>NC_139248.1:43774305-44374305 GCF_977018435.1 Lepisma saccharinum
AACTGACTACAGTCTCACAGACTTGATGTAAAATAACAGCAAAACTTAGAAGCATGCACAGTCAATAGTGCTCAATTTGCATACAGTTCACATGCAAACTCTCATGAAAAGGTTCAAAACAGTCTCCCAGCTCAGTTCTCATCTATACTTGGACAACAAAATCCTGCAACAAATTCTCAGAAATCCTACCTTTCCTACCCTTGCTTAAATAGCTAAAGTGCAATCTTCATACTAAAATATTGAAAAAAGGCATATCTATTTACATAAAAGTGTGAACACATGTGTTTGTCTGCGTGTACTCTTAGATAAATTGATAAAAAAGCAATATAGTTATAAATCAAAGACTATACCTAATAATATTAATTTCAAAATAAGCTGATAGAAAAAGATATAATAACTACAGTATAAGCTAGAAACATAAATTGAGAGTATTTGAAAATAAAATCCTTAGGAAAATATTTGGACCTAAAACAGATGACGAGGCAGATGAGTGGAGAAGAATACATAATTTGGAAGTACATAATTTGTATTCATGTCCAGATATTATTAGAATGATTAAATCAAAAAGACTTAGGTGTGTAGATCCTGTGGTACAAATGGGAGAGGAAAGAAGAGTATACAGGATTCTTGTTGGGAAACCTGATGGTAAAAAACCAATAGACAGACCAAAACAAAATGGAGGGATAATGTAGAGATGGACCTAAAGGAAATTGGTAGGGAAGAAAAGGAGTATATAGATCTTGCTCAGGACAGGAACAGATGAAAGGCATGTGTTGATGCAGCCATGAACCTTCGGGTTTAAGAAGGCTAGAGAGTTAGTTAGTTATACATTAAATAAGCATAATATTTGAATTGTAAGTAGAGAATATAACAAATGTACAATGCATTGTGCGAAAACTATGTCAACTTTGCATTATAAGCAGAAAATTAAACCAGTTTGCCTTAGAAATACATTTTAAAAATAGCCCAAAATAGCATGCGTAATAGAAAATTAAGAAAACTTTCTGAAGCATAAAAGTACTGACTAGTGCTGAATGAATCAATTACTGTAAAATATTATTCTCTGATTCAAGTAATTTAACTGTAAACATCATCTTTTGTGTGTAAAATATAATTGTTAGTTGAACTGATAAGTACAAATATTAACTTTATACGCCTTGATACACTCTAAATAACATAACTTTGATATATAAATTAGTAACAATTTGTTAAAATTAAGTTAAACTGTAGAATTGTTTTCTTAAATAAATATAAATATAAAGTAAAAATAATAAACAAATAATTCCTTCTTTTCCTATTTAAAGGATGCCAAACAGTGTAAATCAGTTGTTAGTGGCTAAATAACATAAAATTTGAAGGCAGTAACAATATTTTTTAAAAATACTGCTTTTTACCTAACTTTGTAAATTAAATACTAGTACATTTTGTCAAATTATAAATAAAATATACCTATTTCTTTGGTATTTGTACTAAAGTGAAGAAAATGTTACTAAAACTTGGCTAGTACAGTAAATCTAAGAGTTTTAGCTTTATTTGTCCGTAACTGGATATAATTGTAACTTGTTAATCTCGCCAAACACAATCTTTACCTCAATTTTGGAAGCTAGCTGAACTTTAGCGTTTCGAATTACATATAGTGAAGACCTCTATAGTGGAAAAATACACCCAGTCTGTAAAAATTTAGAAATGTTGTCTCCTTGTCTGTCGAACCAGACCAAAAGTGTTCTCAAGTGTTTCAATATATTTCTTAACATAACTAACTTTTCAAAAAAAAAGAATACCTTGTGCCCAGATAGCTTAGTTGGTATAGCGTTAGGCTTTTAACCTATCTGTCCAGGGTTCGAGTCCCTGTCTGGGCGATAACAATTTTTAAATTTTGTCATCGGATCTTTTGCAGAATGGATATAAAATATGTTTACAGTCTAACAGATTATTATTTATCTAAAATTTTGCAAATAAGCTTTTAAGTTTCTCAAATATCAGCATCTTTAGCTAACAGTACAGCATAACCAGTATTATTATGATAGAAATGTTCTGGTGGAAGAACCTACACCTACTGTAATATCTCTGTGGTATTAACTTACATGCAGCCCATAACTTTTGGGATTGTTTTTCCTCCGTTACATTTCCTGGCCATTTACCCTTAGCGTCGCGATTAGCCTCAGAAGCAAAAAAAAAAAAGCGAAATCTTATATTTGTTATTTTTATATCTCTGAAACCACCTATACTATAGAACTACATTTAATGAATTTTGCAGTCTTCCTGTTTGATCTGTTAAATAATCCAGTCAATAAAAATATACTTGCATAGAAAAATCTGTTTTTCAGATACTTTAATCTGGTAATCTGCTTTTGCGTACTTCCTCAGAAATATACACAATCATAGTTCTTTATAAATTTAGCACCTGATATAGAATAAGTCGAAGTCTAGTTAGAGTTGGCCTGTAAGTGCTTCTGGTACATGTAGTTACTTGAAAAAGCAAATATTGGGTGTATAACAGATAGCACTTTTGTGAAACAGTAAAAAATCAACCTCATTTCCTCGTAGCATTAGCTGTAAATGCTTCTTGCAGGTTAATAAGGCTCTGGCGTGTGGGCCTACATCACCTATAATCCTTTGTAAGGTTCGTGTTGTCCTATAAATTGTCGATATACATACTAAGTCTCTAGTTACAGCCTAAGCTTTTAGTTTCAATCAGAGGATTTCAGTGTTCAGATAGTGATTGTAGCCTCGTATAATAAACCAAATGGAAATAACCCAAGTGTTGATGCACCCAAAAAACCAGAAATACTTCAAAAATACCTTGAAAAAGGCTATAAGGCTAAATTATTCTTCTAGCATAGAAAAAAAGTTTAGCAAGTGGACCTATGGTTCATATAGTCAGTCGTCTGTGAACTTCGTCTTGTCCTGTGAATTGTCAATATATTTATAAATGGTTATATTTAAAAAGAAAATAAACAATGTTGGTAAGCGTCCAGTTGTGGACCCCTCGGTAAAGGGGTTTCAGACCTCATAGACACACAATAATTTTTGTTACACTAAAAATTTGGCAAATAGTCGAAATGTTAAACATTTCGTGTACTTTATCCAGTAAATCTTAGCTAGAAATACAATAACAGCGTTACAGACATAAAAATTAAGCAAGCTTTGATATTCTAGTGGCACATAATAAATATAAAATATCCTTTAAAATACTCTGACAAAAAGTTGTGGGTTATCTGAGATCAGAATTTTCAAGCCCTCTCTCCTGCATAAATAGGCTCTAGAATTCACTAAGCCTCAAAATAATATTGGGTACATAAAATAAAAAGCAGATGGAGAGTGATGCTGATCGCATCATCTCCAAAATAGCAAAAACAAAAGTATATGAATGGAGCCCTACCTGATATATTTAGAAAACTTTTACCTAGTACAACAGTAACAAAATACTCAGCAAACTCTAAAATAAACAAACTTTCCTACGTAGCAGGCGTAACCTGACCTAAATAAATACATATAGAAATACAGATCCAAAAATAGCATAGTAAAAATCAGTAAACCCTAATAATAATAATAATAATAATAATAATATATATTCTGTGGCTTACATTTTAGCTAAAAGTACTTTTTCTTTAGTGTTTTCGAAAAAATTTAAATAAATAATAAACTCTAAGTTAAAAATTTGTAAATGTATATATAATACAAAACAAAATAAATAAAAATTAATACATACCCTGCAAAAAATCAGCAAAAAAGTTGAAAACATCTCTTTGTGCATCCAAAATATAATAACCAATCCTTCCTGACTGGATTAAATTGTGTTATTTGAGTAATATTAGGCTAAACTTGTGAAATAAACAAATAGAAGTTGAGAACACACACTTAGTGTGTCGAAAATGTAACTACAAGTCTTTCCTGAACAGACTGAATTGTGTTATTTTGGTAATAATAAGCCTAGACTTGTGAAATAAACAGATAGTAGTTGAGAACTAAAAGTCTTTCCTGAACAGATTGAATTGTATTATGTTGGTAATAATAAGCCTAAACTTGTGAAATAAACAGATAGAAGTTGAGATCACACACTTTGTGTGTCGAAAATATAACTAAAAGTCTTTCCTGAATAGTATAAATAGTGTTATTTTGGTAAAAATAAGCCTAAACTTGTGAAATAAACAGATAGAAGTTGAGATCACACACTCTGTGTGTCGAAAATATAACTAAAAGTCTTTCCTGAACAGATAGAATTGTGTTATTTGAGTAAAAAAATAGGCATAAACTTGTAAATAATAAATTAAAAGTTGAAAAAATATCTTTGTAAATACAAAATTTAATAAAAAATGTTGCCTGAATAGTACAAATAGTGTTATTTTGGTAAAAAATTAATATAAAGTTGTAAAATAATAAGTTAAACGTAGAAAAAAATATCTTTGTGAGTCCAAAATTTAATAAAAAATGTTGCTTGAATAGTACAAATAGTGTTATTTTGGTAAAAATTAACTTAAAGTTGTAAAATAATAAGTTAAAAAGTTGTAAAAATATCTTTGCGAGTCCAAAATTTAATAAAAAATGTTGCCTGAATAGTACAAATAGTGTTATTTTGGTAAACAATTAACATAAAATTGTAAAATAATAAGTTAAAAAGTTGTAAAAATATCTTTGCGAGTCCAAAATTTAATAAAAAATGTTGCCTGAATAGTACAAATAGTGTTATTTTTGTAAAAATAAGGATAAGCTGTGAAAATGTTTGACATAAAGTCAAAGTTTGGTAAAAAATAAACTCAAAATTAATTTAAATAGCACACAGTAACATACATTTACTACCTAAATCAATAATCAAAGGGTCCTAGGTTCGTTACCCCGTGATAAAAGCAAATGGTGAAAACTGTAGGCCCCGTCCCTAATAGCTCTCCCTTCTTCATAGTACAGATAAAAAAAACCTGCGCTAAAGCGTCCTGAGCCTTGAAAGCAAACCTGAGCGGAATATTAATTGGCGGCGGAAACCGGTTCTACAAGCGACGCATAGCTTCAGAGATTTGACCCTTGCTGCGCATTCTCAGACATTCTTTGTTGTCTGGTTGAATCCCTCCCCTGCCCTACAGTATTGCATAGCTTTCCCCTGTTCTTGCGTACTGGTTAACCTTGAAAAAACCGGTTCTGAAAACCTACCGACGCGTTCTCTGATTGGTCAATCAGGTTCTTCCTTTGTCCTGACGTTGTGACGTCATTTGACCTTGAGCGCGCTTCCCCAAAATTCCTTTCTCCTCAACCTGCGCTGAATATTAATTCATTCTCTCTGTCTACCTTCACAGCCGAGTCGAGATTCTAAGACAGTATTCTGTCTAGCGTGTTGCACCATCGTGTTTCATAATATAATGCAATTATTGCATAGTACTAATTAATAATATTACATATCGCGGGTTCGAATACCGGGACCGTCCCCAATCGTAATTGGACCTGTACCTACAGCCATTACCACCGTTCATAGCGGTTCATAAACCATAGAAAACTTATTTTCAATATTATAAACATTAATATTAACATTTTATACATTACATACTTTGCAGTAATGAATATAAAACCATATGAATACCGTTTAGTACCTCTAATTACCTTTTATATATATATTTTTCATAAAATAAATAATTATATATTAATAAAAAGTTATAAACATGCAAATACATAAATGTAAAGTACTCTAAGTACATGCAAATGAATTCTAAGTACGTGCAAATTAATTAAAACCCGTGCAAATTAGTTATAAGTACATACAAATGAATTGCGAATATTAAATAGCGACAGACGTTGGCGCGGTCCCCTTCTACTCAGATGAGCAGACAGATGAGTGGAGAAGGTTACATAATTTGGAAGTACATAATTTGTATTCATGTCCAGATATTATTAGAATGATTAAATCAAAAAGACTTAGGTGTGTAGATCCTGTGGTACAAATGGGAGAGGAAAGAAGAGTATACAGGATTCTTGTAGGGAAACCTGATGGTAAAAGACCAATAGAAAGACCAAAACAAATATGGAGGGATAATGTAGAGATGGACCAAAAGGAAATTGGTAGGGAAGGAAAGGAGTATATAGATTTGGTCAGGACAGGGACAGATGAAAGGCATGTGTTGCTGCAGCCATGAACCTTCGGGTTTAAGAAGGCTAGAGAGTTAGTTAGTTATACATTAAATAAGCATAATATTTGAATTGTAAGTAGAGAATATAACAAATGTACAAAGCATTGTGCGAAAACTATGTCAACTTTCCATTATAAGCAGAAAATTAAACCAGTTTGCCTTAGAAATACATTTTAAAATAGCCCAAAATAGCATGCGTAATAGAAAATTAAGAAAACTTTCTGAAGCATAAAAGTACTGACTAGTGCTGAATGAATCAATTACTGTAAAATATTATTCTCTGATTCAAGTAATTTAACTGTATCTTTTGTGTGTAAAATATAATTGTTAGTTGAACTGATAACTACAAATATTAACTTTATACGCCTTGATACACTCTAAATAACATAACTTTGATATATAAATTAGTAACAATTTGTTAAAATTAAGTTAAACTGTAGAATTGTTTTCTTAAATAAATATAAAGTAAAAATAATAAACAAATAATTCCTTCTTTTCCTATTTAAAGGATGCCAAACAGTGTAAATCAGTTGTTAGTGGCTAAATAACATAACATTTGAAGGCAGTAACAATATTTTTAAAAAATACTGCTTTTTACCTAACTTTGTAAATTAAATACTAGTACATTTTGTCAAATTATAAATAAAATATACCTATTTCTTTGGTATTTGTACTAAAGTGAAGAAAATATTACTAAAACTTGGCTAGTACAGTAAATCTAAGAGTTTTAGCTTTATTTGTCCGTAACTGGATATAATTGTAACTTGTTAATCTCGCCAAACACAATCTTTACCTCAATTTTGGAAGCTAGCTGAACTTTAGCGTTTCGAATTACATATAGTGAAGGCCTCTATAGTGGAAAAATACACCTAGTCTGTAAAAATTTGGAAATGTTGTCTCCTTCTCTGTCGAACCAGACCAAAAGTGTTCTGAAATGTTTCAATATATTTCTTAACATAACTAACTTTTCAAGAAAAGAATACCTTGAGCCCAGATAGCTTAGTTGGTATAGCGTTAGGCTTTTAACCTATCTGTCCAGGGTTCGAGTCCCTGTCTGGGCGATTACAATTTTTAAATTTTGTCATCGGATCTTGCGCAACAGTAAGTCGTAAGTAAGCTTTTAAGTTTCTCAAATATCAGCATCTTTAGCTAACAGTACAGCATAACCATTATTATTATGATAGAAAAGTTCTGGTGGTAGAACCTACACCTACTGTAATATCTCTGTGGTATTAACTTACATGCAGCCCATAACTTTTGGGACTGTTTCTCCTCCGTTACATTTCCTCGCCATTTACCCTTTGCGTCGCGATTAGCCTCAGAAGCAAAAAAAGCGAAATCTTATATTTGTTATTTTTATATCTCTGAAACCACCTATACTATAGACCTACATTTAATGAATTTTGCAGTCTTCCTGTTTGATCTGTTAAATAATCCAGTCAATAAAAATATACTTACATAGAAAAATATGTTTTTCAGATACTTTAATCGGGTAATCTGCTTTTGCGTACTTCCTCAGAAATATACACAATCATAGTTCTTTATACATTTAGCACCTGAGATAGTATAAATCAAAATCTAGTTAGAGTTGGCCTGTAAGTGCTTCTGGTACAAGTAGTTACTTGAAAAAGCAAATATTGGGTGTATAAAAGATAGCATTCTTGTGAAACAGTAAAAATTAACCTCATTTCCTCGTAATATTAGCTGTAAGTGCTTCTTGCAGATTAACAAAGCTCTGGCGTATGGTCCTACGTCACCTACAATCCTTTGTAAGGTTCGTGTTTCCTATAAATTGTCGATATACATACTAAGTCCCTAGTTACAGCCTAAGCTTTAAGTTTCAATCTGAGGATTTCAGTGTTCAAATAGTGATTGTAGCTTCGTATAATAAGCCAAATGAAAATAACCCAAATGTTGATGCACCCAAAAAATCCAGTAATACTTAAAAAATACCTTGAAAAAGGTTATAAGGCTAAATTATTCTTCTAGCATAGAAAAAAAGTTTAGCAAGTGGACCTATGGTTCATATAGTCAGTCGTGTGTGAACTTCGTCTTGTCCTGTGAATTGTCAATATATTGATAAATGGTTATATTTAAAAAAGAAAAAAAAACAATGTTGGTAAGCGTCCAGTTATGGACCCCTCGGTAAAGGGATTTCAGTCTTTATAGACACACAATAATTTTCGTTACACTAAAAATTTGGCCTCGTATTAAGGTAAATAATCGAAATGATAAACATTTCGTGTACTTTATCCAGTAAGGCTTAGCTAGAAATACAATAAATGCGTTACAGACATAAAAATTAAGCAAGGTTTGATATTCTAGTAGCACATAATAAATATAAAATATCCTTTAAAATACTCTGACAAATAGTTGTGGGTTGTCTGAGATCAAAATTTTCAAGTCCTCTCTCCTCTCTCCTGCATAAATAGGCTCTAGAATTCACTAAGCCTCAAAATAATATTGGGTACATAAAATAAAAAGCAGATGGAGAATGATGCTGATCGCATCATCTCCAAACAGCAAAAACAAAAGTATATGGATGGAGCCCTACCTGATATATTTTGGAAACTTTACCTAGTATAGCAGTAACAAAATACTCAGCAAACTCTAAAATAAACAAACTTTCCTACGTGGCAGGCGTAACCTGCCCTAAATAAATACATATAGAAATACAGAACCAAAAATAGCATAGTGGAAATCAGTAAACCCTAATAATAATAATAATAATAATAATAATATATTCTGTGGCTTACATTTTAGCTAAAAGTACTTTTTTTTAGTGTTTTTGAAAAAATTAAATAAATACTAAACTCTAAGTTAAAAATTTGTAAATGTATATATGATACAAAACAAAATAAATAAAAATTAATACATACCCTGCAAAAAATCAGTAAAAAAAGTTGAAAACATCTCTTTGTGCATCCAAAATATAATAACAAATCCTTCCTGACTGGATTAAATTGTGTTATTTGAGTAATAATAAGCCTAAACTTGTAAAATAAAAGGGTAGAACTTGTCAAAACATACTTTTGCATCCAAAATATAATTCAAAACACATCTAAATTGTGTTATTTGAGTGGAAAGAAACCTAAACTTGGAAAAAATCTCTCTCTCTCTCTCTCTCTCTCTCTCTCTCTCTCTGTGTGTGCGTGTGTGTGTGTGTGGATGTGTGTGTGTGTGTGTGGGTGTGTGTGTGATGGTGTGTCTGTGTGTGTGTCTGTGAATGTTTGTGTGTTTGTGTGTGTCCAAAATGTAATAAAAAACACGTTCAAATCGTGTTATTTGAGTAAATATTAGGCTAAACTTGTAAAATAAACAAATAAAAGTTGAGAACACACACTTTGTGTGTCGAAAATGTAACTAAAAATCTTTCCTGAACATATAGAATTGTGTTATTTGAGTAATAATAAGCCTAATAAACAGATAGAAGTTGAGAACACACACTTTGTGTGTCGAAAATGCGACTAAAAGTCTTTCCTGAACAGATTGAATTGTATTATTTTGGTAATAATAAGCCTAAACTTGTGAAATAAACAGATAGAAGTTGAGATCACACACTCTGTGTGTCGAAAATGCGACTAAAAGTCTTTCCTGAACAGATTGAATTGTATTATTTTGGTAATAATAAGCCTGGACTTGTGAAATAAACAGATAGAAGTTGAAAAAACACACTCTGTGTGTCGAAAATATAACTAAAAGTCTTTCCTGAACAGATTGAATTGTGTTATTTGAATAATAATAAGCCTAAACTTGTGAAATAAACAGATAGAAGTTGAGAACACACACTTTGTGTGTCGAAAATATAACTAAAAGTCTTTCCTTAATAGTATAAATAGTGTTATTTAGGTTAAAAATAGGTACAAAATTGTAAATAATAAGTTAAAAAGTTGTAAAAAATGTCTTTGCGAGTCCAAAATTTAATAAAAATGTTGCCTGAATAGTACAAATAGTGTTATTTTGGTAAAAAAATTAACATAAAATTGTAAAATAATAAGTTAAAAATTGAAAAAATGTTTTTTGTGAGTGCAAAATTTAATAAAAAATGTTGCTTGAATAGTACAAATAGTGTTATTTTGGTAAAAAATTAACTTAAAGTTGTAAAATAATAAGTTAAAAATTGAAAAAATGTTTTTTGTGAGTGCAAAATTTAATAAAAAATGTTGCTTGAATAGTACAAATAGTGTTATTTTGGTAAAAAATTAACTTAAAGTTGTAAAATAATAAGTTAAACGTTGAAAAAATGTCTTTGTGAGTCCAAAATTTAATAAAAGTGTTGCCTGAATAGTACAAATAGTGTTATTTTTGTAAAAATAAGGATAAGCTGTGAAAATGTTTGACATAAAGTCAAAGTTTGGTAAAAAAATAAACTCAAAATTAAATTAAATAGCACACAGTAACATACATTTACTACCTAAATCAATAATCAAAGGGTCCTAGGTTCGTTACCCCGTGATAAAAGCAAATGGTGAAAACTGTAGGCCCCGTCCCTAATAGCTCTCCCTTCTTCATAGTACAGATAAAAAGACCCTGCGCTAAAGCGTCCTGTGCCTTGAAGGCAAACCTGAGCGGAATATTAATTGGCGGCGGAAACCGCATAGCTTCAGAGATTTGACCCTTGCTGCACATTCTCAGACATCCTTTGTTGTCTGGTTGAATACCTCCCCTGCCCTACAGTATTGCATAGCTTTCCCCTGTTCTTGCGTACTGGTTAACCTTGAAAAAACCGGTTCTGAAAATCTACCGACGCGTTCTCTGATTGGTGAATCAGGTTCTTCCTTTGTTCTGACGTTCTGACGTCATTTGACCTTGACCGCTCTTCCCCAAAATTCCTTTCTTCTCTACCTGCGTGGAATATTAATTCATTCTCTCTGTCTGGCATCAGAGCTGAGTCGAAATTCTGAGACAGTATTCTGTCTAGCGTGTTGCACCACCGTGTTTCATAACATGATGAAATTACTGCATAGTACTAATTAATAATATTACATATCGTGGGTTCGAGTACCAGGACTGTCCCCAATCGTAATTGGACCTGTACCTACAGCCATTACCACCGTTCATAGCGGTTCATAAACCATAGAAAACTTATTTTCAATATTATAAACATTAATATTAACATTTTATACATTACATACTTTGCAGTAATGAATATAAAAACATATGCATAGCGTTTAGTACCTCTAATTACCTTCTATATACATATTTTTCATAAAATAAATAATTATATATTCATAAAAAGTTATAAACATGCAAATACATAAATGTAAAGTATTCTAAGTACATGCAAATGAATTCTAAGTACGTGCGAATTAGTTCTAAGTACGTGCAAATTAGTTATAAATACGTGCAAATAAAAGACCACCCATGGAGAAAAACTGCCACTGGCGCAGATGGATACTACTACCTTTTTTTTGTCAAATTTCATCCAACCTTATTTATAAAATTCAGATTTCTTTAAAACCTTATGAATTACATGCCACTTCGTATGTTAGTAATCTGAAAGCAGCAAAGATGAACATTTCTTGTTCCGAAGCGACGATGTATTTGTGTATAAGTTAAAAGACACAGTTATTTATTAGCGAAAAGAATGCAGCCACGTTATAATTGAGATCACAGTTGTCAGTGCTAATATGGCAATAGCTACATTATGCCAACACACCAACTTAACGTTCCCCGTAAAATGATTACCTTTCCACGTTTCAAAATCGTAAGTGCTGTCTAAAGTAAATACTTTGATACTTGCGTTTGCATGTTGGAATCCAAAGTAATACGATTTTCTTTCCCAGCAAATGACATTGAAACCATTAATAACAGTTTTTGCAATGTGATATTGATATCATATATTGAAAGATTAAAAATGGATAATTTCTCTTAAACCAACTTATAAATACTACTGATGTGAAGCGTAAGATGACGATCAGAAAGCCTTAATGTTGCATTGAAAACTGCAGAGAACCATGACTGGCTTATGAACAGCGAAAAGTTTTTCTATGCTTCCATGGGATTTTAGATATTACTATAAATAAACAAGGGAGAAGAACACAGGTTGGTTTGATGAACTAATTTGTAAACTAAAAGTTTTAATTAAAGAAACAAAATACGTTCACGATTTAATATGTCATTCAATTTCAGGCACATTCCACCAACTGAAAGAGTATTTTCAAAATTAATAATATTTGGATAACCGACAAATCCAAACTTGACGTTGAGCCCGTAAAGCACTTGATAATTACAGAAATATACGTAATTTTACTTGAGCATGCCCTTAATTTTGTGTCTTGATTGTAGAAATAATGTGTTGCAACGAGCAGTAGTATGTTTAGAGAGTGTTTAGAATCTATTGTGTACTGCATGAGAATACTGAAGTCATTCTTAGTTTCCTAATCAAATAAAAATTATTTATGGTAATCTTTGGTGACGGAGGAACAGTGTGGGAAGGAGACCAGCAGTCGGTAGGTAAGCCAAGGCCCTCACGGGCTGTAGAGCTATGGGTTATTATTATTATAATCTTTAAAAAGGAAAGCCTTTGTTTCTTTGCAGCTGTTAATGATAGAAATTCAATTGCAAACAAGTTACCAAATTAACAAATATTTCTCTTACATATTTGTGCTATGTGCTCGTATGCTTTATACAGGATGAGGAAGGAAGCAGATTGTTCTTGGGTAACCTGTCCTGCTTTTGTCAGAAAACCTGATCAGCATACTGAACCAAGCCATCATACGAGATACGACTTCAATAATAAGATCCGTTTCTACGGCCAACTAACTCCAAAACGGGAATAAAATTGTCAGTGTGAGGAGACTGATAAATAAATGCCTCCCATATTACATTATACTCTGTATGCCTAGTGTGGTTTGCCTGTCCCTAAAGAATAAGCTGAAGACAAACCTATGTCGATTGTAACGCGTGTAAAGTCTGTTCCAGCTTACTAATCATATGAAATGCCTTCGCTCGCTTCAGTGTGCTGCACAAGGTAATGTTCGACTGATAACCAGACACCACGTGACTCCGCGGCCAACCGACAGCACCCCAGAGAACATTCTGTAACTTTGCGAGGTTCCTTCGCATCCTTGATAAAGCGCATGCGTGAAGTCCAGGCACATTTTGCATAACTGGGTAACTAGCAGTGAGTTTGGATTCTGGATATTTTTTGAACTCGGAGAAAAGTAATGATGTGCAGAAAAAACATTTTTTTCTGTATGTTTTGATTGTGTGCTCAAATGTTGCAGTAAACATATCTCCTTGACACACAACAACAATTACATTAGTCAGTCACTCCCGAGAAAAAAGCGCTTCAATGTTTGGAAACTTAGCAAGCGGTACTCACGAGACGAATATATTGTCCGTCTGTCAGAAGGCCCGGTGGGGTGGTGGTAGCGTGTTAGTTTGACACGCAGAAAGTACTTGGTTCGATTCCATTTGATTGCCTCCAATTTTTTTCTTAACTCAAGCAACTAATTATTTCATTTTATTTATTACACACATTCTTATTTTATTTGCTGCGCGAATTGTTGAATTTCGAATTGAATTTTGTTTTCCAAACTTTTACGATAATTACTTGCGAATAGAATTATATTTATTCCTGGTTCATTTTCTCGAAAGAAATGTATACTTTTCACCAGGATAACATTTTTTGAATAAAAAACGTGGACAATTTAATATGTAAATGTTTGTAAAATGATGAGAAAATTGGAAAACTATCTTAAAAAAATATTTCCATAAATAAAATTGAAAACGGTAAAATAGAGATTTCCACCAAAAATTAAGTAAAAATATAACATAACCCTACAGCACCATGGCGGGCCTTGGCTTACCTACCGACTGCTGGTCTCCCTCCCACACTGCTCCGCCGTCACCTGTTATAGCGTGGAGGTCTCAGACCAGTGTTGGGGTGACGGGTGATCAGCCCGACGAACCCCCAGCCGTTATTGTAGGTCTTCTTGACCAGGTTACGCTCACTCACTCGGAGCTTCCCAATTTCCTCACGATGGTGGGTTGCCACCGGCCCTATACGTAGGCCGAATAAATTCCGACCAGAGCCGGATTCGAACCTACGCCGTCCCGCAGCGAACGATCTCAAGACGAGTGAACGCCTTAACCCGCTCGATTACGGAGGAGGACTAAGTAAAAATATATTTCACCTTTATTTCAATAAATTATTAAATAAAATGCAAACATTTGTTGCTCGAGTTATTAAAATAAAATTGGGAAGTAGAACGGGAATCGAATCCATAACCTTCGGGACGTGATACTTATTCGCTATTATAGCATCTCCTCATCAAGGCACTTGGAAAGAATTGAAACCTTCAAGCGCTTTTCCTCGGATTTTTTCTTCTTTTAAGTCCACTTTATGCACAGTAAGAAAGCTTATACCGGATTGGACCTCTAGTTTAAAGTGGGATCCCAACCACTCGCGTATAAACCGGGTATCAAACTTTTCCTCGGAAATTGCTGGCTAACGTGCGATATTATCAATACTCTTTTCGGGCATGGATGTTTGTGTTTGATCCAATGAGAATAAAGAGAATATAGAGAAAATTGACATGTATGACAACTGAGAAAAATGTGAAGAGCTGGGGATACTGACGAGTAGGTGTATTCCTTTAATTCATTAATTAAAAAAATTACAGGGTACCCTACCACTATACAAAGTCCCGTCCCAAACCGTAGCCTCTCCTTCTTAGATGGAATCAACAGATATTCGCAGTTTGTGACTTGTGTGCTTTTTCCTGAGAAACTTACATATTTTATTTTAGTTTACAATTTTATTTAATCACTAATTCTTCTCTCTTGTTTATTTATATTAATAACTAAATTCCTACTATAGTAAAAAAATTATTTCACTATTCATAAGTCATGCATTATAAACTGTTAAAAAATAATGCATTGTTCTCTGCAGTTTTGTGTAGTAAGTGCAGTTTACGTAATTACATTAAACGTGACAGATCAACTACAGATCAATTTTTTTCACATCAGATAGACACTTGAGAAAAAGTGGGAATATAATCAAAATGTCCATCAGCTATTCATTGATTTCAAAAAAGCATATGATTCGGTCAAAAGAGATAAATTATATAATATATTAGTCGAGTTTGGAATACCTAAGAAGCTTGTTAGTATGATAAAAGTATGCACCAGTGAAACAGGAATTAAAATTAGTGTGGGTATTAATGTCTGACAAATTTACAATTCATGATGGATTAGAACAAGGAGATGCATTATCTCCATTGTTCTTTAATTTTGCCTTAAAATATGCTGTTAGGAAGGTAAAAGGACGAAGGACTAAGTTAAATTGTGTGACTCAGTTGTTAGCATATGCAGATGATGTAGACTTATTAGGGGATGATATAAATACAATTAAGAATAACGCTAAAATATTTTTCAAAACTGCTAAAGAGATAGGTTTGGAACTTAACAAAGAGAAAACTAAATATATGCTCGCAAGCGGAAACCAAGTGTTAGATAATAATCAAAATCTAATTATTGATAACAACTCGTTTGAACCAGTCTCCAAATTCAAATACTTAGGAGTAATATTAACAAGTGAAAATTATATTAAAGAGGAAATAAAAAGTAGGCTTAATTCAGGAAATGCATGTTACTTTTCTCTTCATAAACTTTTGTCTTCTCGTTTAATGTCTAAGAAACTAAAAGTTAAAATATACAAAACAGTAATTTTGCCTGTAGTATTATATGGATGTGAAACTTGGTCCCTTACATTGAAAGAGGAACATAAATTGAGAGTATTTGAAAATAAGATCCTTAGGAAAATCTTTGGACCTAAAAGGTATGAGGAGACAGGTGAGTGGAGAAGGTTACATAATTTGTATTCATGTACAGATATTATTAAATATTAGAATAATGAAATGAAGAAGACTTAGGTGGGCAGGCCATGTGGCACGAATGAGAGAGGAATGAGGAGTTTATAGGATTCTTGTTGGGACACCTGATTGTAAGAGACCTGTAGGAAGGCCAAGACGAAGATGGAGGGACTACTTTCAGTTGGACCTAAAGGAAATTTGTAGGGATGGAAAAGAGTATATATATATATATTGCTCAGGATAGGGACAGATGGAAAGCCTGTGTTGCTGCATCCATGAACCTTCGGGTTTAAAAAGCCTAGAGAGTTAGTTAGTTAGTTAGTCCTCTGCAGTTTTGAATGCAACATTCAGGCTTTCTGATCGTGCATCTTACATCAGGATATGATTATTTATAAGTTGGTTTAAGCGAAATTCTCCATTTTTAGTATTTTAATATATGACATCAATATCACATTGCAAAAACCGTTATTAATTGTTTCATTGTCATTTTCTGGAAATAATAAAAAAATCGTATTACTTTTCATCTCTGCTGCTTTCAGATTACTAACATACGAAGTGGCATGTAATTCATAAAGTTTTAAAGAAATCTGAATTTTATAAATAAGGTTGGATGAAATTTGACAAAAAAAAGGTACCTTCTGATGGGCTCGAACTCAGGTTGCCCGCACACAAGTCCGACACGCTAGCCAACACTCCAAACGAGACAACACGAAACGATTTTGAAAGTAGTCCACCAAAACGAAAGTTTATTTTCAGATTGCTAATTCCCAAGGTGTAATATGCGTAGCCAGGTGTGTCTTGCGTTTTCTGTACTTTTGTTATTTGAGTAGCTTTGGTCTCTCCCTAAGTTAATCACGGGAATAGTGAGAAATGTTTTTTAGACGAAGATGATAAATAGATACACAGGAATAATCCACCCTCGCAATAAATCCAGAACTCAAACCTGGAACCTTCGATGCGAGGTGTGTTTCTTGTTCTAACTATATCTGTGTGTTTTCGTTAGATTCATGGTATTTCGTGAGTAGATATGAAGAAAGTAAATAAATAAGTGGGTGGAAGGGACTGGAGAATCGTAGCAACGGAACTATTGAGAAAATATCCTTCGTCAAGATAGAGAATCTCTATATCCCTTGTGATAGAGAACCTATTATAAGAATGAAAGGACAGATTAAAATATTAAATTTGATGTGTATCCTTTCGTTAAGATGCCTAGAAAACAATATAATAAATTTGTTCACTGCAAGCGAATAATAAAAAAATGTTTGCCCATGGTGGGGATCGAACCCAGGCCTCGCTGATGAAAGTTCTGCACGCTAACCAACACACTATCAATAGCACTACATTTTCTTTTTTCCAGTCAGTCTGTTTCCTTCCTCAGCACATGAAAAAGCAAATGCATCTTAATTTCTGATAATTGTCTCATTCTCTATTAATAGAAACCACGTATGTCAAAAATAGACGCATTCTTTCTGTGAAATATCACATGTTTCGCACATCATGCTTCTCCGTTTACTGTCATTTGGACATTCACTTGGAAGTTAAAACTTAGCTTTGTGTGTGCGTTTTCACGTGCATGTGTGTGACAAGAGTGGTGTGAACATGTGTTGGATGTTGTTCTAGGTATTCTTTTCGTTCAAAGCGTTAATATAACTGTTAAATATAGAACTTAGTGTAATGCAAGGAGTGAAAATATAAACCCAGTCCGTCAGGTTTGTTACCAAACAACATTAAATAAAGGAACGTAACTTGGACCGAGTATTATTCCATGTCGAGAACACGAAACATTACTTCCGACAATCTTCATCTCGTATTTCTCATTGGCGTCACTGCTCAATTTACAGAAATGTATACCCGTGACTGGTATACAAGCCGCAGAATTACAATGTTGTTTGGGTTGTCTAGTCACAAGGCGCTTGGTGGTCAGACATGGATGGCTTGCTTGAGTGCGTTTTTCATAGGGTCGTTACAACGCAGAAGTGTCCAAGACTGTACAAATGCTATACATTTGAAATGCAAATCTAAATGAGAAACTGTAATACTGAGAAGACAAATTTGTTGAAAAGTTCTCAAAATATTCGAATTAATAGCCATTTTTACAGTAAGATGCACAGTTTTCTTATTACGATGCAGATTGTACACTTTCGTATGGAGGTCAACCGCGGCAAGGCAACAAAATCGAGACGAAACCGAAACTGACATGGGCGCCCGGAAAGAAGGGGGGGCCCGGCCTCCCTGGAAAATGTAAGTTATATAAGTTTATATATTACACACATATGTTTCGTTTCAGTCAGAGTAATTAATGTTAATTATTGGAAGAGCGTTACAGGTAGAAGTATTTTTTTCAGGGTGCAACACTATTATGGGAGGAAATATATGCCTCGCTTGCAGCCCCCATATTGGAAAATAATTATCTTGCTTGCCGCTCCCTGGAAAAAATCTGCGGACGTTCATGGATACTGGATATTTCAAGACACCGAAGCGACAGGCGACATGTGTCACCTGAGATTTCGCCAATTGAACGCAGGCTTAGGTGGCTTGTCATCCCGCTACGGTCTGAAACATTGCTCTTGATTGGTTCGATTCCAAGCGACATATGTCTGGTGTCGCTTTGGTCTGAAATCTTCCTTAGAGATACGAAACCGAGAACTGAACAGATGTATTCTAAATCGAGACACGATCAAGACATGCTGTCAGAGAGTCTCGTCTTGTTCTAGACGAGTAATCTAGAATGTTCGGATGAACATCTCGTTCTAGTAAACTAGAATGTAAGGTATGTATAGGAAAACAATTCCCTACATCAAGATGGTTTCGTTCTACAAGCTATTCGTTTGTCTAATTCATTATTTACACACTTGTTATAGACCCTAATGTTGCAAAGTGAAATGGATAACAAATATCTCCGACAGCAAGCCAGGTATTCTCATTCAAGAGGCAAAACGAAAGCTCGGCACGTCCACTTCCGTGACGTCACAGAAATGTGTTACAATAATAAAAAGGTATTATATTTTTAATAATGAAATATCGATAAAATAGCTAGACATCGTCTTTGCATCTTTCCTCATGATATTCAGACAACTTACAGTATGTTATCTCTTGCACTTACCTGCCCAGCCACAGTGTGGAGAAGAACCCAGATGAGTCTCAGCGGAAACTTGGCCTTGTACGAGCGATGGGAGAAGAGCCTGTGGGCTCCGCCGGTCACGCCCAGGGCGCTTGTCAGTGCCAGGAACACAGCTGAAAGAGAATTTGAAATACATTGAAACTGATAGTCATTTTCGTAATTGTCATGACAAATACAAACAAGTTAAGAATATTTTAATTCTTGAAATTGGCACTACAATGTCTAAACTAATGTCTAAAATTAAATATATTATACATTCAATTTTACACTTTTTAATTTTTTGTATCTTGCTTTTGTAGCGCCGCTTATCTGCCAAACATTTGATAAAACTCGGTCGTCATCTCCCAACAGGGATGACAAACAGTTGGGAAGATTAAAAATATGCCTGAGGAAGGCAAATTCGGCACATTCAACAAGAATATGCCGCATGCTTAAAATAACATTACAAACACGAATATACACACATTTATAATTTGGGAGGTAGGTGTCTCATATGCATACCTCCCATGCTTGTAACTTAGTGCTTCTTGTGTTGTGCCTTGTTTATTTTCTAAATAGTTCTATTTGTCTACTTTTATTTTCATTAGTTCATCATTTTTTTTTACTTTTACGTTGAAGACTCAAGAGAAAAAACATATTTTTGTATTTCAAATGCAGAAGGTTTCATGAAAAGCAAACTATGAGTTCGTGAGATGCACTCATTTCAGTGTCGATATTTTTTCTCTATTTAGTTAAGGACAATATTTTTGCATTTGCCAAAAATAGATAAGACATCGATGCAAGGTGATCAAGTCAAGTTACAGCGACGTGGTAATTTTTACCTGAAAGGAACGTCACAACTGGTTTCGCACTTGGGTTCGATTACCGATTGGGTATATTTCACGCCTTGGGATGGCATTTACTCTGTAGATTCAACCTCAATTGGCCTAACCAAAAAAGCAAACTTAAACCAACAAATTATTTGGCTCCAAAATATGTCATTGATTGATTAATTGAGTTCGTATTTTAAGTCCACTTTATGCACAGTAAGGCTAATCGGGACTGGACCTACAGTTTAAAGTGGGATCCGAGTCACTATGTGCCTCCCCCGGGTATCGAACCCGGGACCACTTGATTACAAGGTGACGACACTACCACTGCGCCATCATAGTCATAGAACCTGTGCAATACAATATGCTGGAAATATATAATAAACTCAATGCATTGAAAACATGACACTTTCTTTTTTAAATTTTCTCTTTGGTTTGAAATTTGTTTTCACATCTTTGAATACACGAGGGGTTGTCTCGGTTCGGGCTGTTTATTTTTTAAGCGGAAATTCGAATCGACTATCAAAGGTTGTTTTACCCCATAAGGTTGTGTAGACACTCGCGGAGGTCAGGAGCAGCCAGAGACCATAGAAGCCGCACGAGTGAAGCACCACAAATGCCAGCACGTTCTTCCACACGATCTCCGTCCGGAAGTATCCACTTTTGGTTTGTTCCTTTCTCGGAGTCTTCCCGGCCATCTCGTGGGGAGTGTCAAGAGATTCGACTTCTGGTGCCATCGCGAGAAAGAAGTTCCTGTAACAAACATAATTGCAGTTTTTACAAGTATGACATTCACATATTTCTTAATGTTACCACCAGCACTGGATAGAATGCTTCTCTTTTCTGTACGAAATTTGGTGTCCAATAACGTCAAAATCAAAGACATGAATTCGATATCAGCTCTTTCCCCTCCGAATTATTTTAAGCCAAAAAAATGTCGCTAGAGGGCGGAACATTTAGAAAATTTAGAAAATGAGGCAAGCTGAAAAATTTAACTTCATTCTATTGGTAAGCAAGGGTCTCTTGCACACAGGAGAATTGTGGTAAGCGTAAAAAAATCTGTTTGCAGGATATTTTAATAGTCAAGTCTAAAATCTTCAAATCACCAGTTTAAATTAATACATTTCTACAGACGAAAAACTCGGCAAGTCCTGAGTAATGTGCAATATGTATAAAAATAATATACAGGGGATATATCTGTTACGGTCTAGCCAAACTGGGGGAAAATCCACACAATATAATGGAAAATGTACCGGTCAGTACGGGAACTGGAAGTCAGACGCGATCATCCAGTTCTGGTGCGGTTCAGAGCAAGCTGCAACGGAGACCACGAGAAAAGGGTCATTAATTTTTCCCAAAAAATAAAGGTCAATCTGGGAACAGGCAATTTACAAACCAAGTCGTTTATTCTTCCAACAGTTGGGCATGAAGGTACAGTATCTCTTATCTTACTACTACTACTAATAATAATAATAATAATAATTATTATTATTATTATTATTATACAGTCGTTGAAATTCATTTATGACAGTTGTACTTTCTCTTAATATTTACTAATATTATAGTAATAATCTGCTATTTCCTCCATTCATCAATACACACCGATATTGATCTGCAAGACCTAACGATTCTACCGAAGTGACGAGAAAGAGTATTTTGATCAGCTTCCTGAGTAGTTGAGCTAGGTTCAAAAGACTATGCGTCATGATAATGAATCTACCATACTATGCACTTAAATGTACTTCAAACATACTACAAAAATGTACTAGCTATGTATATAAGGTCCAAAAATTTACTAGAAAGGCAATATCAAGGTAATATTCTTGCAACGCAATAACAGACTGCATGAATGCACCAGGATTTGAGACGCATATTACGTTTTTCCATTCCCAATCTCGTACTGATTAAAGAATTGCATGTATCACTGTATTCCATAAAGCAATCTCTATAACGTCACAAGCTATGTTTGTACCTGTTACACGTCACTATTTTAACGCTAAAGAAACATGATAACCCACGAAAATTTTAACAGTAAGTCTTGAAATTTTGGATTTGTTCTCTTGTGAAAACAGTTAGAAGTGACTTGTCAGGTTTCCCCCCTGGACTCTTCAAGTGTAAATTAAGGCAGATTAGAGATGGCGAGTTAAATTGTTATGTTTGTGTAAAAATAAATGGACACCATGCTATTGAATTTTAAAACTTGAGCAAATTTACCCAAAAGAAAATCAGTGTTGAAAATTCTTATCCCATAATTATCACTTTTTATCTGTGAATTCCTATTTAAGTCGTGGAGTTCTTGGCTTGCAAAGACGATCCAGAACTGTGCTGACAATAGCAATAGCAGACATTAAAGAAGACAACATTTTGAATCACTGAAATTCGTTGGAAGAAAGAAGGTCCTTAGTAACTCACTATTTTTGCTCTGGTTAATATCAAACAACTAATACGTACCGTGTCCAGTGGCAGTTCCAAGCGTATGTTAGAGCTTAGAGGTTGAGAGGCACTTGCCAACTGACGCCATACTTGCCTTCGTCCATGGTATATATACATTTACTACAGACTATCTGATTCGGGACAAGGTCTTCTTTTGTCAGAAGGAGAATAGAATCCAGATCATCCGCTGTTGTATCATTTGTGCCATTGCTTGTCTCGCCATTGTATGGAGATCAGTGACCACAGAATGGATTTGTCACACAGCAGCTGTAATTCGTGTCGTCACAGTGGGAACAACTCATAGTCTCGGGAAGGTTAAATCTGATTCTTGTAAGACAATGGAATGAACCATTTTACTTGATATACATATCTGGATTAATGATCAAGCAATGACCGAGATTTTTCTAACAACCATTCCATTCTTTCATGCTCTTAGATTTGGTAGAATATATTTGGTCTTTTCGTATGAAATATGTACATGTTTCACCGTTTATGTGCCTTTACAACTTTAAAATATCAATTCGCAACTTCTTATTTGAACACCCAAAGGGGTGTAACTCAAAATGTGTCAATTGACACAAAAAATGCATATTTCTTTTGATTTAAATAACACGTTAAAGTGCATCAAATCCTGCTGATGCACCCAAGTGCATCAAACGAAACGTATCAAGTGATTAGCTAAATGCATCAAAATGAATAGCCGTGTCAATTGATGCATTCCAGTGCATCATTTAGTTTATTCAGTCAAACGTGTCATTCAAAATAAAAAATGATGCAGGAAAGTGTGTCAAATGACACGTTTACATGTATTATTTTTCTCTACCTACCTAAGAAGGTTGCATAACCTGCAAGGGAAAATAGGTACTGAAAATATGTAGGACAGTGCAGAAAACAGTTCCATACAATTCCAATTCATTTTTCATTTATTTTCACACTATATTTTATTCATTGAAGACAATGTGCAATATTCTGGACTGTTTTTCAGTATGTTACAACTTACTATACAAGATGTTTAATCCTGCGAAGATAGTTAAATTAATTACCATTATACACTACTTAAATTAGACACTTTTAGTTTTCGGGGTGGCTTCAGCCTCCCCGTGGCTATATGGCTACGTGTGTCTATAATAACTTTCAAGCCTTCATCCTTGACTCTTGATGTGAACTGAAAAATGTCTGCATTTCCGAACTATCTTCTTAGAGATTAACCAACTAGGTGAGCATTGGATTTGCTGATGGCAGAAAGGTGTAACGAAGATAACAACAACATGGAAATACATGTACTTTCTTCCTAACGCATTACGTTTCTACTTCCATCACTTTGTGAACTGACGAACTCAATTATTGTAAAAACCTCAACAAATTTTATAAGTTTTGCGAAAATTATGCAGATATCAGTTACGCACTAAACTGCATCAAAAGACACACGTCATAGCAGATATTCCTATTTGATGCAGTAAAATGCATCAAACATCAAGTGAATTTTAAACAAACCGAAATTACACATTGTATATGCATCATTTGATGCATTAGAGTCCATCAAATTCACTTTAGATTCTGTGTGTAAAGTACCCAAATGTCAACCACACTTCCACACTTCCATGTAGTACACTCCAGTAACTATGGCGTCTAGACCTACGGCACCCCGTTTTTATGTAGGTATACTGGTTAATTTTTAATTGGAGTCCAAACTCGAGTATCTATAATTTTTAATCCGACATTAGATTCTCTGCACTGGGAGCCCAATGATGTCAAAACCACCAAAATTGAACACGACTTCGTCTGATCAAAAAAATTGTTACAAAATATCTGGTTCATCTTGTATCCATGGTAGCATGGATTCCGTGAACATCATATTGAAGTCATAGTCCTCCAACAAAGCTTACGCAAGGTGTGGTACGTATTCATGTCCTTCGTTAACTGCTGAATTGACCCCACGTACGTGATTTCGGTTGGTATTGGCGAAGAAATTTCTTTCGGATTCTCTCGGAAGACTCAGGACTGGCATCTTTGGACTCGTTGGCCGTCTGGTCCCAGTCTATACTGATCCACTGAACAACTGCACATCAAGTTGGCGTGATGTATTTTAATTATTTTGATAGCTATCTAACGTCTTGTGTCTCCACTTCTGTGGAGAAGTGTCTGCAGAATCTGGGACTTCCACACCCCTGTCTGAGCTGTACTTCGGGCACGATCAGTCACCGATAGATTGAACGCCATTTTCAGTCCCCTAAACTAAACTAAAAAAGACAATGAACAATTAACCACTAACAATTGAAGGGCTGAACGTGGTGACATTTTGGTCATTTTTGAGTTACAAAGTAAAATGTGCCATCCTTCAATTTGCGAGTGAAATTGCCATGTTATACAATTTGCATTGGACTCAGTGAAGCCTTCTGAAATTGGTAAACACAACACGAAAACAATTTATCTACAGTATAGCTTCTAATAACCTTATCCTTAATAAACTCAGAAATGACCAAAATGTCACCATGTTTTAACACCCGAGCCATTCAATTTAAAAAATGACAAGGAATATAGTACATTACAGCACTTGAATGAGTCTTCCAGCGTGACTACCTAGACTACCACACGGAAACCAAAAGTGTAACATAAATTTGGATCACCCTGTATATATTTTTGATTAACATTAACAAGGCAATCCCTTCTTTCCCTTTTCCACTCCGAACTCTTATGGAGATAGTTACGAAATTTTCTGACTTAAATGTTGACTAAAGACATTGGAGTTATTCCATATTTATTCGAAATAAATTACTCTTTGGTGACGTTCCGTACAAGACTGCCATTTCGTATATATTCTTCGATGTTTAATGACACCATTAGGCTTCGGGTAATACTAAAGTTAAAATGTTAGTAAATATTGCTTCATGTCATCTTCCCTGTTGCATAACCAAGACGTACCAAAGTAATATCTAAATCAATTGACATTTCGACATATGCTGCTGTTAGTTCTGAATCGATTCAAGGTCGCTTATGCGCAGAAGTTCCATCCTGGTCTTTCGAAAGATTGTGAAGAAGAAGATACTTGCAATATAGGGTGCTACTACAACAGTCCCATCGATTTTCTTGCATTTCACGAAAGGAACGGAGTAAGTAGACAGTTTGAATAACCGTTTTGTTTCTGCACATATTTCGCCAAGTAGTGCTAAGAATAATGAGACTAATTTCCTTTTTTTCAACAGGAAAATCCATTATTTTGAGGAGACCCCCGATTGGGGAATGTGAGTGTGGACCACGTTTTATGCAGCGATCTAGGAGTAGTAGAACGAGTTCAGTTATTACAGCTTAGAAGCGCAGCAGAACTGTGCTTTGAACAAAGGCAAAGAAAGAACGTTCAGCTACACAAAAGCACTCATGTGCAGTATGGTTCACAGTGTTGCAATCTCGCAATGTATACCGGTGGGGGGGATTTTCAGTTGAAAAACAAAATCTAGGAACACATACCACAGGAAACTGCAATAACCAGTCTTATTCGCGTCTCGATTTGATTTGATTCGATTTGATTTAGTTTATTTTACTTCGCGTTTTGTGCCTCTTGGCTAATTTGCGAAGATGGGGATGAGTGATGAAATGATGAAATTGATGAATGGACATTCACAAACAACCAAGCCCGAGCGGGATTCGAACCCGGGACCCTTGGCGTCGCAGCGCGAGGTGCTAACCACTCAGCCACAGGGTCCGGCTTATTCGCGTCTCGAGTTAGCATGGATAGCTAAGAGAAATGCATTGGGCATAAGGGAGTATCTTGAGTATATCAAACTTCCGATGAAATAGAAAATTATATCAACGGGAAGAGGGCAGTTTGAAGATTGCCAAGCAGAAAAGTCGAAACTCCCATTTGATTAGCCGTAACTTGATGTTTAGTTGAAGTTGATTCCCCAAAAGGAATACATGGGATTCTGAAAATTCTTATTCTTCATATTTTACAAATATGGTGTCCAGCTTAATAATCAACATAAAAAAAACTTGCAACATGGAGAGAAATTCATACACTTGATACACCCAGTTTTTTTTCTTCTTTTTAATAGCAGTGCCCATTCGGGCAATATTGAAATAAATGCACATTTGGTGCTGTGCGTAACTGTACCTCCTCCCCTTAAAGTTCTCCAGTACCGGTGAAAATTGAAAATAGTGAGGCCAGGTTGACTCAACTATTCCTATCGTTGAAATACGCGACAAAAAGTTGTCCCGAGAACTTTTGTCGGGGCAACGGGACACTTTAACGAAAAACGGGACGGGACGTTCCTGTATTTTACGAGACGTCTGGGAACCTTAGATGGATACAAAGTTGTAGAAGAGTGTTGCGAGGTGAGAAAGTGTGCCTTTTTTATTCAAGGGAGAGGCTGTGATAATTGCTTCTTTAAAATACACACTTGATTATTATATCATATCAGTCGGTCACACACGCACGCACACATGCGCAACTTTAATCAGCCCTTTTCTGGTGCTGAAAAAGTAGTGTAAATTAAGGGTTTCAAAATAATACTTAGTAGATATCGTCTTTCAGCCTCTTTTTTATCAATTGAATATCACTTTTTGACATATTTTGACAATTTTTTGTCGATGTTTTAGCGTTTAGCGATGTTTTAGTAAAATTTCCCTTTTTTCCCACTCATACTTGGTAGGTATGTATTTGTATCCTCTTATTTTATCAATTGAATATCAGTTTTTGACATATTTTGACAATTTTTTGTCGATGTTTTAGCGTTTAGCTATGTTTTAGTAAAATTTCCCTTTTTTCCCACCTCACACTTGTAGGTATATCACGATCTTACGTGATATAACTTAACCTATTTATTTTTTTTATTACGTGCTAAACTACACGAGAGCCTCTACGTGCTTTGACCTACTTTAGAGTAGACCCAAAAAAGACAGTTCAGAAACATTAATTGAGGTTCAGTGTTGCCAACCCACCCCAAGAAAATTTCACCATGGTGATATTTTACAGGCGAAGCTAACCTACAATTAGGAGTTGGCAACACTCACTAGTTGCTTCACAAACCTCTTGTTTTTTTGTTTTTAAACATATGATATTTCACAGGCGAGGCTAACCTACAAGTTACAAGTTGACGGCGTAGCCTTCTATAAGATGACAAGTATGCAGTGAGATGAAGAAGACGACGCCAACTGGCAATAGCGGTGTTAATGCTTCCTCCTCTCTACCCCCCCCCCCCCCCCAACCCTCTTCTTACCAGGCCTCCTCCCTTATGGCGAGAACCCAACGTTCTGGCGCGGTCTTTTTTTATTTTTATTTTACGACGTTTTACGGACTAAACTAACCTGCAGTGAGAGAAAAGTGGACAGAAGAAAAGCTCTGGCATCATTTTTTAAGTTATTTTTTTTACCTCCTGCTCTTATGCTAACCTCGCCCTTTGACCTATATTTTTGAAATGACTTTCCTATAAGTCTGCTGTCTCCTCTCACTGTAAAGGTCCCCTCAGTGTAATCTACTACGACCTTGTACTATCAGCGTAATCTACCACGATGTGTTTTTTTTTAAAAAAACTCATGTGTGATCTTCTACAATGTGTGGTACAAATCTTTCAAGACGTTCAACTTGTTTTCCAGAACCGTATAATGCAGCACCAAGTAATTGATGTTGCAGTGTATGATGAAGAACGTTGGGATGATGCAGCAGAATCGATAGATCAGACCCCAGCCGAGAAAGTAATGCGTATGGAAACGATGCTGGGTCGTCCACGTGAATTCGTTCAGAATGTGGCTGTCGCAGACGGTGTTCGGAAAAATCGTTCGTAAGTACATGGCCGGATCCTTTCTGAAAACCTTCTCGAAAACGTGACGCCAAGCCAGAGCGTTGATGCAGTCGCTTTTGAAACTAGCCAGCGGAGCTGACAGATCGAGCTTCCTCCCCAAATCGAATTGAGTCGCGTGCCTTTCCACGAACTCCAAATAGGCCTTCGCCGTGGGCCACACGATGCTCATGACGATCTGATCGACCGAGTCCGTCGTACGATATCCCGTCCCCACACGCTCTCTTCAGGATCGTGATCAGAAAATTTCTCTCTCGCACGTCTATGGCGGTCCTCAGCCCTTTAAATTGTACCTCGTCGCTATCGGCCAGCTGCACGACGTATTTTTTCTTGGTTAACGCGAAAAAGTTTTTCAGTACGAATTCGAACTTCACCCGCAAGTTCGGGAACCAACCGCTCGTGCAGGTGATCGATAAAGCTAGCCTGATCGCGTTTATCCATGAGGATGAAAAGCGAATCCGTGTCCATGTACATCATGCGCGGTCGCTGGGGTTCGAGGGAAAATTTTCGACCACGTCTTGCGATTTCAATAAAATGGTTCTCGATAGAAAAGTAACTAGAGACGCGCAAGCGGGGGGTTCTTCGAAACGAACGAGCCCCCAACGTTTTTCCGTACGGCCTTCGAACGTTAGGTTGGTTCACGTGAGCGCGAATTTCTTCGGGAATGTCTTTCAGTTCGTACATCTGACCGTACATGCTGTTCATCATCAACTTCGCCGTATTCTGTTTCGCGTCCATTTCGAGCAATTTGCCCGGCGGCAAGGTCTTCTTGCAATTCTTGACTTCCTTGATTTTTTTACGCAAGGCCATGATCTTGCGGATGCACATGGCGTTGAGCGTGTCGGGCGAAAAATACACGTGGAGATCCGCTTCCGTGCAGCCGGTTGGGGATTCGTACTGCCGCGATAAACGTCCACTTCCGTGCCTGGTGGAACGGACGTTCCGGTGTGGAATTCACGCCCTTCAACGTGAACTTGGAGTGGCGAGAGCCCCGTTGCGACCATGACACTCGGGTAGAGGGGACGTATGAACCCCGAGAAAATTCTATATAAAATAACATACCTGTAAATTATATTCACAATAGATTGAATTTTGTTTTTTTTTGTATTCGCACTCAAGAAATTCTATATAAAATAACATACCTGAAATTCTATTCACAGTATAGATTGAATTTTTTAGTTTTGCATCAGCCCCCAAGAAATTCTATATAAAATAACATACCTGAAAATTGTATTGCTATATATACTAGACTTTTTTTGATTTCTGTGATTTTGGAGAAAGCATAATGGCATCCACCACCAGTTTTTCAATCTTAAAAAATAATAAAACTGAATGTGTTACTTGTGGGAAGCTAATCTCAAGGAACAATTTATCGGTACACAGGGCAAGATGTAGCGAAACAGGTTCGAGAATTAATCGTTCGTTACCTTCTAAGCCTTGTGCTCATTGCGGAAAGATGATCAGTATTGCAAATTTAAGTAAACACCTGAAAATTTGCAAACCATCGACCGAACAAGGAACATTGAAAAGAAAAATCGATAATTCAGAAACGGAAGCTTCCACTTCCAAACAAGTAAAATTATCCGATGAACGCAAACCAATTAGATCTGCATTTAACCGTCATATTCAGGATTTCTCTTTTACTTCGGAACCAGGCTACGACATTCTTAGTTTCTTGCGTGAAACGAAAACATCCGTGATAAATATTCTAAAAAATAAATTGGAAAATAATTCCATAAAAGTATAGGTTGATCTATTTTCCGAATACGAAAAAGTCGATGGTACAACAAGAGTTTTTTATCATCGAACAAAAAACCAGGCTCTTCATTTGGCGGACGTCGATAATTTAGACGGATTTTATTCCGATCTTTCAAATGAGCTGGTTAAGAAACATGACGATTTCGAGGCTAAAGGGTCGGGATGGTCTCTGTGTGGAAGTCCTCACACGTTAACCGTTTACGTGAACCGATTCTCGCCTCTTCGAGCTTCCAGCTACGTTCCTCTTCCACCGAACATTCAACACAAGAGGGCAGTGTTAAATATACAGAACAGCGATAACAAGTGTTTCCTTTGGTGTATATTGGCTGCACTGCATCCTGTTTATTGCAAAAATAATCCACAGTGGGTTGGACATTACAAACAATACGAGTCCGAGTTTGAAAGTGTAATGTCTGGCATCGAATACCCGGTAACATTGTCGGATATAACAAAGTTTGAAAATCGTGCAGGAAAACGCATCGCTATTAATGTATATTCCTTCACGTCAGATAAATATCTCGTGCATCCCGTCAGGATAAGCGATGTCGACGATGACGATGCTCGTGTGATTAATCTTCTTCTAATTTCAAACGACAATGTTCACCATTACTGTCTCATTCGTTCTCTATCACGTTTGGTTAGAAGTCAAACTACCAAGTATGCAAACCACATCGAAGTTTGCCCAAGATGCCTAACCACGTTCGACGATCAAAAACAAGTCGATTATCGAAAATACACCGGACGTCAGATTGCTATCGATAAACTTGCCGAACATAAAATATATTGCGGAAACAACAGACCGGTTCGAATGTTGATGCCCGAAAAGAACGAAGTGGAAGAATTTAGGATGCACAAGGCGTTGTTGGAACATCCGGCCATCATCGTTGCTGATTTCGAGGCGTTCCTCAAACCACTCTCGTACTGCGATCCGGATCCCGAAGTTTCTTCCACCACACCTTACCAGCTACACGAACCAAACAGTTTCGGTTACGTTGTCGTGCGACAGGATAAAATAGATGAACCGTACATATACCGAGGATCCGATGCAATCGAACGCTTCTTCGAAAAGATGATCGAGGAGGTTGGGAAAATTGGATGCATGCTGCAAACATCGAAACCGATGCTTCCGTTATCTGCTATCGAACTTCAAAATTACTACGACACTGTCAAGTGTCCTGTGTGCGATAACCACTTCTCAGACGACAATCGTAAAGTGTTTCACCATTCGCATACGGACGGTTGCTTCATAAGCGGAATCTGTAATGCATGCAACCTCAAAATCCAAAAACCAAAATTCGTCCCTATATTCTTTCACAATGGTTCTAATTACGACTTTCATCCCTTAATTAGGAAACTCGGATACGACACTCAAAAAATAGATATTCTTGCTCAAAACGAAGAACGATACATCTCTATAAGTAAGAAACTTATGATTCCTGAGACTAAAAATACCATCGAGATGAGGTTTCTGGATTCATACAGATTTCTCTCTGCCAGCCTGGACGCTCTTGCCAGCAAACGTTTAGACGAACAATTCAAAATTACAAAAGCTAGTTTTCCCAGCGTAGACATAGAACTCATTAGACGTAAAGGGGTTTATCCTTACGAATATGTTAGTGATGGTTCTAAATTTAACGACGACGCTCTTCCACTTCCAAGAGAATTTTACAGCAGACTCAGAGAGAAAGGAATCACGGACGAAGAATACCAACACGCGCAACTCATGTGGGAGAAATTAGAATGTAGGACACTCGGAGACTACCACGACGCATACTTAAAATTAGACGTGACGATACTCGCGGATGTTTTTCAAGCGTTCAGGAAAACGGCAACGAATATTTATAAATTAGATCCAGCATATTTCTACAGCCTACCGGGATTAGCGTGGTCGGCAATGTTATTCCAGACAAAGGTCAAGATGGAACTGATATCGGACGTGGACATGTTGCTATTTATCGAAAGATGGATACGAGGTGGAATGGTGCAATGCGTACAGAGACATGCAAAAGCTAATAACGTACACATGAAAGAAGATTACGATTCAAATCGAGCATCGAATTACATCTTCTACGCCGACGTTAATAATCTCTACGGACATGCCATGGTTCAAAAACTTCCTTACGGGGGATTCGAATGGTTAGATCCCACTTCGATAGACATTATTCATTTCGACGATAGCGAGTGTGGTTTCTTCGCAGAGGTAGATCTCCAATTCTCCGACCACCTGCACGACACGTTTTCGGATTTGCCTCCGACTCCCGAAATCAAATGTCCACCCGACTCGGTTCAAGACAAGCTTTTGTTAACATTGGACCCTAAACAGAGATACGTCGTCCACTACAAGAATCTCCGGTTTTTGATTGGGAAGGGTGTTCAGATAGTAAATGTTAGAAGAGTACTAAAGTTTAAACATTCCACGTGGTTAAGACCCTACATAGAAACTAACACACAACATAGAACAGCTGCCACTTCCGATTTAGACAAGGACTTCTTTAAAATAATGAACAATGCGTTGTACGGAAAGACCATGGAGAATGTTAGAAAGCACGTAGACGTGAAATTAATTTCCGATAAGAATAAATGTCGGAAGTGGATAGCCAATCCTAGATTCAAGTCGAGAAAAATTTACAACGAGAATTTGGCACTTTTCAATCTAGATATAAAATTGATGAAATTCAGAAAACCAATTTACGTTGGCGCAACGGTTCTCCACTTGTCGAAACTTTACATGTTCGAATTTCATTATGACGTGATGAAACCCTTCTACAATGATAAAATATCACTTTTGTACACGGACACCGACAGCTTTATTTACAGCATACAAACACCTAACCTATACGAAGACATAAAAAATCCTTCCATGCTTGAGTATTTCGATACTTCTGCGTATCCTCAACCCAACAGATTTGGAATTCCATCTCGTAACAAAAAAGTCCTAGGTAAACTAAAAGATGAATGTAACGGTGATATTATTGTCGAGTTCGCGGGTTTGCGTTCGAAGATGTATGCCATGAGAACAGAGAGTAGCGTCACGAAGAAAGAAAAAGGTGTGGGCAAAAATACGGTGGAGAACAAACTCACCTTCCACGATTACATCGATTGCCTTTACTCACAATCGACGATACTAAGTATAGAACAAAGAATCCAGAGCGTCGACCATATCATCACCACAAACAAAGTTAGAAAAATTGCTCTGGATCCCGATGACGATAAGAGGTGCGTCCTCGAGTGTGGTATTCACACATCGCCTTGGGGACATCGTCGTTTAGAAATAAATAAGAATTGCGCACAGTGCAAATAATTAGCACTCACCACCTCACACAACAATTTTCACTAACTCAAAAAAAAAACATTTTGTTACTCAGTAAAAAAAACACTTTGACTGTCATTACAAAATAAAACTTTGACCGTATCCTTAAATAACCAGCATGCCTATGAACTTGTTCGGTTTCAAAAAACAGATCATCATGGAAACTGCACCGTCCATACCAGATCATGAAGTCTTACCTTCCGTGTTACCTAAACTCAACGGTCTGTTGATCATTCACCTCAACAGCATTTGGACGAAATTGGATGAAGACGTCGGCAAAACTTTTTACATCTTCAACAACAATTTACATTTTTACGAAATTCCGATCGGTGGGAAACTTCAAATCACCGTGAATCCGGAAAACGTAGGCGAAATCAAAATATCTACCGGCAAGAACATTTTTCGAATCAAGCACGACAAGATGCTTTCTAACATTACGTACGATGTTTCCGCAGGAGATTACCTGTACGTTCAACTCCTCGGAGATTACGACAAACTCATTCCTCTCTTCGTAGAATTACGAATCACCTATCCTATTATAAATAACCGTTAACAAAATGCCTAACGACATTTTCGGCCACACCGCAGAAGAGATTCTCATGCTGGATGTTCGAATTAAAAAGTTGAGGAGCGATTTGATCGCTTTGCAGGAAACCTTAAACAAAAGTTTAGAGTCGGAGATCGCTACGCTCCAAACGCAATGTCTCGATCCTATTCTGAAAATCGATTCCGAACTGAAAACGCTCATAAAAAATTATGTTGATGTACCTTCTTACGACAACGTTCAAAATATACAGTTGAACGTGGATTCGCTTCAAAATGATTTGGCCAAATTACAGCAATTTCAATCGAATGAAGATTTGGAAAAATTGAAACTCGAAATCGAAGAACGAACTTCCGCAATCGAAAAGAATTTCTCTGAACTTCAAACCGTCGTGAATGATATCGATGTAGAACGCTTGCATGTCGTCGTTTCTAAATTACAAGAAGAATTCACCAGCACGTTGGAAGAAATTAAATCCAAGTTACAGACTTTGGAAGATACAATGACGAACCTACCATCGTCAGACGAACTGCAGGTCATCGGCAAAATGGTCGCGAACATAAAAATTCAATTGGAGGCTTATCAAGATTTCGAACACATTCAAACCACCATCGCTACGCTTCAGGCGTCTTTGGAGTTGATCAACAAAGAAATTAAAAATATTCACGCTGAAGCAAGTGCGTTGACGAGTATTCAAGACACGTTAAGCACGGTTCAGCAGAAGATCGAATATTTAGAAAATTTGAACGTCGAATCGAACCTTGCTCATTTTCATCACGTACTGGACAACATACAGGGTGACTTGGAATCGTTACAGACGAGCGCGCCTTCGAAGGATGATTTGGAAAAATTGAAAACGGCAGTGACGGCATTATCCGATTCGAGTGACATCAAAAGTTCATTGAGCGATCTCGAAAATAGGGTGGCCAATCTCCCCACCTCCAAAGAATTACACGCTTTGAAAAGGAACATATCTCGAATGCTGAAACGACTAGAAACGGAAACGGCAAACGTGGAACAGATTCGAGATGAAATTTGTTCGCTGGTGTCGACGTTGCCCACTTCGCAGAGCGTCACGGATCATCACACGCAGTTTACCGAGATGCGAAGCATCGTGAACGATCTTACCGAGAAAAGTTCGAAATTGAATCAAGTTGAGAACCTTCGGAACATTGTCGTCAACATCAGAGATCAAGTTGGAGTTTTGGAATCCACACAGGAATCGACGCTGGCCTCTTTCGGTGCCAAGTTGCAAGAACTGAACGAAAACTACAAGCAGTTGAACGTGGAAGTGAAAATCAAACCGTCATTTTCTGCCATAACGGATCACGTTGCAGAACAACTCGTACCTTTAGAAAACACACTGGGTCAGCTTCACAGTAATTTGCTCAGCGTCGATACTAAAATCGCCAAATTGCATTCTCTGGATGCCATCGAAATCAACAGCGTACCCAATCAACAGAGAATCTCCACGTTCGTCGAAGGTAACAAACTGTACATGTTGCATCCTTATCATCCGTATTACAAGTTTCTCCTCGATGGCACGATTCAGATAAACGAATTTTCGTACTGGACTCACGGCAGAAAAGCTAGCGTTCCCACCATGACCTTGATATCGAATCGTGGTGTCCAGAAAGCAGGAAACATTCCTCTGGCACGTTGGAAGGAAACGCGCAACATATATGAAATACACGAAGACGAAGATCTTACCGTTTTCGACGTGAGTGCCGGCGATAAGCTGATCATTCAAAACACGAGTGAGGTGCCACCCTCTTTGAATCCCATCACGCTGGTCCTTCTCTTCAAACGTAATCTTCAAAATGTCTAGGCAAGCCATCGTCGAAGAATTGCATAAACCTGCGCGCCGCAACTACGAACGTTTAGCTGTGGTAACAAAGGGCATCGATGACCTCTGGCAAAGTGACCTCGTGGAGATGAGCAGCGGCAATTTGAAAAATGTACATAAATTGAACAAGGGCAACAAGTACCTCCTCACCGTCATAGACACGTTTTCGAAATTCGCATGGGCTCTACCTTTGAAAGCGAAAACGGGAACATGCGTCACGGAAGCATTCAAGTCATTTTTTCGCAAAAGCGGCAGACGACCACGGTTTTTGCAAACAGACAACGGTAAAGAATTTTACAACGCCGTATTCCAAAAGTTTATTCAAAAACATGACATTCGACATTATTCGACCTTCAGTCACATCAAAGCCAGCATCGTGGAAAGATTTAATCGAACCTTGAAAACACACATGTGGAAACGATTCACGCTTCGGGGAAATTACAAATGGGTCGACATCCTGCCGGAACACGTCGACACCTATAATGATACGGTACACAGAACGATAGGCATGAAGCCAGCTGACGTTACGAAGTCCGACGAGCAGCGTTTAATTTCTACAGTTTACTGTCCAAAGTACACTCCGACTACCAAGAAATCAAAATTCAAAATTGGAGACCAGGTGAGAATCAGCAAATTCAAACGCACCTTCGAGAAGGGATTCACAAAAAATTGGAGCACGGAACTTTTTACGGTGGTTCGAGTTTTACCCGGAAACCGACACACGTATATAATAAAAGTTAGTAGCGGCGAGATTTTGAAAGGAAGATTTTACGAAGAGGAACTCTCTAAAACGAAACACCCCGACACGTACCTCATCGAGAAAGTATTGCGTAGGAAAGGTGACAAACTGTTTTTCAAATGGCTGGGACTTCCGGAAAAGAGTTGGATCGACGCGAACGAAGTGATCTTGTGAGTACGTGGAACGTGGTGAAGCGTCTACCGGATCCGGAAAGTCAAATGAAAAAAAAGAACGGCGAGTTGCTTCCCGACAGCATCCGCTGTCTAATCGTAGGTCCTTCGGGGTGTGGGAAAACGACACTGCTCGTGGACAATTTTCTCCTCGCACCGAATTGGTTAGATTGGAAGAACAGGTACCTGTACGTGTTCTCGAAAAGTTTGGAGCAATCCAAATACCAGCAACTGATGAAACTGTACGATGGTCTGGACATTGCAACGTTCGCTTCGGAAATAAAACCACTCGACGGTTGTCGTGAAAATTCAGTCGTTGTGTTCGACGATGTCATCCTGGAAAATCAAAATGAAATTCGCAACTTTTTCACGCAAGGTCGTCACAAAGGAATGGATTGCTTTTACCTAGCTCAAACGTTTTCCAAAATTCCAAAACAGTTACTACGCGACAACGCTAATTTCATATGTTTGTTTCGTCAAGATCATACCAACCTCAAGCACGCGTACGATGACTACGTAGGCGGAGACATGAACTACAATCAATTTTCGGAACGCTGCTGCTCTTCTTGCTGGAACAGTGACGATTTCGGATTCGCGACGATCGACATGACGAGGAAACCCAACGACGGAAAATACAGAAACAAAATCAACGACTTTCTAAACGTTACAACGTTGTGAGAAACGACGTGTATAAATAACGTTATGACGAAACGAAAAATCGAAGACGAAAATCTTAAGCTTCGCGATTACCTCGCAAAACGCTTCAAAGGTTGGAAATCCGAGAATCGCGGATTCTACGAAGAGAAGAAACGTCAAGATCAACCTGTGATCGACGCCATCAGCGATCTAGGTAAAGAAATTAAAGGTGTCACGGAACAAAATAAAAATTTGATCAACGAACTCGTACCACTCGCAGCTAAAAGTTACGCCGTACCCACGCCCATTTCGAGCATTCCTTCGACGCCATTCGAACTGAAGGAAGTACCGGCACGACGTCAAGCTATAGGTAGCACGTCTTCGGATAAAATCGAGTTGGGACCTTTGGCACGAGACTATCTGAGCACGGGGAAATTCGACAAGGACGAAGTGTTCGGATTGTATCCGAGCATGGAAACCAACGAAGGTGTCGTGTGGAAGATTGGGAAATCGAAAGTCACCTTCGAAGGCAACGACATTAAAGTCAATTTAGGCGAGAAGAATAGTTGGACCAGGTATCCGGGTACGGTGGGACTGTGGGAACTCGTTGCCAAAAAGCAGCCGAAAGATTACACCGACGAAGATTACCAGAGTTACAGGGAAATTCTGATCATGACGGATGCCATGTACCAGAACAACGACGCCTCGCAGAATAGGGTGAAATCGAGCAGCGGTGAGAAGTACAGGAATCTCACCAAACCGATTTGGAACGAGGTGAAAAGTGGAAGCGGCGTCAAACGCTACAACACGTTACCCAAAGAATTCTTTGGGTGGACGACGTGAGGAAGCTCGTGGACCGATTGTTGGTGATATCCGGCGAAGAGAATGCAGGCAATCGTAATTTCTACAACGAGAAGGTTGGCATCGTGGACATGATCAGCACCAAACTTTCCAACTTCATCGTGAACGACGACAAGGGCATAGGTTACCTGATCAAAATTATCAACACACTGCCTCCGAGATTCTGGAACTTGGCCGAAGGAAAGGGACTCGTGAACGACATCATCAACAAGTTACCTTTCGAGATGCATTTACCTGGCTACCAGTACTGCGGATCGGGTACCAAACTCGAGAAAAGATTGGAGAGAGGAGACAAGGGTGTGAATCCGTTGGACGCGGCATGCAAAGATGACGACATCGCTTACAACAACACTCGCACCGATCTGGATGCACGTCACGAAGCAGACAAGAAATTGGAACGTGCCGCTTTCGAGAGGTTCGTCAGCAGAGACGCATCGCTGGGTGAACGGGTCGCCGCATTAGGTGGGGTATATAAATAACATACAGTAAAAAAAAATAATAACAACATGTCTCGTATAACTGATTTGCCGCCCGAGCTACTATGTAAAATATTCAAACACGCAGTAAACGGAGATTGTGAGGATGTAGGGAAACTTGTAATCATAGCAAACACAACGCCGGAATTTCATATCCCTTGTGAAATGGTTGTCAAGGACCATCTTCGGGAGATCAGCGGCCTGAGGTGCGGTGATCTCGACACTCTTCTTTCGGCAGCAGGGGAAAAATTAAACGATAGGTTAGATGAACTTCACGAGGAGAGGCAGGGGAGAAGACGATACACGGATGATTGGTGCAAGTCTGAACAGAAGACGACAGATATTATAACACACATCATCTCGTTTTCCGAAGCACGAGCTTTCTTCCTCTTAAACACACTGTGAAAAAAAAAATAATATACGTGTCAAAAAAAATGACAAAAAAAATGTACATGTCAAAAAAAAAGTTGCCATGGACATCCTCAGAAAAAAGTTGCCTTATCGTAAAAAAAGTTGACATGGCATCGTCAGAAAAAAATTTGTCTCGACAAAAAAAAGTTGACGTGGCATCGTCAGAACAAAAAAGTTGCCTTATCGTAAAAAAATTTTATCGTCAAAAAAAAATTGTCGTCAAAAAAAAAGTTGACGTGGAAAAATTATCATCGTCAGAAAAAAAAGTTGCCTTATCGTAAAAAAATTTTATCGTCAAAAAGAAATTTTTTTTAAAAAAATGTTTTTAAAAAAAATGTGCAACAAAAAAAAGTACGTCAAAAAAATGTACCTGTCCAAAAAAATATGACAAAAAAAATGTATGTAAAAAAATGTACGTTCAAAAAATATACGCCACAAAAAAAACTTACGTGTCAAAAAATATACGAGACAAAAAAAATGTACGTGTCAAAAAAATATACATGTCAAAAAAATATACGTGTCAAAAAAAGTGTACAAGACAAAAAATGTACATGCCAAAAAAAATGTACAAGTCAAAAAAAACTTCATATATAAATAACACACATCGTGAAAAAAAATCTACGAGATCAAAAAACAAATTCTTCGGTATATATAAATAACACACATTGTGAAAAATTAAAATTCTGTAACACACACACCCTGAAATTTCTCTTCGATATGACGACTGAAAAATGAGTGACCTCCAAGCATTAAAACAAATGCTAAATTTGTCAGTCGAGTATATAAAAATTCAGGAATTGGAAGTGGACAAACCTTACACGATAACTTCCGGTTCAATTGTTTCTACCCAGTATGGTCCCAAAGTACGTCTGTTGCTCAACGTACAATACAGTCTATTTTTACCAGATCGATACGCTAACATGTTATCCGACGAGAAGCTATCTATTTTAATCGAGAACAAAACTCGAATCGTGTACAAGGGGACAAAGGAACTTCTTGGTAAGAAAACGAAGCACGTAATAGAATTTGTGTAACGGGGCTGCGCGGAGTATATAAAATAACATCCCTTGAAAAAAAAATTACACGAAACAAAAAAAAAATCTCGGAACATATATATATATAAATAACATACCTTGAAAAAAAAATTACACGAGAGGGAAACAAAAAAAAAATCTCAGAACATTTATATATATAAATAACATACCGTGAAAAAATAACATATAGAGCATCAACATGAAGCCCAAGGGTGTCGTGTACCAGATACCATATTCGAATCTGAAAACGCTGGGTGCCCTCGATGAGTTACTCACCAAGAAACAACGCGAGAAGAAACGTTCTTGCTGACGAAAGGACACGGAATGAAATTGCTGCTCAGCACCCCACAATTGAAAAGATTGCAGCGTTCGCGGAAACAGCAAAAGATCGGAGGTTTCATATTCAGCATCCCGGCCATCCTGGCAGCATTGGGGGCCGTTGGAAGTTTGGCCGGCGGAAGCGCCGCCATCGCGAAAACCGTCATCGACTCGAAGAAGAACAAGGCGGAATTGGAAGAACAGAAACGTCACAACCTGGCCATGGAGAAGAAAGGGGGAAGGGCGTAATGAAAAAGTTTAAAAAAAAGAAACAGCACTCACCAACCGAGACATTGAATCTCTGATCGAACCATTACAAATCAAACACTTCAGAGGAGTTTTCATGTCCGACTCGTTACCTTCAACCGTTAAAAATAGAGAATGCGGAGTAGTCAACTTGGACAGTCAAGAAAATCCAGGCACGCATTGGATATGTTACCACAAAAATGATAAAGCATTCGTTTTCGATTCTTTCGGAGGTGTTCCACCTACAAATTTAGTTCGTTATCTGAAAACGAACAATCTTATATACTACAACGACGAACGCATTCAAAATTTCGGAGACGTGAACTGCGGTCATCTCTGTCTCTCCATGCTCGCGTTTCTCTCTAAAATAAATAACCCTACGATCAAAGATTTCCAGAAAGCATTGTGGAACCTTAAACACGATGGGCGTGTTCCATCTCACGAGCGAATCTTCGATCTTGAAACTCACGCTGCACGACGACATCGTCTATCCTAAATCCGTAGCTCTGCGTGCATTCTACAGCATGTACCTCATACCTAACGTCACGCAACACAACAACAAAATTAGCGTCGGAAGCGAACATATCGTCGTCACGCCAGGTCAATACAATCTTTCTACTTTGCAAGCTCAGTTACTCAAAGGCACGTACCTTTCTCAAAATTCGGTCACGCACAGAGTCGAAATCCTGTCGGCGACGGAGACCGTGGACCTGGGCACCATAGGAGAACTTTTAGGTTTCGAGAACGACACCAAACTCGAAGCTGGCATCAAGCACACGGGAGCAAACATTCCTAAATTTCTAGCCATCGAAACTTTGAACGTTCACTGTAACGTGGCGGAAGGAATGATCACGAAATCCTCGGACGGGTTGTTGGGAAGTCACAAGCAGACGGGAATCATAGCCACTTTCAAACCAAGTTCCGAATTCATGGAACCGATCATCTACACACCCTCTTCGCCGATCTATTTTCCAGTATGTCGCAACCGCATAGACGACATAGAGTTGGTGGTGACGAACGAGAAAGGAGACGTGGTGGATTTCGCAGGTGCCACGACGACGGCCATCGTGGAGATCAACGTATAATAAATAACCATACACATCATGGAGCAAATCGAAAGTTACGAATTGCAATCTTTCCCTCCCAACCGTCGCACGTTCGCAAATTTGAACGAAGCGAACCGGGAGATCGAATACGACGTGGACGTAGGCGACGGGTTCGTTCATCCTCACAGAGCGGACCTTTACCTTCAATTCGACGTGGTGAAGAAGGAAAGCGGAGACGCATTCCCCGCAGCAGCAAATTTGATACTCGTGGACAACTTCGTGCCTCACCTGTTCTCGCAGGTGGAGGTGAGGAAACACGGTACGGTCATCGACAGAATCGATTATCCAGGCATCACGTCGACGGCAGTGGGAACGTTGAAATTATCCAAAACGGACGCAGCATACTACCAGGCGGGAGGATTCGAAGCGGGGACGAAAATATCAACAAGAAGTCACACTGTGCTCTTTCCCATGCGTCTGCTTCCGGGATTCTTCTCGGACTACAAGGAGATCATGTGGAAGGGAGGACTGAGAATCACATTTCGAAGAGCGGCCAACGACAACGACGCACTGATGCGATACGCTACTTTGGGTCCGGACGGCACCACGCCACTGCCCAACACTTTACCCGAAGCAGCCAAATGCGTCATCCGGAGCATGGAGTTGAGAATGCCGGTGGTGGAATACGAAACGAACTACGCCCTCAAGTACAAAGCGGAGATCTTGAAAAGTCCGCAGGTGCCGATTCATTTTCACGGTTACCAGTGCGTGCAGAAGATAGCGTCCGGAAGTCACATGGAATTCGACGTGACGACGCAGTTCAATAACATACAGTTCGACATGTCAGATTTCGTCGTAGTGCTCTTTCAGACCGGGCGCGATAAGAATCAGGAAAAAGATTCCAGCAAGTTCGACGACTGCAAGATCAAGAACGTTTATCTCAAGAATGGCAGGAACGAAGTGTTCCCGCGCGAGAATTACAACCTCGACATGACCAAAGATGATTACCTCAAACTTTACGAAGCTTACACGGCTTACAAGCGCGTGACCGCGGGAAACGTGGACATGTACTACACGCCCAGCGTGTTCGTCATCAATACCAAAAAAAGAAAGCAGGTCGTGGTCAACGATCGCACCAACATCAAGGTCGTCTGCGAGTTCCACAACGCGCTGCCTGCCGATACTCTATGCAGCGTCATCCTGGTCGCAGAGAAGTCCTTCGCGTACGACGTGAAGAACGAGAGGGTCACGGAGCAGTTTTAAATATCGCCAACAAGCAATAATAGTTTTTTCTACAACCCCTACAATTACATTTTTTTTAATCTAAAAAAAAACTAACTTGACAAATCGAATTTCTTGAAAAAAAATTGAGGGGGCGCCGCTTGTTTGTACTCTCAACCGCTCTCCTCCTATTGTTCAATGAACATGCCTTTCACACAGCACAGTCGATTTCAAATACCGCTACAATACCATTTTTTTTTTGCATCATGAGGAGAAAAACATCGTAGCAGTTGGAGCGCTCAAAACATCGTAGGAGAGAGAGAGGTCCCGTTTAGGTCGTAGCAGTGGGGGGGCCACACATTGTAGAAGATCACACATGAGTTTTTTAAAAAAAAAACACATCGTGGTAGATTACGCTGAGAGTACAAGGTCGTATTAGATTACACTGAGGGGACCTTTACAGTGAGAGGAGACAGCAGACTTATAGGAAAGTCATTTCAAAAATATAGGTCAAAGGGCGAGGTTAGCATAAGAGCAGGAGGTAAAAAAAATAACTTAAAAAGTGATGCCAGAGCTTTTCTTCTGTCCACTTTTCTCTCATTGCAGGTTAGTTTAGTCCGTAAAACGTCGTAAAATAAAAATAAAAAAAGGACCGCGCCAGAACGTTGGGTTCTCGCCATAAGGGAGGAGGCCCGGTAAGAAGAGGGTTGGGGGGGTAGAGAGGAGGAAGCATTAACACCGCTATTGCCAGTTGGCGTCGTCTTCTTCATCTTACTGCATACTTGTCATCTTATAGAAGGCTACGCCGTCAACTTGTAACTTGTAGGTTAGCCTCGCCTGTGAAATATCATAAAAAAACAAGAGGTTTGTGAAGCAACTAGTCAGTGTTGCCAACTCCTAATTGTAGGTTAGCTTCGCCTGTAAAATATCACCATGGTGAAATTTTCTTGGGGTGGGTTGGCAACACTGAACCTCAATTAATGTTTCTGAACTGTCTTTTTGGATCTACTCTAAAGTAGGTCAAAGCACGTAGAGGCTCTCTTGTAGTTTAGCACGTAATAATAAAAATAAATAGGTTAAGTTATATCACGTAAGATCGTGATATACCTACAAGTGTGAGGTGGGAAAAAAGGGAAATTTTACTAAAACATCGCTAAACGCTAAAACATCGACAAAAAATTGTCAAAATATGTCAAAAACTGATATTCAATTGATAAAAAAAGAGGATACAAATACATACCTACCAAGTATGAGTGGGAAAAAAGGGAAATTTTACTAAAACATCGCTAAACGCTAAAACATCGACAAAAAATTGTCAAAATATGTCAAAAACTGATATTCAATTGATAAAAAAAGAGGCTGAAAGACGATACCTACTAAGTATTATTTTGAAACCCTTAATTTACACTACTTGAAAAATATTATTTTTGTAGTCGTGAATTCTGAATTCACTAGCTATCGAGTTCGATTCAGCTGAAGTTTCAACTGGAGCAAGAAATCTTGAGCAGCTGTAACGCTATTGCATAGGTGTTGTGTGTGAAAACGGTGGATGGAAAATCGATTTTCCTAACGTTGCGCTCTTTCCGTGGTACAGAATTTTCTTCAAACTCGATCTCATTTTCGAAGTATGCATTTAGTCTCCATTGGTGGACTTCAGAGTGCACAGGAGCAAATGCAAAATAATGCACAGATAGAATAGCACGAATAGTGCTGGATCAATTTGAAATACGAGTAGAAATGTGCCCCACTGAAAGTCGACTGGAGAACATCTTTACATAATAACCACATTCAATCCGGTATATGAGAAAAATGAACAATTTAGGATGTCAAGTATAAAGTGTTCAATAAAGCTGAGAAACCTACATTTCTGGACAAAACAAATTGAAATGAATTTAGAGGCACTCAAAAGAAAATAGTACATAGATTTTAAGCTTTACTTTCCCAATGGTCTATACAATTCATCCACAATATAACCCGAGTCGCCCGATGGCAAACTCATGGACCATCGTGCTAATTAAACAATTCATGTGCTTTTAGGGCCTTCAAACTTGTACGTGAGGTTGTAAACGCTGACAGATGTTCAGATAAAACTTTGAAATGCCATGTGGAAGAAAACCCACCCACCCAGGACTCCCCTCCCCTCCCCGACTCCAAAGTTACGTATGGAAGCTGGCGCGAATATTAAATTTGTACACTTGTTTGACATAAAATGTTATAACTCGTAGACTATTTGACTAATCTACTTCGGGTAACTTTTGTTTTTCCGCTAAAACATCAGGACATGCAACCGTGCAGGAATTAAAACGCCAAAGCCAATATGAAGTGTTGGCTGGGCCGCGGCCCCCAACTTTCAATTAAAAAATCATAAAAATGGAGAGTTTGCCCCTCTTTCCCCGCTATTTTTGGAAGGAGAGGCAGCCTTATTTTCAAAGCATGGTCTTTCTCAACCGAATGAAAGTCATTTCATGTTCCTGGGTGCATTACATTATCGAATATGTGAAAAAACTCCCCATTTTTATGATTTTTTCATTAAAAGTTTGGGGCCGCGGCCCACCCAACCCCTCTTATTGGCTTTGGCGTTTTTATTCCTGCACGGTTGCATGCCCTGATGTTCTAGCTGCAAAACAAAAGTTACCCGAAGTAGATTGCTCAAATAGTCTCCAAGATATAACGTTTTTCTGAAATAAGTGTAAAATTTAAAAATTAAGCGCAAAGGCGGCGGCCAGAGAGAGGTTCCTTTCGAAAACCCGCTCGGCAGTCGAAAGGTTGCATCCATAAATTCACACTTTCTTTTCGGCATTTTCAGTTGAAAAACAAAAATCTAGGAACACAATCCACAAATTAAAAACATTATAGACACAACAAATAATAAAAATAAAATAATAAACCGATTTATATTATAATCCCCCTCCATATAAGAACCACTATAATTAATAACCATTGAAGAAATACAGTGGAACCTTGATAACTCGAACCTCAACATCTTGAATTCCTTGATAAGTCGATTTTTTTGTATTCCCCTTGAATTGTCCATAACACTAAATACTAATTTTGCCTCAACAACTCGAATAAAACCTTGATAAAACGACTTTTTGTACAGTTTATGGGATGCCGTTCGAGCTCAATAACTCGAAGGTAGAGTATGAAAAACCTCTGAGTCGAAGTTAAATTTTAACCACCTTTATAACTCGAAGTTTTAGTCGCACGGACCTCAATAAGTCGAAGTGTATAGGGTGTGTGCGTACAATGTCAGGTGGTCAGCAATCTTGTAGGGACTTGAACTCCCCCACCCTGTCGTGTATGTAACCATCATTGTTAATGTGCTTAGTCCTCTATTACTCGAAGTCGGCGATTTTGGCCCTCAATAACTCGAACCTTGGTAAGTCGAAATCCTTGATACCTCGATTTTTTCTTCTACCCCTCAAGTTCGAGTTATCAAGGTTCCATCCACTATATATATAACTAATCCTGTAAAGATTAAAGATATTCAGTCAAATAGCATTGTTATAATAATATTAGGAACTATTCAGATTAATAATACTTAATTCAATAAAAATTGTAATATCTTTAAATAGAAATAGCATTCCTAATAATAATAAAATTAAACTACTGATTAACTAACTATATTCCTTTTCCGGAATGTCTGGAGTAGCTACGCGCACAGGCGAAAGCTTGTGGGCGGGACCAGACTATACCGCGTTTGGTAGAACCTGTCCCGCTTCCCGCGCTAGGGAGCGCTCAACAGTTTCGGTGTCAATGAGAAACTAGGAAAAAATCGTCTGCTGGGCAGCGAGGAGCGAATGAAAGCCAGAAGAGAGGCGTTTACGTAGACGCTGTTGCGACGTTGCGTATTTTAATTGACTGCCTGGCTTTGACTTTCCCCAGCACGGAAACTGTTGAGCGCTCCCTAGCGCGGGAAGCGGGACAGGTTCTACCAAACGCGGTATAGGTGGGGAAGGGTGCAGAATGCAGAATTCCCCTAGTAGGCTTGCGAGCTGTCATGTTTACTACAGAACTACTGGACCAGTCGAGTCGCCCCTTCCCGCGCGGTCCCCTGCCCTCAGCGCGTTCATTGGACGAGGCACACAGCCGCAACGCAACGTGCGCTAAGAACGCGTTCGCGATCTCTTACTCCAGACATTCCGGAAAAGGAATATAATTGAACTTAGAAAGAAACTGTAATAGAAAATTAAAAACCATTGATACTAATAGACCCGCTTTCGTAATTAGATACTTTATGGGGAATACGCCCCCCCCCATATAAGAACCACTATAATTAATTAATGCACTTTCTCCCCCATTCATTCATTACGTATGGATTGGATGGACGCTTTCAATGACTGAAATCGTACATTGAAATGCCCTCCAATACGTGAAGGTCAGTCAATGAAAGCGCCCAATCCATAGATAATCAATCAGTGGGGGAGAAAGTGTGTGTGTGCATTGTACAAAAGAGCCAGCCAATCAGGCCGACGATGATCCGCGCACGGCTGCCTCGCAGAACCAATGGTTCCGTTTAGGAATCAGGGCAGCATCCGGTGCTAGGAGGTGGCCGCGTACCCCGTTGGCAAGCGGACTTCGCATGGCAACCACGTAGCCCCCGAAAGAGCCACGTGTTCCTTGACCCAGGTCCGCGTGCTACAGCGTTGTTTTCCTGTAGCAGGAGCCAATAAACGAGAAGAAGGTTCTTCTTTACTTTTCTGCCATGAAATATCGTCGATCCCGTCCCTACTTGCAACGCAAGAGCGGCCGCAGAGGGGAGCCAGGCGAGGGGACACTTGCCCCCCTGGAAATATCAGGGAAAAGGTCTTGTAATTCGAATGGTGGAAATGTAAAGACATTTTATTACAATCAATATTGTTTTTTGTTATTTGCAGCAACTAACTGCCATGACCAACAAACGTGTTCGGCAGACATTAGAACCATAACTTGGAGTGTGCGGGACGGAAAATCTTTGGTCAGGACGGGATTGAGAGGGAAATGTTTTATAATCATGACATTCGACACTCAAAATATTCGTCACTACCTGACAAATTCGGAAAATTTTCAAAATACTGTGAAAATCTCGAATATTACAAACTATTTCTCCCTATAGCGATTGTACTGTATTTGCAATTCTGGAATAAAAAATGTTAATTCCAAGAAATTTCAGACACTTAAAATGCAGAAAAATCCAAGATTCTTTGCAATTTCTCGACTGTTCGAAACCCCGAAAAGTCAGGATCTGACCTTACAATTCAATTCATGTGCCGTCATTTTTAATTACTTTTTTTTAAAACAGTATCCTTCGGGGCGTAAAAACGTGGATCAGAGGTACACGAAGGAGAGCAGATTAAGTGCTCTCTTATAACTTCATCGTGAATAAGTACAAAAACACAAGGAATTCTTCATAAACAAAATCATACTACATGTTCATGGGAATGAAGTGGTTCGAATCCAGGTTCTATTTAAATAGTGGACTCAAGTCTGAACTTGTGGACAACGCCAAAGTAGTTACAATTCAATTTCAGTTTTATGATTTGTAAAATGAGAATAATTTATAATATAATAGCCTAATAACAATAATAATAATAATAAAAGATAAAATGTAGGATTCTGTGGCTGAAATCTTCATCAGCTTCTCCCTCCACCAGAGATAAAATATGCGGGTGCTCTTGATCACAAGAGCGACGAGACGCCATACAACAAACTGTTCAAAATTAGTGAATTAACAGTTAATTGTTAATTCTATTTTACACGATACCAGAACGAGCTGCTGTGCATAAAAATAATTTCTTCACAAAAATATAATTTATGGTAATTTTTATAGAAAATTTAACCTTTACACTATCGAATTGAAAGGGGGAGATGACGGCAGGGAATTCCTCTGACCTGGATTTTATTTCCGTGGATTTGCGTAATTCTACGATTAGCGTACAATCTGGATGGACCTAAGGGGAATCGGTAGGGATGGAAAAGAGTATATAGAACTTGCTCAAGATAGGGAAAGATGGAAGGCCTGTGTTGCTGCAGTCATGAAGGCTAGGGAGTTAGTTAGTTAGTTGGGTACAATCTGGTGACAATAGTTACTAATGTTGTGTCCATATTCTAGGTTTTTAATCATATACATGTCCAAATTATAATTTTAAAAAATGTTCGAAAATATGAGATATCTACAGAAGATTTATATCCATGCAATTTGTCATTAGCTTGGACGTCCCTGACTTGGCGTATTTAAAGTTTAAGTGAAAGTTTTTCCCGAATTGTACCTCTTGTTTATGAATAAAAATATTTTTTGTGTAAAATAAGGATGATTATTCATAATACCATCAAAAGAAAAGGCAATAAACAATGCAAAAGAATTGGGATGCTAATAAAGTTCTTCCCCTAGATTCTATGTCATCAGCACGGACAAATTTTAATTTGAGTTTTGAGATGCAGGGATATTATTTATCTTTAGAATAATATTGCACATGGCAACACTATTTCCTCCATGTGCTTAGGAGGAATCTAGTTTAGCTCATTGGATTAAAAATAACATTCTTTTGAAACCAAAGTCAGTGTATTGATTTGATATCATTAGCATGGACTAAGTATAATTCAGCATAATAATAATAAATTATAATTTACTTGTTGAATGTTTTGAAATCAGAAAACCAAAGGTGGGGGTCAACCCAACATCCTAAAGAGAAAAACCAAGATGGCTGGTTTATCATTAGCATTGACACAAGAAGCATTAGCATGGGCAAAATGCCAATAGCATGGAGCATGAATGTTCCAATAATTAAATAAAACGTCTTTGAAGAAAATTCAGTTCTGCCGCCTGTGCAGCATCAAAATATTACATATCTATTCTACGGTGAGGCTAGGAACCGGTGTTCATTCACAGCGCAGAAAGGCTATTTTGACAAAATCCTGTTTCCCTGCTGGCTGGTTCGGGTTGAGGGATTGAAACCGTAAGAATCGGTTGGCCTAATTGGCTGTTAACAGAGGGTCACTGCCATACAGACGGTGCCACGCCGGTTACTACGGTGTCCTGCTATAGTATCAAGAAGAAGAAAAATCATAACTTTTCGATCTTCAATTTTCTTTTACTTTTCTAAGTCAAAGTGACCACTAATTGTAGAATCACCCAATTGTATTTCTAAATTTGTTCCCAACTAGGGAAAGAAAATGTCCCCTCTCACTGGCGTACGCAGAATTTGTTTCGGGAGGGTCTGGAATTGTAAAGGTGGATAGTGTATAGCTGCTTTCTATGCGGCGGGGTGGCACACACAATAAGGTATTTCGTACATTATAAACTTTCCACTCTCAAAAGTACCAATGGGGGCTCATTTTAAGGCGACTCAGGCTTTTCCCGAGATCTTCACTGCTTTTGTTTGAAAACGTTGATTTCTTCAAAATTTCGGAGGGGGCTGTAGCTCCCTCAGCCCCCTTCTCCGTACGGCAGTGTATCCCTCTCAAAATATCTACTAATCATAGTTACTTTATTTATTTATTACGTTCATCAATCGTTTCCAGTATTGGACTGATGGATGACAGGATACCAAATGTTTGTTTTAAAAAGTGGAAATCGTAAAACTGATTTCCTAGAACTGCGATAGTTGACCTCCGTAGTGAAGTGGCGCTACGACACCAGGGACCCTTTGTTCGAATCCCGGCCTGGACATGGGTGTTCTTTGTGAGCGTCCATTCATCGATTTCATCACATCATGGCTCATTCTTATAGTCGTGATTAGCCAAAAGTGGGAGAAAAGGGAAAAAAGCACTTATCTTCGAAAAGTATATAAGTATATATATATATATATATATGTGTGTGTGGGGGGGGGTGTCAGCGGCGTATAATCTGGGTCATCTAGGTAATCGCAGATGACCGGCTGTATTTTTTTTTTTAATATATGTATACATTTCTTCGCAATATTCTTCCAAACCAATTTCGATGCATACATTTCTTTGCTTCCAGCACGCGAATGCTTCCAACAGTTTGTCCGGGAACCTTTCTCCAGCCGGTGGAATGACTTCAGGGAATCTCACCCTGACGTCATTTTTCCCGCTTCCCTTACAATCCTTGGCGAGGAGGGGAGGTGAGAGGAAAGAGGGGGAGGAAACACTGCTTCTCAGGCGCGGTGATGCCGTGCCCAGGGTAACCTCCTTCTTGTGAGAGTCCACCGGTCGCACTCTCAACCTTCCGAGCCTTACCGTTCCCTCCGCTGAACTAGGGAAAACATACCCGGTAGAGTGCGAAGAACAGGAAAATTGAATAACATGGGCAAACCAATTATACGCTAATTTTCACTTTACATTTGCTTCTGTCTTGCTGATTTCTGGTACTTGAACATAAATTTATCAAAAGGAAAAAGCTTAAATATTGAAGATGAAGCAAACTAAATTAAAATTCAAAGCTTAAGCAATTAAAGCACCTATATGCTGACTCCCCCCATCTTTGTATATTACAAAAATAGTGATTGTTTCTCCTCTCTAATCTTCAAAAGCAACGAGAATACTTCTTTCACGGAAATGAATATTTTTTAAAGGGAAAGATATCAAAAATAAATTATATATATATATATATATATATATATATATATATATATATATATATATATATATATTAGTTAATTTAAGTTGCTATATATATTCCGCCTCTTTAGATAAATAGTGATGAAGATGAACGAATTAAACATAAAACGAAAAAAAACACATCAGGCACGTAGCCAGGTGGAGGACTCGGGGGGCTGAAACCCCCCTCCCCGAAATCCTACAAATATCTAATTTAAAAAGTGTATACTGGTAATTGATTTTATTTCATTAGCAGGATTAAACACCTTGCATAATACGTTGTAATAATCTGAGATTCATCTTCAGGACTTCTAACCCCACTGTTTCAACTTTATGTGGCGGCTGCTAATAAGGGATTACTCCATCCCGAAATAAAATTCTGGCTCTGGCCTGCAATGATTCGAACTTTAAAAACCTGTCATTTCGAGCTCGGAAATTGATTTTTTTTTATCATTCATAGGGAATTTCATTCTGAGCCAGGAACACAACAACAGAAGTTTGGCGCGTGAAACTGAATGCGTGTAGTCGTTGGCTTCGCGCTGTGCTTCGTGTTTATTATTTATTTAGGTGTTAGTGTTTGCCGTGATAGTACTGTGTTAAAGGGTAATGGATGTGATAACAGATTTGATGGTGAAACCTTTTGGAACAAGATCTTTTCAGGAGAAGTTGCAAATTGTTAATACAGGCAGGCCAGTGTCATCGCTTGAACTTATTTCTACACACAAAGACAAAAATCGGGAATATGTGAGGCATTTTCGCAAGCAAATTATGACAAAACACCATGGTTGACAGGAAGTATAAGTGTTAATAAGCTTTGCTTTTTTGTTGGCCGTGCTTACTTTTCGGGGCTGAAAAGAATGTATGGACGCGTGGCGGAAACTGTAATCTTTGCAACGCTTGTGCCAAACATGAAAAATCCAAGTCACATAACTAACTTCCTTTGTTAAGCTGCAATCTTTCGCACAGACACGTATTGACGTGCAACTGGACAAACAGCGTGCTTTGGATGTAGTACAGTACAAGTAATCGGGTCCTGGAGTAAGTTGAATTTTGCACTTAAATTAATAAGACAAACATTCCGACACAATATTCTTAAATCCAATATGGATCCTGACATAAATTGCAGGGAAACGTTTGGAGTTTGGTTTGGTTTGAGTTGGTGTTTTAAGTCCACTTTATGCACAGTAAGGCTAATCGGGACTGGACCTACAGTTTAAAGTGGAATCCGAACCACTTGTGCCTCCACCGAGTATCGAACCCGGGACCCCTTGATTACAAGGCGAGGACGCTACCACTGCGCCATCGGGGAGGCCCTGCGTTTGGAGTTTGAGGATCAAGGGTCGGAGATTACCTTCTCGTTAGAACCAGCATACGCCACTGGTGTGTGTGTGTGGGGGGGGGGTGTACGTATATAAATATATATAGTATGAGTAAAATAGGCAAAAATGGCCACTGTAAAATTCATGTAGTATTCCTCCCAGAAATGATCTAGAACTGTTTTTAAACGTAAAGACCTACATTTTCTGGCCAAGAACAAAAGGCATTTTAGGGTAAATCATCAGTCTCCTTATGGTTACTTATTTAATAATATTATAAATAAAATCTCCAACATCAGTCCGCCGGCCCCCGTGGCGGAGTGGTTAGCACATCGCGTCCCGGGTTCGAATCCTGGCCTGAGCATGGATGTTTGTGAATGTCCATTCATCAATTGCATCATATCACCACTCATCCCCATCTTCGCAAATTAGCCACAAGTGGCACAAAAGGCGAAGTAAAATAAAGCAAATCAATCAATCAATCCAACATCAGTTCACCCAATATTTTTCAGTAGTTGGCACCACTAGACTACTACGAGTTAGATATGTAAACTAGAAAAGGAACTGTGAAAGTAATTTACAGCTTCTCGTTAAAGCAACAGTTACAAATAAATTTTAATATAAAATTCTAGTGCATGTGCACTCGCGCGCGCGCATGTATATCCACAATGCGTGACCTACTTTACAAACTTCTCGTTCGATGCGCCACGGTGCGGACTGTACGCACTAGCCAACCACAGACAGTTCGCGTGTTCAACAACAGATGGCAGCTGCTGCCACTTCCTGCCTCAGCACAGGATACGCAACGTTTCATAAATTGGGATGGGCGTGCATCGGCACGTTCCTCGATCATTACCAGCGATTCTATCCAGGTACCTGTATTCCGCTCTTATCTTGTTCTGTTTGTTGTTGATGCATTGCTGTGGAACGGTCTAGTATGGAAATGAGATGCAAATTTAGTCGAAATATCTTAGCCAAAAGCCGTAGCGGAAAGTCGGCCATCATGAGATGGAAGGAGGTAGTCATAGGAGTTTAGACACGTGGTAAACGTTTACACAGAAAGCAAGAACTCGACAAAAGAAACATGGAATAGAAATACCATATTTGCTATTTATATTTTCAAGGCAGATAAAATGCTTTTGGCCCAAAGTGACTACACTAATTGATAGTATGCAAGTATGAATGTATGTATGTATGTATGTATGTATGTTTTCGATATTCCTTCAAATTTTCGGATTTTGCAAACCACAATATTAGAAATAGGGCAATTGAGACAGCGGATAATTGCAATCAAGATAAATTTGCCGACAATTGCTTTCATTTAATGGTAATTGCCCTTTAAAATTGCAGGATGGACAATTGCTACCGGGTCGGTCGACCTTGGGGGGAAAAATGGAATTTCCACTTGCAGCCCCACTTTTCAACCACAATATTAGAATTTTTTTTATTTCTTATGCTGTATACGTTAAAGAAATAAATATAAAACTAATCTGTTTTTGGTTTTGCTGATATATTTTGTGCTTATTTTATTAATTTTGTATAGTCTCTTTTAACATTTCCGTTAGTTAAGAGAATTCTGATTGGAAGAAAAACACCAGACAATTAATTTGATTGACTGATTAATTTGGTTCTTTTTTACTTCGCATATCTGCCACTTTTGGCTAATCGTGAAAATGAGGATGATTGATGATATGATGAAATTGATGAAAAGACACGCACAGAACACCCACGTCCAGGCCAGGATTCGAACCCGGGAACCCTGGCGTCTTGGCGCGTGTGCTAACCATTTCGCCACGGAGGGAGGCGTCAGACAATGGGAATGGATGCAAATAAACCTATGTGGTTCTATCACACCCTAGTACATAAATGTGATTCAATTTGCTTATCTTCATCACTCATCCTGATCTTCGCGATTAGCCAAAGTGGCAGGAAAGCGAAGTAAAACTAACCAAATCAAGCAATCAATCGACATGAGTACGAAACAATGCAGATATCGAGAGGAGACTATAAACGAGACGTGCTGATCATTCAGGACAGTTTCCGGCAACATCCCTAAATACGATATTATTCCTTAGAAATTCTGATATTATGCTTCTGCAACCACCTGTTGCACTGAAGATCAGGAATTAAATTTTAGATGTACGTAATGAAGAAAACATGTAAATTATATTTTCATGTTCTTGTCTGTCAACTCCGCTTTTCATAGTCACTCAATGGATATTTCTTTAACATACATTCACTCATTTTACATACGATTTAAACCATACGGTGGTCTGTATAGTATATATATATTGCTTAAAGTCCACTTTACGCACAGTAAGCACAGTAAGGTCAATCGGGACTTGACCTACAGTTTAAAGTAGGTATAACATACCGATGCTGCAAGAGTAATCACTGGAATCCCTCCTCACGTCGGGGGTGACCCCTTGGTTTTGGAATTCAATGGATTGGGGTTCGAGATGTGAGGCCCCGAGTGTCTTGACGATGTCGTTATGTGGCCCTACTTACGAACTGAGTTTGACATGGCTGCTGTGGAGGATCTTCTTCGTGTTTGGAAACTGATCATTGATTGCTCTTGTGTAAACGGGAATTCCAGTAACTAGATAGAAAAAGTTGGAGTATACGTTCACACTATCAGGTTTGTCACCGTGTTCTGGACCCAGGGGTGTCCACAGGGGAAGTTCATGACGCGTCTGCGTCATGGGAATTTTTTTGGGGGACAGAATTTTATACCAATTCTATATATCTTCACACAAAAATTGGGGGGATCGTATAGTTTGATTGACTTGTTATTGATTTTTAATTTTGGTTATTATGTATAGTTTTTTAACCTGGTGATCGCGGCGATAGGGTTGAAATGAAACACCACCTCTTATGCCTTTAGAAACGGTTTGGATGGAGGTGGGGGACTGGTTTTCGCATTAATACAAGATTAGTCGAGCAGACAAACTGTGCTGCAGAAGGTTGACTAACAATGGCAGTGAGCCTAAAGTATCTAAAGTAAACAAACATTGAAGGCCAAGGGCACCTGCAGTGGGGCAAGGAGGAGCAATTACCCCCTTCGGTTTCAAACTTTATTCAAATAAAAATACATTTTGTAAAATGTTCCTGCTTGCTTCGCTCGCATTATCTGCTCTTCTCGTTTTCGTCAAGTTCACAGCTGTAGCTAGGGGCTGCGGGAGTCGACCATGGGCGCCGAATGATCTAAAAAAAGTTGTAAAAAAGAGAATGCCATGGCGTCCAGTGAAATTATTTGCGCCCTATTAAATCACCTATTGTTTTCAATTGCAAATATTGGATCTAAAAATGTTCTTGCTCGCTTCGCTCGCAATCTGCTTGTTTTCTGCAATGTAATGTATTTAAATAATATCTGTTGTATATTTGTATTGAATAAGCTTTGAATACGTACACAATTTAGTGTTAGCATGTTGCATATGTATTTTCTTATTTTATGTCGCTCCATGTTGCATATGTGTAAAACATATGTTGTACATGAAAGTTACACATATATCTTCGGAATGAATTTATCATTCATTTTCTGCCATTCAAAAATACAGTTTGTGTGCTTCATTTCTATTATTAGCTAATGTGAAATTGACGGTGTTGAAAATAATTTCAAATCGTTTGTTCAAAACAAATGTTTTAGTACAAACTTCTACCAAGACCATCTTAGAGACTCAGGCCGCAGCGCTCAGTCCTGACGTCATCATCTGGAGGCGACCATCTTAACGCTGTACAAGGAAGACAATATTTTATCGTAGAGAATTTAAGTTTATTTGTTTCTTTTTTTTTTGGAAGGACTGGAAGTTCAGAGGAAGTTCCTTTTTATCATTTACCCTCACAGAAAATATAGTTAGAAGAGATAGAAGAAAATATTGAATATTTACACCTACATTTTTTGTTCAAGAAGCCACTATGGTCACCACAAAAAATCCCTAATATCACACAAATTCATGTTGAAAATCTTTACAAACTTCCTGGTGGAATTTTTTAAAGAAAATGCGTGCATTTGTGAAATATTATCCCTAATATTTTTTAAGTTTTACATAAAACTCGTTACAGTTTTTGTAAAGAAAAGTATAAACAAATAGAATAAGTTGAACCCCGCATGTTACGTTCAGAGGAAATTCGCCAAGTTGCCTAACCAATTAATAAACTCACAGAAGCATCACTAGCACTTTCATTATTATTATTTCATTGTCTTTCCGTTCATGAAAAGACGACGACAGATAGCACTTTGTAGTACCAACACTCAATTATTTTTTCAACAATTAAATAAGGCAAACAGCAAAAAAGTTTTGAGTATGGAGAGTTTCCTTCTTTTGTGTCGGCTTTCAACAAAGTTATTTACTCTTCTACAATAATTATTTAACAAAACATTTATTGAGGACCACAAAATTATTCTCAAAACCTTTTCGCATTCGTGTCCATAATTGCAGCTCACCCACCACTTATCTTCATCTTCTCTCAACTTCACAAGTCTGAGATTGAATGCCACTTCCCGTTGGTTTACTGCTTTCAAGAATTCCACTTCATATTCACGGCTTATCAGTTTTTTTGACAACAACATAATTGATCAGCACAATATCCACAACCTCTGAAGAACACAACAATCCACCTCTATCCAAACTTTTTATAAAATCCAATGAATCATTGGGAAGATCTTGCATAGTCTTGTCCAAAACTACAATGTTGATACAGTCATCACACGTCAATTTTTTTCTTACAATGTAAGACCAATAGGTACATCAAAATAGGAAGATCTCTCTTCGCTTCCACAATATCCGCGGCACAAATTTTCAAACTCTGAAACATAGCCAAGTCTGTAACTGCCAGGGTAAATTCAGATGTAACATGCTCGTCAATTTGATTTACAAAGATGTCACCATATTTTAGTGACTTCAGTTTCAACTTCATTCTGCTGGCAAGACGCAGTTTTTGTACCGTCTCAAAAATCTGACGGAGAGATACGTTGTACTGCGCACCAGCCAACTGTCGGTATTGGCCAAATCTCTCTTCAAGTGTGAAATCTTCCTGGCAAAAGGTATTGCATTCCTAACTCTTGTGTACAATATCTGGTTATTTCAATTAGCCCATATGTGGTTATTTTCAGGGCACTGGAAGTTTCTCTGGTGAGTTTTCCTGACGAGATGTTCAAACTTTTCCACTTTTCCAACCAATCAAGGTACAAAAGTCGCTCATCTGAGGCTTTGTTTGTCAGAGGATACTGTAAAATGCTTCTTAACCTCGCACCTTTCCATGGAGACATGATATTGACTACTTCCCACCAGTTTAAAACAACCTTAATGAACTCTGTAGTGTCTTCATAGTTCGGCAAATTGTGTTTTGGCCCTTGTTGCTTTAAACTTCAACGATATGGTTGAAAACTTGAACAACTAGTTTCACGTTTTGTCTTTCTAGGGAAGTTGGCCATAGAGATTTTAATGATAAATTATGAGCATATTTTAGGATATTATCACTTTCCATACTAAAGAGTGTTCTTAAAGTTGCGAATGATGCAACATGAATATCCCACATGTTTTCAAAATCAGGGTAAACAACACTCACATTTTCATTTTTCTGATTGATCCAGTTGTTTCTAATACACTTAAATAAGTGCACATTGCCCACAAGATAAAACAAAGGCCTCTTCTTATCACTTGGGTGAATATACACAAAGTTCTGTTTATGTTCAACATTAAACATGGACACAGCTTTCCTATTTATCATGTTGTTATCTGAAACAACACATATAATCTTAATTTCTAACTTTTCAAGGCCCAATATGACATTCTTAATTACCCAATGCAATGACTGAGCAGTTAAAGTTTTCACGGGTAATATATGGACAACTTGTAAAATTTGATACAGGAAAGTTTGCTGATGAAAGAATTAAGAAAGATTACCAAATTAAACTGTCAAATAGATTTGATGTTTTGCAGGATTTAAATGATGATGAAAATATAAATGAAACAGACGTAAATAAGAATTGGGAGCACATACGTAATGCAATAGAATCAGCAGCTAAAGAAACTATAGGATACCATAAACCAAGAAAAAGTAAGCCATGGTTTGATAATGAATGTCATAATCTAATAGAAATAAGAAATCAGGCTAGACTTAGGTGGTTAAATAACTCGGATGATACAAATCTAAGCAATTATAATACAATAAAGCGAGAAGTTAACCGCACGTTTAGAAGTAAAAAAAGAGATTACTTGAAAAGCAAAATTAACGAAATTGAAACAAACAGCAAAAATAAAAATATCAGAGATTTATATAAAGGTGTAAATGAATTTAGAAAGGGGTGGCAACCTAAAGTAAACTTGATAAAAGATAAAGACGGTGATTTTCTAGCTGACCCAAGCGATATTCTAAATAGATGGAAGAACTACTTTAATGACCTTTTAAATGTCCATGTAGGAGATAAATCAGAAGTGAATGAAGTACACACAGCAGAACCTTTAGTTCCAGAACCTAACTTGACTGAAGTTAAAGATGCTATTAAAAGGCTTAAGAATAACAAAGCACCTGGCATTGATTTAATACCAGCTGAGTTAATTAAATATGGTGGAAATTCATTAATATGTCAAATTCATAAATTAATTTGTTTAATATGGAATAAAGAAGAAATCCCTCAACAGTGGAAAGAATCCATAATTGTTCCTGTGTTTAAAAAAGGTGATAAAATGAACTGCAATAATTACCGTGGAATTTCTCTACTCTCAACAACATACAAAATATTGTCTAACATTCTTTTAACAAGACTAACCCCATATGCTAATGAAATTATAGGTGATTATCAATGTGGATTTAAACGTAACAGATCAACTACAGATCAAATTTTTCACATCAGACAGACACTTGAAAAAAAGTGGGAATATAATCAAAATGTCCATCAGCTATTCATTGATTTCAAAAAAGCATATGATTCGGTCAAAAGAGATAAATTATATAATATATTAGTAGAGTTTGGAATACCTAAGAAGCTTGTTAGTATGATAAAAATATGCACCAGTGATACAGAAAGTAAAATTCGTGTGGGTAATAATATGTCTGACAAATTTATAATTCATGATGGGTTAAAACAAGGAGATGCATTATCTCCATTGCTCTTTAATTTTGCCTTAGAATATGCTGTTCGGAAGGTAAAAGAAACTAAAGAAGGACTAAAATTAAATGGTGTGACTCAGTTGTTAGCATATGCAGATGATGTAGACTTACTGGGGGATGATATAAATACGATTAAAAATAATGCTAAAATATTTTTCAAAACTGCTAAAGAGATAGGTTTGGAAGTTAACAAAGAGAAAACTAAATATATGCTTACAGGCCGAAACCAAGTGTTAGGTAATAATCAAAATCTAATTATTGATAACAACTCGTTTGAACCAGTTTCCAAATTCAAATACTTAGGGGTAATATTAACAAATGAAAATTATATTAAAGAGGAAATAAAAAGTAGGCTTAATTCACGAAATGCATGTTACTTCTCTCTTCATAAACTTTTGTCTTCTCGTTTAATATCTAAGAAACTAAAAGTTAAAATATACAAAACAGTAATTTTGCCTGTAGTATTATACGGGTGTGAAACTTGGTCCCTTACATTAAAAGAGGAACATAAATTGAGAGTATTTGAAAATAAGATTCTTAGGAAAATATTTGGACCTAAAAGGGATGAGGAGACAGGTGAGTGGAGAAGGTTACATAATTTAGAACTACATAATTTGTATTCATGTCCAGATATTATTAGAATAATTAAATCAAGAAGACTTAGGTGGGCAGGCCATGTGGCACGAATGGGAGAGGAAAGAGGAGTTTACAGGATTCTTGTTGGGAAACCAGATGGTAAGAGACCTGTAGGAAGGCCAAGACGAAGATGGAGGGACAACGTTGAGATGGACCTAAAGGAAATCGGTAGGGATGGAAAAGAGTATATAGATCTTGCTCAAGATAGGGACAGATGGAAGGCCTGTGTTGCTGCAGCCATGAACCTTCGGGTTTAAGAAGGCTAGAGAGTTAGTTAATATATGGACAACTTCCTTGTACTTGGCGAGCACACTCTTAATCATAAATACATGAGCACTTTTTGCAGCTTCAGAACTATCATAGGCAGTGCCAACAATTGTACCTCCCTTATAATCGATGTAGGATTTGATGTGGATTTCATCCAATATCAATGAGCAGTACAACTCATGGTCTTTAAGGTGAGCAACTTTCTCTTGCATATGTATTATAAAATTACTTTCACTTTGCTCTGCAATTGGACTTGCATGGATATCTGAACATAATTTCTTCAAAGTATTTGGATGAGGTAAAATAAAATATCCTGAATCACTGATGAACCTATATGCACATGGAAACATAAAATTTAACAACGATGAGAAAACATTAATCTCAGAATCATGTCTCAGCCGTTCTTTACGAACATTTAACAACCGTATTTGTGATTTTATAAAATGAAGCACTGGCACTCTGCTTTCATGCACAGTCTCTTTTACGTTATCCAGAAGGATTTCAATGTCTTCCAAAACATCACTAATATTACATGCTGATTCTGCACTGTTAAACATTTCCAGGAAATGTATTGCATCTTCTATAGCATGTGTTGTTGAAACCTTAAGTGAAAATCTCTTCGCATTAATTTCAACTCCGCGATAAAACATTGACAAAGAGAGTGAGTCACTTAAGTGCATAGGGGTTTTCAGAGAGGTTGAGGGATAAGAAAATAATGCAATTTTCCTTTTGCAAAATATTCCACTGCAAAAAAATATGGATTTTGTTAATCTGATCCTTCAGTTCACTTAAGGTCGAAAATGTGTGAGTTGCGTCATACTCTTTTAATGTCCCTATACTGTCTGCAATTGCTCTTCTTAAAGCTTCTACCTCTCTCTTTTCTTTCTTCTTTGCTGGACATTCTCGCGCCTCTTCATTTTGCGTTCCAGAAGACAGGTATGATGGACATCAATGGAAGATGGACGGATCCGAGGCCTTGCCAAAGCAACTCGGAAGATTTTTCCTGTACGGTCATCCACATGCACAGTCTCCCATTTAATGTCCCCAGTCTTGATATGTGCTTGGCACACCTGGAAATAGCATAATGAAAATGTCATTATAACTGGGAACACAAAGGTAAAGTGGGAGCTTTAGAATGAAGTGGACTATTAGGTACTTGCTTTATACAAGCAGAACTTAAGATATAAGGGAATGAAAATCTTGCAGAAATTGTGACCGTTTTTTTAAATATAGAAATACAAGTGTGTGGTTACCATGAACATTTTCAGCAAATCATGACTTGAGGTTAAAAATGCCAGGAATTGGTAGTAAAAAGACCATAGGCAGGTATGACATTCATTTTCACCAGCATAGAATGAACAAACTGGGAAAGCTCTTACAATTTATTAACAATGCACATCTACAGTATTTAGTTACTTAACCTATCCTCAAGCAAACATGTAATACTTTTGTTAAAAGGAAAATAATATTCTCTCCTGGAGGTCACTTGACATCAGAGCCCACCTCGGTGGATGAGAGGTTAGCACAGCGCGCTACAACACCAGGCGATCCGGGGTTCGAATCCGACTGGGGCACGGATGTTCTTTGCGAGTGCTATATCAATTTTATCATATCGTCATTCGTCCTCATCGTCGCCATTAAACCAAAAATGGTAGAAAAGCGACGCTAAATAACAACAATCAAACATGACATCAGCAAATCCAAAATTTTGAACCAATACTTTTTACAAAACGGTTTAAGGATTCAGGTTACGATTGGTACAGAGAAAAAATATTTGCTTAGACTAACGAAAAAGGTTAGGTTGAGAGTTTGGCGTTGAGCAGTTTGGCGATTTATTTGTTTCCAATAACCAAACATCAGTAAAAATGTCTAAATCATTTTGTTTAGGAATACCAAAAACAAAACTGTCACATAAAAGTTTGTAGAGCCAAAATAATATACACATGCAAGTAAAGAATTTGATTAAATATACTCAAGAAAAATCAAGTTAAACAAAATACAGTGTTTGCTTATACACACAGCTTGGTAAAAAAGTATGATTTTTGTGTGAAAACGTTTATTTGAAACATAAACAATATGTTCTTGTATAATTATACAAGGAAATATTCCATCAAATTGCTTGTTGTTACACAATGTGCTTTGTAATTCAATGCATAACCTAAATATCAACTTGCCTTCCATTACCTCCGATTAACCTAAAGAGACAGAAAAGTGGACTAAATAAGAATATAAATGTGCATATTTTTCAATTTTGCTCAGTTCTATAGTTTTCCTTCCTTAAGCATACTTTGAAACTAAAAATTTGTATAAATTATATAGAAGTCTCGATGAAGAACATGTTATCGAAACTGTAGACTGCTTTGGTAGATGTGACAATATTTTATAACGTTGAACAATTCATTTTGCAACAATAAACAACTATGTAACGTTAACCAAATATGGTAATTCAAGTTAAATTATTTGGCATTTCTAAAGAAATTAGCTTGGTTACATTTACCAATTCGATACTGGTGATCAAAAATGATTTGCAAGAAACAAGTAAAATATGACCAAATCTAAAAGTATGTTAGATGCCTATTTCGTGCACATTAAATCTTTAAGTTATATACTAAACTATTTCTCTCGTTTATTTATATGTATAAAGTCTGTGTTACTTACCCTGGAGTTGATCGTAGGGACAAAATTACGTGGAATTGCCCTAATCCATTTCTCCTTTTCAGTAACGTCTTGAGGAAATCTAAATACATTAGTCTTATTGTTCTCATCATAATTTCCTCTACAATTGGGAACACAACACTTATAGACCATATTCCTTGTACGCTCCCACTTCACGTATACTTCGTTGCAGTTCTTAAAATTGCATTGCAATTCCACATTCGCTAAAAAAGATCCAACATTACTTACACCAAATAAATCAAACATGGCGGCTGTCTCGCCTACAGATGATGACGTCGCTCACGTGACTAGAACAAGCCATTCGGCTTTCTCCAGTTTGAGAAGGTGATGCTTCTACCCCCTTTAATCGTAATTTATGAGGATAATAACTACTACTACTACTACTACTACTACTACTACTACTACTACTACTACTACTAGTAGCAGCAGTAGTAGTAGTAGTAGTACTAGTGGTGGTGGTGTTATTATTATTACTACTACTACTAGTAGTAGTAATAATAGTAATAATATTAATAGTGTTATTATTATTATTATTATTATTATTATTATTATTATTATTGGTACGCTTATCCTGGGCCTTGGGGGGGTGGAGGATGGGCACCCCTGTCTGGATCTACATTGAAACATATTTTTTCACTACGAAAAATATGTTTCGAAGCTTTCATGGTAACGAATGTATATGCATACATAGTACATACAACGTATGTATGTATGTATGTATGTATGTTATGTTGTTATCGTTGTCAACGTACATTCATTTTGTGTTTCTCTAACATTTTAAATACATGTATGTTGTCAAATTACATTGAACTTACTTCTTTCTTGCTCTTCAAAAAAGAATGTTAAATTTTAATTAAGTAATATAATAAAATGATCACAAGGGGTTGATTTATCTGAATGGAGTTAGAAATGTATTTCTTTATCCCAGGCGCGGGAGAGGCCAGGTGGCGGTTCCAGTCTTCGCTTCGGCGTCTCCTCTGCCAGGAGAACAGAACGCGAGGGGCGGTGAATGCGCAGACTCTCTAAGAATCGGGACTGGTCTGATTAAAACAACAAAAAAATTGTATTCTTGGTTTAGATCGTTTGTAGCATTACTATCCCACGTTTTGGGGGTAGTAATCGGCAAAAGCCTTCCGTCCGTCCAAAAATATCCGGATTCCGGAAAACTTTAAATCGCGATTCGGAAATGTTATCCGGATATTGGAGGAATCCGCATTTCGGAGGCTCCGGATTTCGGGCGGAATACGGATTTCGAACCGTAGGGAGAGGATTATGACAATTTATTTCCACATTTCAAGTATAATTCCTTAACAAATCTCTTAATGTGCTTTATTTTAAGTTAGATCTTCCTCATTGCACGATCATATACTCCAAGGCAAGTTCAGAACACTAAGTTTTGGTTCTACCACAGATTCAAACCCACAACAAACCTGACCTTTGAATTTGCCATTGCATGAGATGCTTTACTTGCAATTTAAATAAAGCATTTGCCAGCAGAACCACTAACCACATTCATTGTGAGCTGTCATTGTGTTAGGGCAATTCAAGTAAAGAGTGAATCCGGATTCCGGACTTGGCCATCCCTGCCGTCCATCCGTATAAGGTTGAGTAAGGCCTATCTTAGCTCATTTGCTCGCGGAAGTCCATTCTAATCAATATTTTCATAGTTTTACATAAACAATATGTAGCTCTACTCCGTGTTCTGTAGGTGTTGTCGTGTCGTTATTTACTTAATTTTGATTTGAAATGTGGATTATCACCAGAAGGCTCTAATACAGAACTAGGAACAAATATTAATAATTATTATGATACTTGACATTGGAGAAGGTTACAATATTTAGAACTGCATAACATGTATGCATGCCCAGATATTATTAGAATAATTCAATCAAGAAGACTTAGATGTGCAGGCCATGTGGCACGAAATGGAGAGGAAAGAAGAGTTTACAGGATTCTTGTAGGAAAAGCTGATGGTAAGAGACCTGTAGGAAGGCCAAGACAAAGATGGAGGGACTATGTTGAGATGGAACTAAGGAAAATCGGTAAGAATGGAAAAGATTGGATTGCTCTTGCCCGCAGGATAGGGACAGATGGAAGCCTTATGTTGCTGCAGCCATAAACCTTCGGGTTTAAGAAGCCTAGAGAGTTAGTTACTTAGTCCTGCAGTCTAAAGCAGTGATTCTCAACCCTCGTGAGACCGCAGCCTGGCAAATCCTTTTTTCTAAAATCTCGTAAATACCTTTCCAAAATTTTTAAACTTTTGTGTACTTGAACTTAAATTATAATATAATAATAACTTTAATGTGTAACCTGCCTCTTAGAACGCAGCTATGTAATATACATCTTCACTATTACAGCCCCCCATCCACCCCGCGAGAAAAATAAATCTTGCGTTCGTCAGTGTTGAATCCAGACACTTTCCTCCGGGTGGCGATATCCAAAATTCACGAGAGGGAATGCCATTTGCATCAAATTATAATACTAATAAAAACAATACTAATATTTTTAAATTGCCACTTACTTACCTCTGATATGTAAGATTAAATTAAATTAAATGTAATTTTCGATAAGACTGAACAAGCAAATTGTTGATGGACTAACCATTGAAATAGCTGCAAGAATTTGGAATTGATTACAATAATTCTAGATCACATTGCACGTGTCCATTGCTGAGTTTCAATGAAATGGAATTTTATTGTATTTTACTATTGTTAGCAGCTATAAAAATGTTCGATATGTAAATCGATTCATTGTTTTGACTTAACGAAGACTGAATCAGTGTTTATTTTTAGGGTAAAAGCCAGAAAAAGTACGTTCTGCGTTAAAGTGAATGAAAGAAAGCCCAAGTGACAAATTCCTTAGCTTTTGTCCGAATGCCCTGCCAAGTTTTTGAAATTTTCTAGAGGAATTTTCCATTTCCAGTGGGGATCCCCCGCCCAGACACGACCTGAATTCATCACTGAGTAGTGATGAATGAAGGATGAAGGATTAAAGAATATACGCCATTAACAAGTGCATTGCTACCCTCTGTTTCTAATTGTTGATGACTGAGCGTCAAAAAATTAGCACGGTATCAGAAGAAAAGAGTTGATGTGATTTATGGTGTAAGAACAAGATAGTCTACGTGTACTTAATTGTTGTCCTTTCGGTAGTAATTAAACTTTAGTGTACATTTCCGTTCGCAGGTCTTGTTCTTGTTCCGCACTTGTCCACATGACGATTACAGCCTTGTCGCTTGGAGTTTATTTCGTTCGGCGCTTTATTGTTTCAGAGGGAAATTAAGACAATGCTGGAAGCCCAGGCAAGATCTCACGATAGTGTCAATCCGACAGCGACAAGCCAATTAGCGGCCACCTGCCCGCAGAAGTCAGATTGCAGATCCATTGTAGGCGCAGTGTTGCCTCATGTAGGAAAACGTCCCTTTCTGTAGGGAAATTCGGTCTGAATCTTAAGCAAAATGGCGGGAAGAGGAAATCAAATGAAAATACCAAAATGTGAGGGAAATTTGAAAATACGAGACTCAATATTGAACTAATTATATGTATTAGACATTTTATTAGATGTAGTTCCGATTTCATATCCACAAGTTTTCTATGTTACATTTTAGTTAAACTGCTTTGAGTATAAACCTGATGCCTATTTAGGGTATATTTCTATTTTATTCATTTTACGTCGCTTTCCTACATCTTCGGTTAACAGTGGCGTAGAGGATGAATGATGAACTTAAGAAATGAGTGATGGAACAAACACAATCGCACAATCTGACTAGGGTTCGAACCTAGGACATCTGGTTCTGTAGTATGTAGAAGTATTTTATGAATTTGTTTATCGTTAATAGTATAGAAATGAGTTAACGTTGGTCGGGTGTTTAGTATTTAGAAGAACTGATTCATAAAATTTAGAGCTCATTTATAATATTTAGAACAAAATCAATTATTTTATACGCAAAATATGTGACTTATATGAATACATGAATATTAGTTTTAGTATTAGTAATATTAGTAATAATTACCTTCTATTTACATATTTTTTGTAATTATTCATAAATTAATATTCATATATTCATAAAAGTCATATATTTTGCATATAAAGTAATTGTTTTTTTCTAAATATTATAAATTAGTTCTAAATTTTATAAATACTAAACACCCGGCCGACGTTCTCATTTCTATACTACTAACGTTTTTAATATGAATATGGGCCAACGAAATTATTGCTGACACTACTGAGTTGTTGTTGTTGAGTTGGTCCACTTTATGGACAGTAAGGCTAATCGGGACTGGACCTACAGTTTAAAGTGGGATACGAACCACTATGTGCTTCCACCGGGTATCGAACTCGGGACCCTTGATTACAGGGCGACGACACTGACACTACTGACTACCTCTTGTTATTAGTATATAATAGTTACTACTTGATATTAGGCTATTATTATGTGATTTCTTTATAAATTGCAAGAAAACGGGATATATTGCCCTTTGCAAAGGGAAATTGCGTCATCTCATTGTGGTAACACTGCCGGTGTCCACAAGGGGCATTGCATACGCAAATACGCATCCTGGCGCTGATAGGGAATTGGGGCGGGGGTGCGGGGGAGGGTTCCCGGCGTGCAATTCCCGTAATGGAAACTCGGTGTGCGCCGGGGAGGGAATAATGGCACGGTTGTCTGTCACTGCTGATTTATGGATGATATGTCACATCAATTAAGCAGGTTAGCGGGGTTCAGCTTGAGGTCATTAATTTACAAAATCATTTCACATTTACATTGGTGCAAGGTAACCAAAGTGGTTTGTTGTCGCGTTTCGGTAAATTTTAATGACGAACACATTTCCCACTCCCTCAAACATGTTGAAAAGGCTACGGAGGTTTTCCAAACTGTATTTCTAAACTACAACCAACGAAGCTATCCCAAGGCACCAAACCGTTCTGTAATCCTTCCTTTGGTCTGAGTGCTATCGGGATCGGTGAATGGATCGTTATGGATTCAGAGGCCAATTGGCGTAACTGCATTCAAGACAGTTTTGAGAAAAAGGCACATTTAAATAACTTAGTACTATGTTTAGCTGTTAGAGCACAAACATAGTGAGCAAGAATTTGAAACTTACGAGATACTTACTTCTAGCACTGAAATGTTTATACTTCACAGTTCTAAGTTATACATGTAATTCTATTTTCATGAAACGTGGAGGTACGCCACTCGTGCTTTGAACCCATCATATTACAGCAACAATGTAGACACCACGGTGACCAATTGCGTCGAGTGGTTGACTCACTATCGAAAGACCTGAGTTTGCGTTTCTATCTAATCATCGTTATTATCAGCCAAAGTGGCACAAAGACGTGCAAAATAACAGTAAATATATATAAAAAGAAAAGTATAATGTAAAAAGTAAAGTGCTCCTCTGTGCTTTACATCACGCCATGAAGGCGTATAGGGGGTGTGGGGTTAGGGCCCCACATTTTCTTGATTTCGGATAAGGCGGGGGTGATGTGATCAGCACCACGTCCCTGACCGCCTTTACCCCCAGAGTTTCCTCCAGGTACCCACTTTATACGACGCTGGGTGGGCGCCGGAGCCGCTTGAACAGGTTGAAAAAAGTCCCGGCTCTCCCCGTCGGGATCGGGAATCGAACCCGGGTCTCTCGCATGGTAGTCAGACGCCATAACTACTTTTTTTTTTAAAAAAAAAAAAAAGGAAAGCCCCTAAGCGGAAGCTTCCCCCATCACACTTCATTCACTCATATCATTTCAATCACATATCTATTTCAGGACAGATAATCACAAACATCCATGTCCAAGCCGGGATTCGAACCCGGGTCCACTGGCGTTGTAGCGCGATGTGCAAACAACTCCGCCACGGGGTCCGATAACGACTGAGCTACCGCGTTTGATGTATATTTATTAAAAATCTTAGTTCATTTATTTTATAAAGTAATCCTCCTCTATATATATAGAAAATGGATATGTGTGTATATGTGTATATATGTATATGTGTGTGTGTTTGTTTGTTCAGCAATAACTCCTGAACGCCTGGAGCTATTTCAACCAAACTTGGTACGCGTATCACTTGCAACCTGGAAAGAAATACTTTTGGGGTTAGACACCCCTGGCACCCCTAGGGGTGGGGGTGGGAAGGGGCGATATGTAAAAATAATCGAGAACCACCGATATTAAATTCCGAACAAACAGATATCCGTGACTCTATGGAATCCGCACAACGATAGTGTTTCTCGGATTGTCTAACATTCAGGCTGTGTTGCGAATGGAATCCATAGTTTTCGTGACACTCCCAATGCGGTTCAACTCCAAGTTCATCACCTATCGGCATGGATGGTGAGAGGGGGTGAAAAATAAAATGCCACAAATGAACTAGATTAGTGTCGAATCCATAGTTTTCGGAGTCGCTAAGCTAATTGGTGACATTCACGATCATATTTAAAATTAGTTACATTTTACACTATAGTTAGAATTCATTATTATCCTGTCTAATACAAGATTGAATAAATAAATACCCGGTTAACGCCGGGTAATCAGCTAGTATTTTATAAATATAATTTACAGTTAGAGCTATAGAATTTCAGTTTTTTTCGCAAAGAACTAACATGCCAATTGTGCAATAATCGTTCTCCTTCCTTAAAATTAAAATTGATTGTTGCAATTTGCAACGGTCCTCGCACGTCGCACTTGTCGTCCGTCACCAACGACGTGAGAACACTGGTGCCACTTACCTTAGAAGCTCAGTAGAAACATGACTGATAGATAGGGTGCGGATTTATAGGCACTAAAAACCTCTCAAATAGGCAGGCACCAATATGATGAAAATAGGCACTGCAAAATTTTCAAAAAGCACTAAAACAGGTGCTTAAAATGGCACCCTAAATAAAATAAAATAGACACCAAAATAGGCGTTGAAGATGAGCTTATTTTAATTTTAATCTTCCAATGCACAATTCAGGCACGTATCCAAGAGGGACTTAGGGGGCTCGAGCCCCCCCCCCTCCGAAAATTTTCAGTTTTACACTAGATAAAATGAGGTTTTTGGTTTCTTTTGGCGTGAAATAAAATAATGTGACGACAATTTAAGGAGAGAAATAATTATCGAGGCAAGACGGAAAATGTTCTGTAACCCTCTTATTGATAATACCACGTATCCAAGGTGGGGTACGGGGGGCACGAGCCCCCCTCCAAGAAAGTTTTCAGTTTACACTCGATGAAATTAGGTTTTTTGCTTCTTGAATAATGTGACAATAATTTAAGGAGAGAAATAATTATCGAGGCAACATGGAGAAGGTTCTATAACCCTGTTATTGTTAATAGCACGTATCCAAGGTGGGGATCATGGGGCTCGAGCCCCCTTCAGGAGATTTTTCTGCTTACACTAGACAAAATTAGAATTTTGGCTTCTTGAGTAATGTGATGATAATTTGAGAGAAATAATTATCGAGACAAGACGAAGAATTTTCTATAACCCTATTATTGTTAATAGAACATATCCAAGGTGGGGATCAGGGGGCTGGAGCCCTCTCAGGAAATTTTTCAGTTTACACTACATAAAATTAGGTTTCTGTCTTGAATAATGTGACGATAATTTAAGGAGAAAAATACGAGTGGCAAGACGGAGAATGTACTATAAACCTGCTATTGATAATATTGCACGTAAACTTTTCTTGCACTTTCGGTGTTATCGCAGCGAACTTGAGCACTATGTAGAGACTTGTCAGCATTTGGAAGTAGCACCAGACGTAGGACGATTCGTTGTTATTTTTAATCTCTGGAAAGCGCGAGAGAAAACGATCTTGAATAAAAGAAGGTGTCGAACTACTGGCAATATTAACGAATCGTTTTATCTGCGGAACGTTCTAGAATATAATGAGGATATAAAGACGCGCCTTCAATTTCCCGGTTGATCTGTACAACAGAATCGGTTAATGAGACTTCAGAGGTAAGTGTGACAGTTCATACAATCGATTAGTGATCAGTCAGTTTCCATGAGCCACCGAACCACCCTTGACTTCGACTGATTTTTCGTTAAAATGTCTGCATAGTACATGTCCTGAGTATGTCGAATCGTAAGATGTTGCCTGTATATAGTGAACAAGCACAAATAATAAAGGAGAAAGAAGAAAACTGAGAGGCATTCCCACCAGTTGAGGAGATTTTTTTCTTCTGTGGTCAACAAGAGCTACCACTTCTATAGATGACGATGACGATGACAGTAGCCTGCTAAGGGAGATTCTACACCGTGTCGCCTAAGGATTTCACATGTCGAAAGTAGGTTTGTGCGGCCTTTTGTGTCGATACGGTGTTAAACGTTGCTGTTGATTGGCTCATTACAAACGATATGAATCGCGCGTCCCTTCAGTCTGAAATCTTCCTAAGTCTTAAAGATTAGTCACAAGAATGAAATTAGGGCTTTGTTAAGGTTAGGTGTGAAGGTAGGCGACAGCACTCTAAAGGATAATATCCAAACCTGCAGAAAGAACGCATCTTACTTCAGTCTCCAATACGAAATGATAAAAACTTCTGGTGAGTTGATTTAAAAAAAAAATGTGTCCGAGATAAAGAGAGGCGTGCCCTGGATTTTCGGAAGGGAGAGAGGTTACCCACACTATTTTTGGTGGTCAGTCCTCATTTTGCCATATTTTCCTGTCTTTGACTTTCTTTTTAAGGAATACTGGGTCAAATGGGGTTATGACCCAACCAACCCTCATTGGGCACGTAACTGGATATAAATGAGTAAGCATGTGATCAGACAAAACATTAGATGTGTTGGGAACGGAAGGGTTTTCACTGTGTATTAGTTTCGCGATCCAGCTGTATTCTAGAAGACTTCCTTTATTTCGTGCTGATATAGCTATGACAAGACTGCGGAAGCTATGACAGACAATTTTGAACACTTGCGAGTGCTTAGGCCTGAATATGAACAATTTGGTGGGTTTCGGCTTTTATAAGAGCTGCAAACATGGGAGAACAAGACACATTAGTGGTGTTCAGGCTCGAATCAGAGAGAAATATTCGAGAACTGTGTGCGTTCAGTTTGAAACCCACAGTTTGAGTCTCGCGTTTTCGAGTGGATTGTCCATTCCGTGCATATGTAACAGCTTCATAAAAACACTTCTGGTACATATATGTTTTAATGCCTGATGAGAAGAAATGGACATACACCCATACTGAGATAGTTCCGACAGACAATGTTAGTGCTTGGTAAAAAATGTTCCGATTTCACGTTCCGATTAAGATGACAGCCTTTAACAGTGGCGACGATTTAGGGGATAGTTGCTCCCCATACTTTTGCCTCCATACTATGACTCTTAATGCTAAGCCTTGTCTACCAAGATAAAGTAAACTTTCCTTGCAACCGCTTCCCGTTTTGGAACCCAATTGCCACCACTGCCTTAAACATACAATTGTGAGGTTCAATCTATACTCCATTAGAAAATGGTGTTCAGCCCCCCCCCCCCACCGAAAGGAATTCCTGGATAAGTGCCTGGCACAGTTATAATGTATTACATTACAATTTATCATTTAACATTACAGTTTATTCATAAAAATGCACTGACGGTTCACACACTATTAACACTTTTATGAACTAAATTCACATTTGCGGTGAATTGACAAAAAAAAACTTGTGTTAACGATTGTATCCATTTGAACAAGTGCCCCAATTGCGTACACAATTGTTCAGAAGTGATGAAAAACTATTTTCACTCTTTTAACCAAAATGTTACAGGTAGAGATACTTGGTTCCTTTTCTTTTTCTCCCTCTGTGAAGTCCGTTGAGGTCCACGTGTTCAACCACGATTTCGGTACTCCAACTCGTATTACTACTTTTAAATGAAAAACCAGGATATATGCCGACTATAATTTATTAGAATGGCACAGTAGCAGCTTCTGCCTATTCGCATACTCGCACATGCACACTCAAATAAATCTGTAATGCAAATCATTATTATTATACTTATTTATTGAACTTTATCTCCTTCGAAACATCAAGTGTTCCCACGCTGCGATCAGTGATATCAACCCGCGTAGACCGAGTCGCTCTCGGGGCTTGAACACAATGTTAGTTTCGCTCCCTATGACGCTGTTGCAGCAGTCGCGTACAGGTCGCTGATTGGGTCTTTTGGCTGGGGCACCGTGCGAGGGGAGGTTGCATCATTTAGGAAAGCCGTGAACGCAGCGATCGGTGTGCAAGCAAATGTAGTGTTGCAAACCCATTCCATTGGAGATCGTGTGACGGAGTGGAGGCAACCCATACATCATTACAAATTGAGAGGTTTTTTTTTTAGAAAAGGGTAATTTCGATGGAATATTTTCCCTCCCATTCTGTCCAGAGCATGACAGGGGAAGAAAAGGAGGAAAGGGGGGAGGGCAACTGAAACCGAAACCGGTGTTTTAAGCATGCGTTTGCTTAGTGTATCTTGGCCAAAAAACGGTCTCTGTGGCGCAGTAGCCGAATTATCAACCCGCGCGGAGGGAGCATGCATCAATCAGTCAGCTGTTTTGCATTGTATGTCGTCTGTTACTGCGTTGCAAAATTGTTTATCACTGTCAAAAGATCGTACCTGTTTCAGTGCAAAGTGTTTGATTTCATGATGAATAGGGAAACTGTACATAGCAAAAGCAGAGACTTAATTTAATAGCTATTTAACGTTGTTGAATTTTTGGAGGGAAGTTAGCTACAAAGCTTGTAGCAACTGAAGTAATATATGGATACGGCGGAAGGGAAGGGAAGGAAAAATTCTGAAGTACGAAGCAGGGCAGTGTGGACTGAGCGACTACTGTAATATTCTTATTCTCTCGATTTCGCTTGATTCGATCAGTCTGTCATTAGAAACAAACAACGGCTAGATAAATCACACCTGATTTCCTCCATGTGGTAGTTGGATTGGCTTCTTTGGTGTACGACAATTCTCCTTGTTCATTAACATCAGCGGAGCTGGGGAAGAAGTTTTTACGAAATATTTTGAAAATCGATAATACTATTGATATTGAAGATCTGTATTTTCGGTGATTTTATCAGGTTATCGAATGCTAAATTACATATTGCAAAGTAACTTCGCTCTTCTCGTGATTGGCTGGATAATTTCCGAAATATTTGAAATTTGTAAAAATATCTGCGTTAAAAAAATCATGAAATTTAACTCTGTCAGAGCCTCATTTTCAGTGAAAGGTGATCAAAACTTGTGTTACCAATATATTAAGCATCATTATGTACGCAAAAACGGGTGCGAGTATTTCACAGAGATGGTATAACACTTCTGGACGCGAGACTGAAGTGCACACCCAACGAGCCAGACCACGAGCCGCCACTGGAATGGCGTGCGTGAGTATATAACTTCAGACAAAATAAAATAAAACACAGTTTCGACCGGTTACACCGAGAGGTGCGTAAGCCTAATTTTCAGTTAGGCGAATACAACTCTTTACTCCTGATCGTCTTACCGAAAACTGCCAACCGCTCTGCCAGGAAGCCGTTAGCCCACTTCTCTTCACTGACTCAGTGGTACCAGCTCATATAATTTTTAAATACTAGAAAGGTGATAAAAATTATTTATATATTTGTATTAAAACGTACATTCATCTGACACAGTGAATATTGATAAGTGTGATGGCAACAATGCAAACGGCAACGCGCAATCTTCTCACTCCACAAAAATTTAAACAAATAAACAATGCTTTCGAAACAACGAGAGGACAGAATGGCATCTGCCAAGAACATGATACTAAGAATAAATATCATGAATTTCACTTTAAAAGGAATAACCTTGGCCTCACTACACTGATCGAAATAAAATTACACAATTCTTTACAACGTTTAAAGGAGAATCAAACTATTGGTGTTGTAGCCTATATATAAAAAATTGCTTAAACTTGCCGTTATTTATACTTCTATATATCGGTATATAAAGTTAACGATGATAAAGGCGGCCATAATATTGGGAAATTTATAAATTTGGCTGAAGACATGAATTTAATATTTTTGATCTTATATCTGTAATTATTAACTGCAAAATAAGTGAAAATGTCTACTAATAATAAAGTTACATATAATAAAAATGAGAGAATATACTATCTTTTATATAATATTTGTTAAATAATAATATAACACAGCGCAGTAATGGCCAACTCGGGATCATTACAAGTACATGAAATTCAATCCCATGTATAGGAGTGCGAGGTATACCAATCCTTATGTATGCAGACGACATAGTCATCTTGTCCGAGACAATAGAGGGTCTACAAAGGGACATAGATAACATATATGAGGAGGGTGCAACAAATATAAAATGAAGGTAAACATTAAAAATAAAAAAAAATCATTGCTTTCAAAAATGGCTACATATTTAGCAGACAGGAGACATGGATGGACATATGGGGGATATTTAATCGAGCGGGTTAAAAACTTCACATACCTGGGGGTCACACTCTCCATGACAGGAAGCTGGACGCACCACATAAGAGCAAGATAAACTAAAACAAAATTTGCAATAGAACAAGTAATAAGGACAATAACTAAGGCACCTCAAATGCCTTTCCCGGTCATTCAAAAACCTATATTCATCAATAATATTAGGAACATTAAACTATGGAGTAGGACTGTGGGGGTTAAGGGGGGACAACACAACAACCGGCACACAAACCGAATTTTATAAGAGGGTAAAGGGCGTGATCAGAGGTACGGCCAACTGTGGGATCCTCAAGGAATTGGGCTTCAACAGAGACACGGTACAAGCACGGATGCGGGCTCTTAAATATTGGATGCGATTATCACAGACGGCCAAACTACTCTGAGGGGACAATGTTTGGAAATACAGACAAGGTAGGAAAACGCTCACAATTGGGGTTGGGAAGCGAAAAATCTCCTATACAATAGCGAAATGGGTTGGGTATGGGAAGAGGGAGGAAGGGGGGATTTCAACAGAAAACCAAATCAGAGACAGATTACTGGACATAGACAGACAAGAAATAATAGCAGACTGCCAAACGAAGACCTCAATCAGGGAACAGTTAAGAGAATGGGGGATAGCGAAATATATCAATGTTGTGGGGAAAAAGGAAAGAGGCGCGCTGGCATGGTTCAGATTAGGTGGATGGAAACAATTAAGGGAAATAAACGAAGCAGGGGAAACGATATGTTCTTTGTGCGATGGAGAGGAGACGGACGAGCATATCCTACTGAATTGCCCTTCTACACGTGACCTAAGGGACAAGTGATGAAAAACTTAACAGGGAGGGAGATGATAGAAGTGGTAGACGACAGAATAAAGGTAAAAGAAGCGGCACAGCAAGTGGAGAAATACCTGGGAGAAGTAAGAGAACGGCAAAGGAAAGCTATTAGAGAAGGCAGCGCAATGAGTGATAGTGCTCCAATCGAGCCATCTTTATAGTGTAACAAAGTGTAAACATCCCTTATCACATAACGAAGAGGGGAGACTGGAAGAGTGAAAGACAGCCCGATAGTACAAAGGGGGGAGTTAGTGTTGGAAGTGAAAGATTGAAACAGAGGACAGGTATACAGAGATTGGAGGCGAAATGATTGGTTGACTTGGTGTTTTAAGTCCACTTTATGCACAGTAAGGATAATCGGGACTGGACCTACAGTTTAAAGTAAAATCCGAACCATGTGCCTCCATCGGGTTGGAGGCCTAAACCCATTACTGGTCAAAATTAAAAATGTTTATTTTTTTTTAACATTTCACGTTTTCTTACTAATAATACAGCATAGTAACATATAATAACAGCCATTTATATGTCTAAAAATAATGCAATAACATTTCACTTCTTAATAGTAGATTTTATTCAAAATACTACACTGAACTACAACTTTTGTATATAGTGTGTTCATTTGCATTTTTCTTTGTCTCTACATTTCAGTTTTTCAATTGTTGCAGCTTTTAACGTGTATGGAAAGAAGCAAAACACACTTTTGGATGTAATCCTATGTTACGTTTGACACAGTGAAATGTAGTGCATTTTCCACATTTAGCGCATCGGCGCTGTGTGTAACAGGCATCAATTAAATGTCCTTTGTTATCAAATCTGGTTTCATATTTTGTTTGCGTTCGAGTTTTCGGACGAAACGGCACGTGGCTTCGGAACATTTGGTGTAGACAAAATAGCAAGCACTATTCGTCTTGTGAATTCAACGAGAGGCTTGTTGTAAAGCATCCATGAGTTGACTACAGCTCCATTGAAGCAAAATCTGACGAGTGGCCAATACCATTTCTCAGAACGAATTCGTATAAGATACAACCCTCTGAGCTTGTCAAATAGATCAACTGTTGTATTCTCCTACCAAACCTGGCATTTGAACGGAGATTTTCTTATTGTGAGCACGGCTAAAACGCTGACAGGAACTTATTCCTTTACTCCCTCACTGCGAGAATTTGTGGCTACAGTTACCTGGCTATTATCATGCCACCTTATCAATGTAATATTGCTATTACTGTCTTCCAGGGCATGGTAAGAACCTCTTGGTTTATCTTTTAAGTCTTTTAACGGAGCCTTTTGCACACAATCCTTCCTGATTGTACCAATGCAATTGATTTTATGGTCTGAGAGAATGCTGAGAAGTTGTAATGAATTGAAAAAGTTGTCCACGTACAGTGTGCTCTCTTGTGGGAGGAAACCAACACAGAAACGTTCTGTAACAGAGAGCTCCCAAAGTCTTCCCCTGTTCTTTCTGACCTTTTCCAGCATAGGGCTCAAATTTTATGAGACATCCAGAGGGCGATGCTAAGCACCATAATTTAAATCCATACCTTATGGGCTTCCCTCGTATGAACTGTTTCATAGAGTGGTGTCCGAAGTAAGGTCGAACCTTATAAACTTTATCTATTTGTGAATTGTCATTCAAATGGAAGAAACGATGAATTTGCATAAAGTAATTTCTAGGCATTGGACACCAGGGCATTGTTTGTGTCAGGACGTGTTTCCCAGTACATATCACGATGCATAACCTTACAATATGCTGACAAAACCAATATCGCTATTTATACATGTCGCTGCTATCTAACTGAATGATGGATCCCTTCTGAGCTGCGTATCTCACTGTCTCTGAACACATTTTGCTTACTAATATCTGAATCCAAAATTTGGCAGAAGATGTCAATAGGATCGGTAACTTTCTCTCTCATTCTGTTGATAATCGCTGGTTCTGATGTATTTGCTCTTGAAAATGTTTTATTGCGTTCAAGGTGCACTTGTTTCCACTTCATAAGTTGCTTTCGGGGGGCAATTCAGAAATATTAGTATTCTTGGAAGGAGCAAACGATGTTGATGGCATACTTTCTACGTTGGAAACATCACATGAAGACATGGAGGAAATAGATGATATTGTTGCCTTACCTTCAACATTTATTACATTGGTTTCTTCTGTTGTGTTCGCTCGCACTTCAATAGGTTGCGTAAGAATGCCCTTTCCCAAGCCATGAATGTCTGCAAAGTCATCCTCCGCATCGCTACCGGCATACCTCAGCACCATCTTTCGGTGGAAGAAGGATGAATTCCAGCTCATCAGCTCCCAGAACGTCATTTAGAAGTTCATCTTCCTCATCCAATTCGGCGAGAATGTTGATCATGGCCTCTCCATCTAGAGGCAAGTTCGACCTGAAATAGCAAATATTTTCATATGTGTCGTAAGACCACCTGATTTTTTTCTTATAATTGTAAAAATTCTTCACAGAAAACATACTAATAAAACTAAATTTTATCCATTACAAGAAAGTAGGAAAGAAGTACATCTGCACTTCAAACATTGTCATGTAAAAATTAAGCATAAATCTTCTTTGTTTCGCGTTTGAGTGAGATTTCATCTTTCGATGGATTTCATTGAATTTTTTTCGTAGAAGAGTAGATGTCAGTAAAACATAACAAACATAGAGTAAATACAAAGAACAAACGATTATTTGCTGAATTACATTACATCTGTATTGCTGTGTGAAAAGCTCCTTTTGTGCCGAAAATGTTCTTGTATTTGGCCAACGTATGAAATCTCTTAAGTCAAGTTTGGTCACATTTTATGTAACGCAAAATGAATCGAAGCAACAATTAAACGAACAAGCATGCTCATACAGTTTTAAACAATATATTATTTATAACAGTCAACTACTACGATTACCATTGTAAGTGCAAAATTCAATATAACTTACCGCTCAGTCATTGTTGAGCAAATAAAATCTTCACCTATTCACGAAGTGAAGCGATAATCCTTCAACGTGCATTTCTACTGCACAGCTGCAACCATTATCGACAATGATCAAGACCATCTTGAGGTTGAGAAGGTAATGCAATGATGCCAACTTCAAACTTCAAAGAAAGTTTAGAGATGCTGGTTTTGCTTTTGTATCACACAATGCTCAGCGTATAAAATATTATACACTGGCTATTAATGGGTTAAGCCGGACACACAACTTTATTTTCATGTGCAATATTTTGATCGTTAAACTATACTTATAATGTTAAATTTTAATTGTACTCGATCAACTACTAAGAGTTATTTGTATACTAACGTAAAGAAGGTACATTATTAATACATGACTGTGAGCGAAGAGAAAGTGTGTGTAAGGTAAAAGTTATGTAGTGCGTACAGCGTACAGCTCGCACAAGGAAAATGTAAATTAACAAACAAATTTCTCGCTGAAAATTATTTTTTTGTTAAGAACGAATCTACAAATGTAGAACCGTAAAAGAATTAAGGTGGGAATTATGTGCTCCTTCTATCAAGCTAGAGCATCGTTTCTCAACCTATGGGCGCGACCCACTGCTGGGTCCCGAGGAGGAAATCGGATATTTGTCGTTTTCGGTCGCAGCAATGAGTTCTTAATTATCTGTGTGTCACATGCATGTCGACTTAATGTGTCGCTTGATATTTCCGACAGCGAGTATGTGTGTATGCGGTAGCCATACATGAAAATTACATAGGCCTATTTACTTTTCTATAATGAAGTATGTTAAAATTGTTTAAGCAAGCTTCTTAAAGTACTCAGTGGTAACAACAACATATGACTATGATTGATTGATTGAGTTGGTGTTTTAAGTCCACTTTATGCACAGTAAGGCTAATCGGGACTGGACCTAAAGTTTAAAGTGAGATCCGAACCGCTTGTGCCTCCACCGGGTATCGAACCCGGGACCCCTTGATTACAAGGCGACAACGCTTCCACTGCGCCATCGGGGAGGACCAAAAATATGATTATGAACTGGGAGCACACCCCAACAAGTAATTCTGGCGGTGCCCATGCTTATGGGTCCCATGAAGTATAATATCCTTCAAGGTGCCTTTGTAGAACTCAGAACGTCATTAAGTGGAGCATAGGCGTGCGCAGGCCCTCTGATTAGGGCCTTAGTGAAAGTTCAGTCGGGAAAGAAAAACCTCATTTTTTCTCACTGTATATACATATATATATATATATATATATATATATATATATATATATATATATATATATATATATATATATATATAATATACTGTATATGGTCTAATGCAGCAACATAGAGGCACTATAATGAATAAATAAATTGTCTTTGAAATGTGCTGCGCTCCATTTCCTTCAAGCAATTGTGTTCATGCATTTAGGACAAAACTGTTTATCGCCACTGAGGCACTGGACCCCTTAACTCATCTTCGCGGTTAGCCAAAAATGGCAAAAAATCGAAACAAAATAAATCAAATGAATCAATCAATCATCAACACAACACAAATACTGTTCATTAGGACACACAATTAATGATATGTAGGGTTGATCTTAAACAATTTCGTTTGCATGATGCATACATACATACATACATACATATATATATATGTGTGTGTGTGTGTGTGTGTGTATGTGTATATATATATATATATATATATATATATATATATATATATATATATATATATATATTAGGGATGGCCAAACGGATCCGGATCGGATAGTTTCGTATCTCTATCCCATTATAATATTACCACACCTTATAAGGAATTATGATCTTCGATTACAAAGAAATTTTTCATTTGTTAGTCCTACAAGATTTTTTTTCAAGTGTTGTTCCTAAAATAATTTGCTACTCATCGGCTAACACACTCGTGCACAAAAATAATCTTACTTGTTTAACATAAAATGTCAGAGGTGATTTTGTAAATTCCATTGAAACAAATATGTATACATTCGAATGTATTGGAAATGGAAACACACATAAATGTGAGACATTCCATTCCAGGATGAAACGTTTAACACATTTAACAAGATAGAAATGTTATACAAAAATTATACAATTGTTCTACACTTACAGTTTTAAAAATTAAAATAAAACATTATAATGTATGCAGTGTTATATAATTACAAAGTGTAAGACTAACAAGGGAGGTTATCTTAGTATCCCCATTCGATTTCCATGAAACTTGGCTGGTGTATAGAGGGGCCCAAAGCAAGAAATACGTGATTTTTGTTTCAGCTAAAAAACAGTTTTAGGGGGCAAAAGCCCCCTCAAATGTCAAAATGAGGACAAATTGAAGTGGACCTTTGACCCCTGTGTCCCCCTCCGATTTTCATGAAACTTGGCAGGTGTTTAGAGGGGCCCAAAGGAAGACATGCGTGTTATTTGCTTCGGCTAAAAAACTGTTTTAGGGGGCAAAACCCGCCTCAAATATCAAGATGAGGACAAATTGACGTGGGGATCTGACCCCTGTGTCCCCCTCCGATTTTCATGAAATTTGGCAGGTGTATAGAGGGACCCTATGCCCCCTGTTTCTTCCTATGCTATTTTTACGTGGTTTCGGGGTCAGATCCCCACTTCAATTTCTCCTCATCTTGACATTTGAGCGGAAGGTGGGGGGGGGGGTGCCCCCTAAAACAGTTTTTTAGCTGAAACACAAACACATGTACTTCTTCCTTTGGGCCCCTCTATACACCTGCCAAGTTTCATGGAAATCGGAGGGGGACACTTAGATAACCTCCTTTGTTAGTAAAAAAAGCAGACCGAAACTGTTGTCGAAACATACATATATATATATATGTGTGTGTGTGTGTGTGTGTGTGTGTGTGTGTGTGTGTGTGCGTTGGTATACCCGTCATTAGGAGGAACAAGATCAGAAAAATTACCAGCATTAAGAGGGACTTTTTCATTGCGAGGTAATTTTGGTGGTTCCTCGGAACGAGAAAGCACATTATTTAATATTATGGCCGAACCGGCAAAGGAAAATTTAATGTCGTGGAATTAATCGACGAAGGGGACCAAGATCTATATTTTGATAAAAGATAGAACAATGTCCGACAATTGTACTCGGAGTTATGCTACAAAACAGTGCATTTTTCTGGTTCCTCTTTTCGGGGCATTGTGCCTGTACGTGTGTATCAGGTGTTTATCGGTTCCTCTCAACGGGGCTCTGTGCTTATCACCTACACACAACGTGTGTGTCGTTTGTGCGACGCCAGAGACATCTGCAGTGTGTGAAAAATTGCGGAACTACATCAGCGGTGACGTCAAGGCGGAGCGAGGAAGATCGTAGGGGGTGGGGCCTGCGGTTGCAGAGAACAGCGTTGTCGGATCTCCCCCTCAACTTACATGACTCAGCATTTTTCACTGACGGCTGTGAACGTTGCATTGTTCGCAGTGCTGCATAAGTTGCAACGCTGGAGAATGCAGCGTTGCTACATCATTGCCTACATGGGAAATGTTAACGGCGCTTCACGATTGCGTTCTGAGAGGGTTCGTTGTGTGATAGTAGCCGTATTTAATATATCGGTTTGAGCTTGGGCAATTATGTCTCGTATTTCTCGGAAAATATATATATCAACGAAGAATTGTAGCAATCTGCCGGAGGGCGCGTGTGAGCGAGCAAAGAATATTGTAGGAAATGCTTGTGTATTTCGTCATCAAGAAAGCAAACTAGTAGGATTTCTTCTTGTATTAATTAACAAAATATTCAACCAGAGTTCCTATGCTAGAATACTGGAAATGATTAATCTGACTAAAACACAAAAGCCAGATACAGGACAATATAGTACAAAAACAACATACATTTTTACGTTCTTAATTATGGTCTAACTATTCGTTTTCTCCGTCTACTCCACTCGTTAAAAATTTGCTCCTCCTCTGTGGTGACAGTGGCGTATTTAAGAGTACGACTTTAATCTCCTTCCCGAAATACCTTCCACCCTTAAAATGTTTCTTTCGTCACTAGAATGCAGATGCATATGTTCAAAAATGGCAAAATACGTAGTTAAACATTAATAAGAATAGGTTCTTCACTAACATTTCAATATTTTTCGTAATACATGTCTCTAAACTAAGGTAGAATTCATACCGAACTTACAGGCGACACGTGTTGCTTGAGGATTTCACCAATCCAACGCAAGTTTCTGAGCCCTATTATGCCTGCCCCTACGTTATGAAACGTTGATGTGGATTGACGCGTTTCCAATTATGTCATTTGCACTTGCTGTTTGGAGTGAAATCCACGTGTTGCTTGACGTTTCGGTCTGAAAGTTACAGGCGACAAACAACACGGAGATGCCAAGCAGCTTTCAGACCAAAGCGACACACAACACATGTCGCTTCGGAACTAGTCAATCAATATCAACGTTTCACACCTTAGCGGTAGCCCCAGAAGACTGAGTTCGACTGGTGAGATTCTCAAGCACCACATGTCTCTTCAATGTGAAATCTCTCAATGAGAGAAGAGCCCAGTTCGAGAGACATGTAAAAGCTCACTAAAGCAACACGTACACCGCGCACAAGTGAACAGACCAAGTCAATTTGATGCACGGCCCGAGCGACATGGTGATTTCACACCCAAGCGACAAGCGACACGAGACCCTTCAATCTAACGCAAAAGATTCATTGCGTATGCGAGAACAACAGAAACAGGTGACACGATGCACCGTATTGAGAACATAGTCCAGTCCAAGCTACAAATGCATCTTGTGTCGCTTCAGTTCAAAATTTTTGTTTTCAAGAAGCACGTTACATGGGGATTTCACACTGAAACGACACGACACGCATGATTTTGTGCGAGCAATAAAGGTTTCGATTTCCTGTGGGGCATAGCACCTTGCACTGGCGTACACAGGGGGGAGCTGATGGGGCTACTGACCTCCAGAAATTTTAAGAAAATCCAAATTTTTAGATGAAAATTTGTTAAGAACTCAAAGAAAGGAAAGATGTAAACGCAAACCTCCCTTAAAGTTAAAATGACACCCGATAACCATTTCTGTCTTCGAGTACAATTTTAATAGAGTGAAAAGTTCAAAATGTACGATAGCCTATATATTTTATTCGGTATCCCACAATTCTAGAACAAAGCTATATACTATACACCTTTACAATTTCAGCCCCTCCAGAAAAAAAATCCTGCTTACGCCAGTGGCACCGTGAGAACAATTGGAGCTGACTATGATATCGAAAACCAGAAAACTACGGCGACTCAATTGTATTTAACTTAGTATATGGCACATGTTTTCCCTCTTCTCGAGTGGCAGCAACGAATCGTCCCCTACGTATGGTCAGTGCATCGCCCACTGGCATATACATGAGGGAGGGATGAGAGACAGGCCTGCGGCAAGGAGTAGCAAGTCTCCATTTTGACTTGACAGCCTAACAATGAAAACTAAAGGTGGCCAGGAGGGGAAATTTCCTTTGGGCTCAGGATCGTGGTGTGTGTTGCAAGGCGTGCTGTCGACAGTGGCGGCGATTGGGTTCCAAAACTGGGTTGGGCAAAGGAACTTTACTTTTCCTTTATAGATAAGCTTTAGCATAGTGTCGGAGCAAAAGTGGCTAAAAGTGGGGGGGGGGGCAACTGGCGCCCTACGCTCCCTCAGTCAGTAATGATTATTCGACTGTGAAATCAGTTGAAATATTGGAATCAGATTATTTTCTCATTCATCCATACACATTCTATTTCATTTCGCTTTGTAATAAAAATAAGCACTTGATAAATTTTAAAAAATATATATTTTTAAAATTGTTTTTAAAATCAACGAAATTAGACAGAAATATGACTGACACATTTTAAGAAAGAAGTTACAGTCCGTGAATTACTTTTTCCCAGTGTTCAATAATTTTATTAGGAAGCGCTTTTCTGCCATTTTATTTAACCGCAACGGTGCGGATGTGTGGTGTTTAGAAGAAATTTAGGAAGGGACACGTCATGCCCAGGCCGGGATTCAAACCAGAAAACCCTTGCGTCGTATTACACTGAACTAACCTCTCCCCCAGATTTTGGAGGACAGAAAGTAAGTTATTAATATAATATACAAGATGTAATATATTATATATTACATATTATATAATATAATATTCGAACCAGTGTATAGGGCCTTCCCGATGGCGCAGTCGTTGCCTTGTAATCAAGGGGTCCCGGGTTCGATAACCGGTGGAGGCACATAGTGGTTCGGATCCCACTTTAAACTGTAGGTCCAGTCCCGATTAGCCTTACTGTGCATAAAGTGGACTTAAAACACCAAATCAAACCAAACCAGTGTAGCTATAGTGCACCTCCACTGCATATCGCCAGTTTACAATGCGATTCTCATATTCTCTATACTCTGTACTATTCACAGTTACAATACAAGTGTTAACCCATTGAGAAACCTAGGTTTGCCATTTTGGAATCTCTCTCTCCAGGAAGTAGTGTAATCAAGGGGTCCAGAGTTCGTTACCCGGTTGAGGCAATTGCATGGACGTCCGCAGGATTTTTTCCAGGGAGGGGCAAGGAAGGTATTTTTTCCAGGGGGGGCAAACGAAGGCAAATTTTCCCCAAAAATTGTGTTGTTCCCTAAAAAACATTGCTTTAATTTGAATTTATGGTGTTCATACAATAATTAACACATATTATTGCGGCTAAAATGAAATTATATGTGTGAAATACATATTTTAGTTGACTTTCATTTTCCAGGGGAGGCCACGGCCCCCCTTGCCCCCACTTCCGGACGCCCATCGGCAATTGTGGTTCCGATCCCACTTTAAACTGTAGGTTCAATCCCGATTACCCTTTCTAGGCATAAAGTGTACTTAAAAACAATCTTACATTGAACTTGATTGAAATTACATTTTTGCTTGCAAGTTTGAATATGTATATTAATATTAATAATATTAACAATAATTACTTTAATTAATAGAGTACGTAATGAAGTACGAAAACATTGAGATCTGATCAAATTGTCCTTTGCTTATAGAGATGTTACTGACGCAAGTATTGATGGAATGAACTGCAATGAGTTATTTGCTACCCTTGAAAAAAAAACGAACCAAACGAAAGCGCCGCCCGCCTCCCCCTCCCTGTCCTGTTTAAGGGGAGAGAGTGGTCAGACGTTCAGACCAGACGCTTGGCAACTCTGAACTACCCTTTCTTTGTCAGTGCCGGGGATGGGGGTGCGAAGAAGTGTTTGCGCACCTTTTAATTTTCTTCCGCACACATTTTTCAACCAATAACACCAACTCTTAAGAGTGCCATCTCCGGTGGAGGCACACTTTAAACTGTAGGTCCAGTCCCGATTAGCGTTACTGTGCATAAAGTGGACTTAAAATACCAACTCAACAAGAACAACTCTTAGAGTGCCATGCTATCTCATGTCATATTCACCGCCGAATGTTACGTTCTAAAGTGAGACCGCTGTTATTGTTTACAACAGGTAAACACCGATCGCCGATTTCTTTCCTGTACTGTCGGCAGTTTATAAAGGCAAGCCGCCATTTTCTTTCTTTTGTCAGCATTGTTGTTAAGAATTGTTTCTTCTTATGTTTCACGTAGTCTGTGTTTGTCGATAAGTGCCTATAGCTCAATGTCAGGTGCTTTGTGTTATCCTTTGCGTTGTTGATACACCGTTTTTGTTGTCTGCCTACTGTCAGATCAAAAATTATGTATACTCGAGTTTTGGACTCCAATTAAAAATTAATCAGTAGACCTACATAAAAACGAGTTACATCAAAATTTGACTGTTTCAATTCTGTATTAAGCTATAGTAACCAATTCTTTTTCGAGTATGATTCGATTTTTAGTCGTCTTGAGAATAAAAAAAAGTGCCGTTTTTTGCGTTTTCCAAACAAGAAATCAAAAAAAATTAAAAAATCGTCCGATCGTGATCGAATTTAAATATGCAGGTAGAAAGGTTGTAAATAGAATTCTTAATTTTCAATTTTTTTTATTGGGTAAAAAGTCAAATGTGTCATCAATTTTCTGAAACATATTCCCTCCCATCCCGTGGGAAAATACCTTGCTTGCATTTCCTTGGAAAAAATCTTCCAATTTTTCATGTATGTCATTGGCCTCCCTTCAACAAGCTGTTCTTTTCAAATTTTTGGCCTCTCCGATGGCGCAGTGGTAGCATCGTCGCCTTGTAATGAAGGGGTTCCGGGTTCGATTCCCGGTGGAGGCATATAGTGGTTTGAATCCCACTTTAAACTGTAGATTCAGTCCCGATTAGCCTCACTGTGCACAAAGTGTACTTAAACACCAACTCAATCAATCAATCAATCAAATTTCTAAACATGTCTTGTACTAAAACCGAGCAAGAGTGAAGCAGTTGGAGTTTTAAAACCCACTTTATGCACAGTAAGTCTGGACCTATAGTTTAAAGTGGGATCCGAACCATTGTGTGCCTCCATTGGGTATCGAACCCGGGACACCTTTCGCTAGTTTTATCCACTTTCATTGGCATATTATTGGAATTTCAATTAGTGGCTAAAACATGCATGCATGTTTCAAGTTTTCTTTATTTTCAACACCGCGCCCCTTAAATTTCATTCCACACCCTCTCAGCACTTCTACAGAGCATTCATTCCCCGACATTCGCTACGAGACTCGGCGGCTAGCGGCCCGGCGTCAGCGCTTGTCTTTCCCAGTGAACGGGTCCGCGACAGTCGCACGCTAGTCTGTTTTTTTCGCTCTCCCTGCCTTCGCTCTCTTTCCCTTTCTGTTGACGTTGCAGACTGACGCCAGTATAATCCTCCCTCGGAAGTTGTGTTGTGTCGTGTCCGTGTGTTGAAGATTGTGGCTTAATATGGCACAACAAAAGTTTACATTGCAACAAAGAATTTACGTTGTCGAGTATTACTTCGGAAAGAGGAATTGTGGAGAAGTGCGACGACGTTTTGCAACGAAATTTCCTGGTGTTCCCGTTCCACATAGAACCACTATATTAAACCTCGTAAAAAAGTTTAGAGTAACAGGGTCAGTTCTAAATAAAAGTGGAAAGAAAAATGGGGAAACCTAAAAAATAAAGTATACAAAGACAATCCGCACACCATCAGTGAGTTATAAGAGAGTATTGTACGAGAAATCGGGAGAATTACAGTAGTAAACGAACTTGCACGTGTAAATGCCAATTTCATTCGGAGATGCCAGGAATGTGTTGTAGCAGAGGGACATCATTTTCAACACCTTCTGTAGTCAAGGTTAGTACACAATATGAAAACTGTAATTTTAATAGCCGACTCTAGCGACTGTCGCGGACCCCGTTCACAGGGAAAGACGAGCGCTGCTACCGGGCCGCTTGCCGCCGAGTCTTGTAGCGAATGTAAGGAATGCTCTGTATATAATTAATTCTGGCAACGCACCAAGATTTACGGTTGTGGTTTTCTCTCCGTTGGGGACAACGAGGACGTTTATGTAAGCAAATAAATAAAATAATAATAATAAACAGTTGAGTCTATATACGTACGTATACGTATATAATTTGTATCCCCTCCTCCACATTCACCTGAAAGTGGCAACAGTTGTGATTCGTGGGACCGTCTGCTCAGTTGATATCTATGTTTTGGATTTTTGAGTGTGTGCAGTATTCCCCAAGGCCCTCTTCTCTTGTTGTTGCTGTGCAGAAACACAATAATCCTGAAATCGCTTGTATAGCTAGGAATTAAGTACAATGTAAGTGACAGCGTTGAAGAGATTAGAGGGAAGAAATGGTATAGCAATGAGCGAAGTTGCCAAACGAAGAATGTGTGTATGAGAAATTACTATTGTCTTTGCATGCTTAGTTCGTCATTAACTTCTTTCCTTTTGTTGCAACATATGATTTTTACTTCGAGACTTATAATAGGTCTGTGTGGGCCTCCCTGATGGCTCAGTGGCAGCGTCGTCACCTTGTAATCGGGGGTCCATGGTTCGATACCCTGTGGAAACACATACTTGTTCGGATTCCACTTTAAAATGTAGTTCCAGTCTCGATTAGTCTTTCTGTGCATAAAGTCGACTTAAAACAACAATTCAATTCAATTATAATGAATGCTTTCATTATACTTTAATAATCCTAATTATTATGCATTGAAATATATATTGATACAATCAACTCCATAAAATGCTGGAAATTGATATTGGAAATATTAATAGATTGAAGAAACAGGTGTATATAACTTTACTCTTCTTGTTTAAAGTAATCGAATTTTGAAGGAAAATGTAACTCACTTCCCCTTTTGTTATTTAGTGTCTAGTGGAGTGACCTACTAATTCTGACAGCAAATTCAATGAGTCATGATATTCATCCTGGTCAGGCAGGGTGTGGCTGCCTTTAGATTGTGTTTCATTTATCACATATTTAATAGTTCATCCTCATGCCGCAATTAACCTGGATACATATAATTTTGACCATAAATAGCAAAATGCAAGTAAAAACTTCTTGAAATTTACGATTTTCTTCGCATCAAAATTGTGGACATACGCCTAGTAGGCTCCTGTTGTCTGCAAGAAAAAATCTGGAATTTTATGAAATTTCTTGCCGCGTCTCATCGGGCTTGAAATGTATTACTTCACAAGAAAATTTTGAACAACTGTACTATCTTGCATTACGAGTTATAAAAGTAAGTAAATTCATCAAAAACTTTCACAAATCGTGTTTTAATACTGTCATAAACAGAATAGTGAATTGAAAGTGTCTGGGTATGGTTTGTGGAGGAGGTTTGTGTCTTTTTAAAGGTATCATTATCGTAAAATCTGATAATAGTCATTTAAATGTTTTTGTGAAAGAATAGCCTCACAGTTTCCATACGTCTGAATTACTGGCTCTACAATGGCTTTTGTGATAGTTCAACGGTTTGAGAGCTTTGATAAGTATTGATTGTGCCAAGCTCGCACTGGCGTACCCATGTAGTTGATGGGAGTTACGGCCCTGTATTTGACCCAGGTTAAAACAAAATAGAAGTCGAATAAATGAGAAGATGGCAAAATTTTAGACTGTGTGCTAAGAAGAATAAGCCATAACCAGTGGCTCAAATAACACCCCCGCAACCCCATCGTGCGGGGAAGGGGGCCGAGCTTCGGGGGTGCATTAATTTTTGTTGATTTGGAGTTTTTTTAAGTTCACTTTATGCACAGTAAGGCTAATCGGGACTGGACCTACAGTTTAAAGTGGAATCCGAACCACTATGTGCCTCCACCGGGTATCGAACCCCGAACCCCTTGATTACAAGGCGACGACGCTACCAATGCACCATCGGGGAGGCCCTGGGGGCGCATTACGAATGACTGATAGTTCACAAGTTTTCTTTTTGGCGTTAAAATATATTTTCAACCAAACATGTATTTTTATGCACCTGCAACTGCAAACATAAAATGTTAATCACTAGAAAAGTAGAAAGCGAATTACCAGATTAGAAGAAAACCCTTCATTAGCTGTATATTTCAACCTCCGATTATTATACCCTAGTACTTAAACCGGACAGAAACGTCGTCGCCTTGTAATCAAGGGGTTCCGGGTTCGATACCCGGTGGAGGCACATAGCAAATTTGATGTTGTAAAGCTCGATGGAACAGATTATCCGGCAAATTCAAATATAAGATTGGTAGACAATTTTGTGCCGCATCTGTTCTCTGAAATTGAGATCAGAAAGCATGGTGTTGTTATAAACAGAATAGATTATCCCGGCATTACCTCCACAGCTTTGGCCACATTAAAATTATCCAAAACCGAGGCTTCTTACTACAAAATAGGTGGATTTGAGGCTGGTGATAAAATTATATCTAAGAACCACACAGTGCTGTTCCCTATGCGCCTGTTGCCAGGATTCTTTTCAGATTACAAAGATATTATGTGGAAGGGTGGTTTAAGAATCACATTTAGAAGAGCTGCCAATGATAATAATGCTTTGATGAGGTACAGTACATTAAACTCTACAGGGGAAGCTCTGCCTAATACCCTACCTGATGAAGGCAAATGCATTATTCAGACTATGGAGCTAAGAATCCCAGTTGTTGAATATGAGGCCAGTTATGCTCTTAAATACAAAGCAGATATAATAAAAAATCCACAGATTCCTCTACAATTTTATACATATCAATGTGTACAGAAGCCCGCATCTGGTACTTATTATGAGTTTGATGCTACAAATTCATTCTCCAGTATACAATATGACATGCCTGATTTTGCACATAGTGGTTCGGATCCCACTTGAAACTGTAGGTCCAGTCCCGATTAGCCTTACTGTGCATAAAGTGGACTTAACACACCAAATCAATGAATTAAACCGGACAGAAAAGAGAGATTTTGGTTATGCTACTCCTCTATTTTAGACGCTGTTTATTGTGTTGGTTGGTTTCTTGTGTTTATTAGTTGTTTGCCAATAGGTTCGATAAACACTTTAATGGTGCATGGTGTAAAGGTAAAATTAATGATTGGATAGGTTTAAGTAAAAAAAGAAATCAAAGAACACCAAACCGATATCACATGATATTTTTGATGTTGCGATATTTTTGCAACTATTAGTTACAAGTACGAAATTTGGTGATTTGAATTAACTGTGAATTATCAAGTTGATACAATATGATATGCCTATTCTAGATCAGCCTGTCTGTTTGCCTGTTTTACTCGGCCCAACAATCGAACCCAATCTGAACGTAGCTGTCACGATCTACGTAACTCAGTTCTGCGTAATTCGGTTTTATACGTAAATTACTGTAGGTCTCGGGAAAATATAATTTTAAAACGTGTTAATTAACCTTTACTTGTACGTAATGCATTTATAGGTAATTCTGTGTTATACCTATAACATCCACTTTAAACTGTAGGTCCAGTCCCGATTAGCCTTACTGTGCATAAAGTGGACTTTAAACAACAAATCAATCAATCAATCAACCTGTAACATAAAATACAGTTGATTTGTACGTAACCAAGCTACAACAATGTCACACAAAAACACAAATACGCAACAGGATAGGTGGATATGGCGGCGGTCGGTCTGGAATTGCGAGAAAGGGGAGTGCGGCGCGGCGGCGTCACAGAGAAGACAACAAACAGAGGTGGCACGCGGCATGAAATCAGAGGAGATTTGACGCAGTTGTTGAGAACAAGATACGAATTTTATTTTGTACGTACACTAGGTTGGCCACGTTTTCTTAACAGAAAATTAGGACATTCATGGATGCTAACGGGGGGGGGGGGGGTTGTAGCTATAACTAAAAGAGCACAGGGTCCAGTACACCCTGCCCCCCTCTTTGGCAAAGAAAAAGTCATGCTGCTTATATGTTTCCTGAAACATTACATAATTATCTTTAATCTATTTTCCTCTTGATTTTATTTGATTTTTGTTATTTAACACCGTCTTATTGTCACTTTTGGCTAATTGCAACAATGAATATGAGTTTAAATTCATGAGAGAGGAAAAGTTACCTGCTTGGTCAGAAAGTAAATTGTATACGGGAAGTCAACGCTAATCCACATAAAACTATTCAAGTGACAAATGTAATGCACTTAAGAATTAAACTTTTAACTTGTAAATTCGTTAATTTAGCACTTTATTACAGAAATGACCTGTATTATACTGTATGTTGTAACTCAAAATAGATGCAGTTATTTTAATAATGGCGTGTTATGTAAATCTGATTTCTAAGTAATTCTCAGTTAAACGTATTATTTTCTCTTCACCTTGACATACGTATAACTCAGGTTCAACTGCATAGCCATTGTGTTTTTCAACACCCGTCAATAGTAGCATCATGTATCTGTTGGGATCAGATTCAATGGTAAACCATATTGCTCGAGGAGTGATGCCCAAAATAATCAATACCACCCTCTGTGAGGCAAAGGGTCATAAGATGGAGGGGGCCGCTAGTTGTCGTGGTGGATTCATTCTTGTGTAATATTCGCTTATTTCCAATTTCCAAAAAGTAACCTCAAGAAAGGTACCAAACTGGAATGTGTGATCTCACGTTTGGAAAGATGGCATTTCTTGCTTACAATTTAACTGTTCATTTTATTATAATTTTTACACTATAAGGCAGAAGTGTTTGAAATTTGCAACGGGAAGGTGAAGATTAGACTATGTACTTAAGTAAATAGTGGAGATGGGTCAGTGCTTCGAAGTAATTCGTTACTTATAATGCCGCCGTTTGCAACTAATACTTAAATTCATCGAGTACCTAACTGTAACGCAGTTACCTTCCAAAGGGAATAACTGCAACTCTGTTACTTTTTAGGTAAATGTAACAGGTTTTTTTAGTTACTTCTAAAGTTACTTTTCCCGGTAATTATATGCTAACTTTGCGAACAATAGGACGAAAGAGAAAACATGACAACTCTCTTTATGATTGCTTGTGTCTCCGGGAATCTGGAGTAACCAGATATCGACGAAAATACGATACAGTCAGTACCTTTTCATTTCTATGCTCAATTTAGAAGCATGACGTACGAGTATCGTAAGTAGTAATGTAGTATAAAGATAATACAACAAAAATTGTGACATGCTTAATTATCTACATCTGAATCTAGAACTGTAGATTCGGATCTTGTATGAAAATAAAAATCGGGTATCCGGAACCGAAAATCAGAACCGGATATCAGGATCCAGTATCACCCGAGTTCCAGATCTAGCCATCCCAAACGCTAGTTCCTTTCCTTGCGATAGATCCGGCCTCAGGGTTGGCTGCGCCCTGTTCGAGGAAACAAGCTGGCGCCCACCTCTTCATTTTCAAGGATTATCTTGTGAATTACATGGGAGTACATTTTCGTTAAATTCATTCCTCTGATTCAATGTCACGAAATCTGTTTTTGTGTCTTGAGAATATAAAGAAAAATGCATGTCTCATTTCAAAAACATGTAAGTTCATTTTGTAGGAATATTCATTCCTTTTTGAGGAAACCTAAACTTGGAAAGTCTTAGCTAAATATCTCTACATCCCGGCAGGGATGCCCATTCCCCAAGGCCTTTGACGCACTCCTTCCCCCATAAAGATATAATATTTCCCCCACCCCCACCTTTATGCCGAATTATTTACTGAAATTATTTTGGTCACAAAAAAATTGCGGAACAATACAATATAAACAAATGTAAGCACTACATGTTTACTTTAGGTATTGTTTTCAATATATACATTTATATGTTTATTATATGTTACTTTGACATTGATTGGGGGTCCCGGGTTCGAATCCTGGCCTGGGAATGGATGTTTGTTAGTGTTCATTCATCAATTTCATCATGATCCCATCTTCACAAATTAGCCAAAAGTGGCACAAAATGCGAAGTAAGATAAAGCAAATCAATCAATCTATTTGACGTTGAGTGAAATAACAATTAGATAAATTATAATAACTTCTGACGTTACAAAGTTGTTGCAGCAAACTATCGATAATTTCCTCATTTTGTACCACTTTGAAATATCGGACACACAGGATGGAATTATGGTAGACTTTAACCACTCATCAGCAATTCACGAACGTAGTCTGCTTTTAATGATTCTTATGACACTCCTTGTGCATTGTGCAGAGCAACTTGTCACTGGTATGGTGATCAGAATATTATACAATACCTGCACATTTGGAAAGGTCGAAAACTGGACAACAACAACGTATGGTCTAAAAAAGCGATTCTTAAGGGTTAATGCATTTCTGCTGATCGTACATAATCTTCAGAACCCTTCATGTCGCCTGTGCCTGAACTGAACTTTCACTCTCTTTTAAGGAGTTGTGCATAGAGACAATGTTTGCCACTGGTCGAGATGCCAGCAATCGAAAGGCGCATGGCATTCGAAACCTTTCATTGCAGTTGAAATTAAAAGACACAAGATAGAAAAGGCACGGCTCACTTTCACGTTTGCTAACATAAAACGTACAAAACTGCTGAGTCTCACTGCCATTGTTAGTGTACTGAACCTTATTATTATCAGTTTGTTTGCTTGACTAACCTTGTATTAATGAGAACAGCATGTCCCCCACCCATCCAAACCGATTCTAAAGGCATGAGAGGGGGTGTTTCATTTCTATCCCATCGCCGTGATCAACCACAGGTAGGTAGATAAACTGTACATAATAACAATCATAACTAAAAATCAATAACAAGTGAATCAAACGAAACGATCCCCACATTTTTGTGTGAAGATATGTATAATTGGTAGCTAAACTATAAACTGTTGTCCCCCCTAAATATTCCCATGACTCAGGCACGCCATGAATCCCCCTTGTGAGCACTCCTGGGTCCCGATCAAGAAAAGAATTCGGCGCCACACATAAATTTTAGGAAGAAAAATCTTTTAGTTCTGTAGGAATTAGTTTTAAGAGAAGAAACATTTGATTGATTTATTGAGTTGGTGTTTTAAGTCCACTTTATGCCAATATGGCTAATCGGGACTGGACCTACAGCTTAAAGTGGGATTCGGGCCATTTTGCGCCTCCACCGCGTATCAAACACGAGACCCAAGGCAGAAACATTTGATGATGCCTAAAATGTTTTAGAGTGCGAGGAAGATTTTTTTTGGCAAATATGTTTATTTGCAAACCAAAAACAACATTAGTTTGATAATGCACCAATATTTTTAAAGTAATAGGCCTAAGTATAAACTTGGTATGACCCTTTTCAAAACATTTGTATTGCGAGTGTAGTGAGCAAAAAAAAATATATGATCTCTCAAACATTTCCCACATTTTTATTTTTCGTTCATGGATTTGGGGATGCTGTAATCCCATCAGCCCCTTGCATCTGTCTCTTACAAATATGACATGCGAAATTAGGAAGTATTCCGTCATATCGCGAAATATATCAGAAAGGGTGGTTTTAGTGCAGAGGCAACACAACGATCAAATTAATCTTAACTGACGCGCCACCACAGCTATAGCGCCGCCCTAAAGCCGGCCCTGCCTTGCGATCTAGCTCAAATCGTATATCATAAGGAGAAAAAGTGTGCGAAGTTCAGCAGTCTGCCAGTGACGTAACCGATAATATGGCCCATTGATTTAGTTCGTTAGTTAGCAGGATCTTAGAAACTGCCTGGATAAATTTAACCCAACGCGTGCTCACACGTTTCAGTTTGGTATTTCAACATGTTATTTTTTTCTCCAGAAAAATACAAAATTCGTTTTGTACTGGAGTGTTCCACGTACATAAGAACATGAAATAGGTGAAAAATCTTCAACGGAATTGCCCAGGTACGATTTATCTCAGTGGCGCCAACTGTGGAGCTCAAGACCATTCAGCAATTTGTCTCTTATTGTTATTATATTTTAGAAATAAAGTTCCAGCATTTAACAAAACAAAAATTTTCATAATTACAGCATACCCTTAAAGAATTCTCACAACTTAATTACTGCTCATAATCATCCGTTAGATTTTCAGTTTGATACTTGTCAGTGTTCTATATTATTAACACTGTTCGTGGTCATATCGCCATCATGCAAATAAGGGAGAACAAGAGCTTAGGGCATGTATTATGTGTAGGGCCCAGGACTTTATGTCCTATAAAACTGTAAAATATGTATGTTATTATGTCATAAAAGTTGAAAAATATGTCACACGAAATTAGAAATATGTCATTAAAAATGTAAAATGTCAGAAAATGCAGAAATATTCCCTGTAAAACTAAATATATGCACAACAGTACTTTCAAATTTCTCATTATTCGGGGAAGATGGATTAAGGTGGGGTATTAAATAAAGACAGAATTCCTTTAACCGAAGAATGTGGTGGGAAAATATAGGAAATGTCGTGAGGTTCACTGCAATTATTCTAAGGAGGGACAGAGTATACACACTGGCTCCAACGACAAGATATCTTGAAACTCCTGTACTCGATTGCCGATAGAGTAGGGGCTGTAATGTACAGAATGCTATTTTTGCTTTTGACTGATTATTATGAGAAGCGAAAAAGGTAAACAAACGAGAACAGTTGACACTTGTTTCCTGTGAGTCTTGTGCATGCACAACAATGACAGAGTACATTCTTTCCTCAATAATGTTCGCACGGCTATCAACTGTCGCGGGATAAAAAAAAAATCGGGGGGGATATTATTGTTCTGCATTAGTTGGTAAGAAAAGACGGCATCTTCTTTTAATTACTTTGTCCTTAATTTAATTATACTGCCATCGATAATATAAACTATCCGTTGCGTTAAAGGTACGAAGAATAAATTATAAAATAGTGATGGGTCGTTCGTGAACGAACCGTTCCTTGTTCCAGGAGTCGTGAGCTTTGCGTGTATGTTCTCTGGTTTTCTTGTGGGAAGTCGAGTAGTAGTAAGCGCAGTTCCCTCTCCCCTAATCCTTTTCACTCAAGCTAACTCCAGAAAGTCCTCCCCCACCCCCTTCACTTCAGCTGCACGAAACCAACATCGGGAGGAGTTGGTCCTTCGTTCCTTTGAATGGCTGCTTGAGTGAGCGAGCTCCGGTGAAGTGCTTCCCGAAAAGGAACTGCCATGACCCGTGGTAGTTCCTCAGAAGTCGTGAGCTTTGCTTGTATGTTGCCAACGCTCCTATTGGATGACTCACTCCTACGAACCTGAGAGAGAGAGAGAGAGAGAGCGAGGTCCATTCTTTTGTTGCTGATTGTTGATAGTGGCGGTTTTCCGCGTAGCTATGCGTTTCAACTCTGTTTACAGTAATGCTGCAGAAGCTCAACAATGAGGGAGGGATGGGCAACTAATTCACCTTTAATCCTTTTTGTGGCATGTTTTCGCAAGTCGCATTGCAAGGAACTTGATAGATATAAGATCATCATATCAAATGTTCCGTTTCCGTGCTCTTCCATTTTCTCAAAGTAAAAGTGGGGCCGGGAGGCGGAGAGAGCTTGAAAAATACGAATGCATTCTTCGTAGTCAAAGATTTAGCGTCCTCTCTTCCATTCTCTTACGGGTGTTTGTTTGACCGTGTATTCATTTAATTGCATGAAAGTCTGTAATGGTGGGGAGGGGCGACGGCCACCCTAGAAAATAAATTTCAACCTACAATTTGTACATTTTACACATACGTATAATTTCATTTCAATCTCAATTTGTTAATTATTAGAAGGGCGTTACAGGTTCATGCTAACTTCAAACTGAACTCTTTTTTTAGGAGATTATACTATTTTGGAAGAAAATATGCCTCGTTTGACACCTTGGAAAAATACATTGTTTGCCCTTCCCTGGAGAAAATACAGCGGACGTCCATGTTTAAAATATTTACAATTATTTTTCCTAATCTATCACCAGGCGCTGTAATGCACTGCGACAACAAGGGGTAGGAATTCATTTTTGGAAAGGAAGAGAACTTGTCCAACTTTTCCTTTCCGATGAGGACTTTTTGTCTGCTAAAGTTCAATTATCCATTAAAATGTATTTTCATTCACCCCCACCCTGAAAGCAGCTCCCGAACCTCGGTCGGTCAGTCGATACATTGTTTCCTATAGCTGTTTAATATGTGCACGAAGACGGATTCCTCCCCTCTAATTCTTTTCACCCACTCCAGAAGCAGTCTCCCACATCCCCTCCTCCGCCCACGAAATCAACTTCGAGCTGTGTTGGTATGGCTGTGAACGACTCCTTCAACGAGCAAGTTCCAGTGAACTGCCTATCTAAAAGGAACTGCCTCGTCCGAGAGCATGCTCCGTGGCTTCGTAGTTCCTTTGAATGACTTCCGGTGAACGCTTCCTTTCGGTGAGCGAGCTCCGGTGAACTGCTTCCCGAAATGGAACTGCCATGACCCATCACTATTATAAAATAACCGATTATGTGCAAGACAATTACGAAATTATACAGAAATATGTCTTATTATGAGAACATTGAAGAAATACGTTGTATAGACGCGAAATTGGTAAAATATGTTAAAATATGCCTTGTCAAGTTTGTCTATTTCGGCTGATTTTCATCAGATAAGTGTAGATAAGTATTCGATTCGATGCCAAATGAAAAATATGTTATAACAATAAAGGCCCTGGCCGTAGTTACGTGTTGTATAAATTTGTAAAACAAATCTCAAGAGTACAGCCCACCATAGGCGTGGGTAAGGGGGGCAGTTGCCCCTTAATACTGCCGATTAGAAATTTAGTGTAGAGGAATATTATCGACAATATTATACTACTAAAGAAAAATGAAATATCTTCATGTCAATGAGAGTTCCAAGCAATTACGTAGGGGATACATTATTTACTATGTAATTGGACTTTCCCACTTTATACTCTAACAAATTTATTGTCATTAACATTCCAGAAAATTTCTTGTTTTTAGCACTCCCTCAAAATTAGGTGGTTGAATGATTCTGATACTACGTCAAATGCGACATGTACATTTTTTCTAAAATTCTGTCCACCTTAAATTATATGTATTTCACACAATTTCATTCAGACACACTAATTTTTGTTAATTATTATTAGGGCATTGAAGGAACATGATAATTTCAGACCAGGGGCGCCGACTTGTCAAAATTATTGGAGGGGGCTCTGATCACTGAAATAAATTAATGAATGACTCGCTCTCCCTTTTTTAAGTTTTGGCTTCATTGTTCGGAAACTCATAAAAGCCCATGAATTCCTAATAAATGTCAAAATTTTTATTCACAGTTCGAATGCAGAATATTAATTGTCCACGGATGTATATGGCACAAGTTTCGTCAACCATAATAGCAAAATATTCCCGAATTTGAATATCTGCTACCACGGAGCGCAAAACAGATCTCTCTAATATATCAATGATCTCGTTCTGAATGTCATGTGAGAGCCATTTGTAGCCCGAACTACCCTAGTTCATGCATATCGTCTTTTGAAACTCTTTTTAGTAAAAAAATTTAACAATACTCATAATTACATACTTAGTATATAGTAATAAGTCATGTGTTTTGCTGTCTCTGGTCATAGACCCCACAAAGTTAATGGTTTAGCGGTCTCAGTCCCCCAAAGTTGATGGTCTAGAACATTTCAAATGTGTATTTAAAGTTCAGTTCATGTGGCACAATTCAGAGTAAACTTTACAAGAGAAGCAAAATAATACATTAGATCCTCTTAAGCAAAATTATTTGGAGGGCTCTGCCCCACATCTTTAACATTGGGGGGCTCGAGCCCCTCCAAGCCCCATGGAGTCGGCGCCTATGTTTCAGACTGAAGCAGTGTTTTTGAGGGGTATCACTATTTTGGGGAAATATATGCCTCCTTTGCCCCCCCCCCCCCCGCTGGAAAAATTACCTTGCTCCTCCCTGCGGACGTCCATGACCGCCACTGCTGAAGATACTTTGTTTTTCCTGTGACAAAGTTGTTCGTGTGAATGGGTGTTCTCTAAGATGGTGCAATATCAGATACCCGTTTAAACAGCTTAAATTATCTGTTGTTGCCTTATGTTGAGCAACATTTTGTCGCACAGGATTGTGTCAGTGACATAGTGGAGGCGTTTGAAACTTCTACCAACTGTAAGAAGACTAACGTTGTAGTATAAGATATTCTCCTAAGACGGCAAAAGTTCATTCTAATCTTGGACGATCAGTGTTTACGTTATCCAATATTTGTAAATATATATGTAAAAATATGAGCCTTTAATTTGCAAACGTGTGCGTAGTGAAAGGTTTAGTTAAAGAAGGGTCGGGAATTTTGATCAGATTCGGCCTGTCGTCTCCATCAGTGTCCCGACTTTCATTTTAACTGCAATGGTGCTGCGAAAATGCAAAAATGTTCTATTGGTTAACTCAGAAATAGACATTTTTTTACTAGAAGAATCATTGCTAATGCGCATCATTTAATTTATAAATATATTATTATCTAAACCTAGAATTATCATGGTTGTTCAATGGTGCTGGTGTAAGAAAATTAATGGAAAATTGAAAACACAATTTGCGGAGGAAAGTACTATTAGAATACTTCTGAGAATTGAGTGCAAAAATAATCACTCAGTTGTACGCTGTGTGACAGACTTTGTATGTGAGCGACTGTGCTGTTTATTGCCAGGTTTATTGTTTATTTTTCTCGTTACTTTGGACCATAATTTCAACTCTACAATTATATATCTCCTTGCAATACCACCATAGCATTGATGGTGACATCTAATACTCCAACAGCATTTCGCCTACAACCGTGGCAGAGTGGCTAGCGTATCACGCTCTGACGCCAGGTTGGAATCTCGGTCTGGACATGGGTGTTCTTTGTAAGTGTTTTTCATCAATTTCATCCGCATCGTCACGATTAGCCAAAAGTGGCAGAAAAGTGACGTAAAGTAATTTAACTCAACTAATCCAACTGCATTTTCGGCCCTTCTCTTTGTTCCACATTTTAGGATCTCCCCCGCCCTAAAAAAATCTGGGTATGCGCCTTTGATATGGAATGAGGTTTTAATTTCCCGACTGGATTTTCATCAAGGTTTTGCCCCCTCCCCCTAATCAGAGTGTCTGCGCACTCCTATGCAGCCCACAGACGAAGTACTCGTAACGAAAAACAAACACCGCTTCAAATGCCCTGGCTGTAGCGTGAGCAGATAAAAGAAGGGAGGGAGACTTTCAGGCGGCAAGGCTTTGATGAAAGGTGAGAAGCCGCGATGGAAACAACCAGCCAAACTCTCTTCAATAACAGTATAGGTGGGGGGTTATGTTACGATTGTTGTGTGGCATCTAATGTCTCCGAGAAATTTAGTTACAAAGGAAGCCTGCCGATATACTTTGTCAGTAATCCATAAATCATTGTCACTGTAGTGCGGTGCATATGTTCGCGTCTTTCATTTCATTCAATATCTCTAAATCCAGAGTATTTGAGTAGTGCAAAAGGTGTGACGAAGTTTAGCATTAATATGGCGGTTAATTAATTAACGAGAGGACGTGTCACGTAAAAAGGCCTTGCGACGCCAAGGAGTTCACATTTAAGCTGATTTTATTCGTCTGTTGGGAAGGGGGGGGGGGGCTACTGCTGCATTCATAACTCTTACGAGTTTCACTCCATGAGTACATATAATTTGTTCACTTAATTTTCCTTCGATATTGTTTCTTTGTTTAAGTTTGATTTTAAGCCCACTTTATACACCGAAGCCCAGTAAAAACTATTGAATGATCAAGAAATTGATGTATCTTCACCAAAAGTGATTCTGATATTCACAAATTACTTATGTGCATTATTGTATATTTATTTTATTTTAAAAGAACACTGATTTTTGTCAATCACACAATTTAAATCAAACTGATTTAAACAACCTCGAAATTTTGTAAGCATATCATGCAATTTGTCATGTAAAGGCTTGCTCAAAATTGTAAATGACTATTTACGTTAATGGTTTTTATATTTTTCTTCACGAGTAGCTTGGAGAGAGAAAAGGAAACATTGGGAACTTCTCTGTACTTACATTTAAATTTCGCACATAGGCATGAACATGAAAACTTGAAAGAGAGAATGTTTTCTTTACCAAGGAATCTTTCGATTTTTAAGCCAAGACCTCTCCCCGATGGCGCAGTGGTAATGTCATCGCCTTGTAATCAAGGGGTTCTGAGTTCGATACATGGTGTTTCGGATACCACTTTAAACTGTAAGACTAGACCTGATTAGACTTTCTGTGCATAAAGTGGACTCAAAACAAAATCTCAAACTCATTTTCAGCTGATAACCGCGATGATGGGAACACGTGCACTCAGATTTCATTGTTCCATTATTAATCACGGAACTCCGTAAATTGTTACTTAGAAAACAAACAACTGTTGCAAAAAGTGGAAAGTATAATTTTCCTTTGCATTATGAAAAATTTCCATTAATCCAAGGAAAAACTAAAACACGATCACAAAACTTTATCAAGAAAATACGGTTTTACCAAGTAAGAAGTTTGAAATATGTAATTATGAAAAACGGATAAGTAGTAGTCAAAATATGCCTTTGACCGCAACCCTGATTTTTCGACCCCTCAGAAAATCGCATCGAAACCTCAAAATCTCACTTTCTCTCCACGTTCCGCGCCTCATTTATTGCGCTGACGATGTTTCACGGCGCAGAAAAGCCGTGATGAGTAAATTCACTTTCTCATCCTTGAAGGATGAATGCACCTTATCGTAATTTTCCAAGTCCGGGACCAAATGTTTATATATCGTGACCTTTGTAAACCTATCTCTCTTGGGGAAAAACGATGTGCCACACACACACACGCGCGCGTATGCCTCTCATTATTTCCGTATTGTGTGACGCAAACAAACAAATAATAATTGTTGTTTTTTTTTTTTTTTAGGATTCCCTGGCCCCTATATATAACCTCGCCAGGGGTGCGTGGTGCCCAACCAAAAAAGTAAAGGTTCTCTAACTGCTGCGGTTATAGATTACCACACCTCTATAGAGTTTCACGTGTTTTTTTTTTTTTTCCTCTCAAACTTCCATGAAACTCTACAGAGGACCTCCGTAAATGCATGCAACGTGTACTAACGACTCTAGTGTTATTTTGATGTTGTAATTTTTTTTTGGATATAGAGTTTTATTGTGAGATAGATAAAAAAATTATGTTTATTATAATATTTTCTTGATGAAGATGGAGAATATATGTGTGTGTGTTACAAAATAAAGTTGCATGCTTTTTTTTCTAGTGTGTGTGTATATGTGTATATGTTTTTTTTTATGTTCGACAGCATCTGAAACGATAAAAAAAGAAAGAATTTTATTGTTAATTTTCTCGTGTAAAAAAAATAACAAAAATTTTGTGCAAATTCTCTGATTGTCTCGTGCTATAGTGATGAAAAAAAATATTGTAACTGATAACTGATGAAATTGACATTGTAACCGATCCCGAAACTAGTGAAATTCGTATTGTGCCATTGTAACTGATTGTGCTAGTACAAAAAATTTCTTATTGTGCAAGAAAAGATGTTAAAAAACCTGTTAAAACTGCTCTGTGACCCTCTCGTTCTTCACATCGTGGACGAAGGACTTCTCTGCGACCAGGATGACACTGCATAGAGTATCCTCGGGCAACGGACTGTTGAACTCGCAGACGACCTTGATGTTGGTGCGTCTCAAAAATCCTATGGGACACCTCTGTTTATCAAAAATTCGAGATATTTGCAATTTAACGCAGGACTTGGAAAATTTTCGATTGATGAAAAAAATTGGTTCCATGACGACCTATGTTTATTTTGGTATGGGTGGACAGAGGACACCGAGACTCGACCGACGCACTAAACCCGACCTCTCTACGACTATTTGTTCAAAAGTTACGAGTGATCAACGTTTTTGGGAGGGGGTGGGCTAACTTCTTACCCCTTGACCCCAGGACCACCAAAACTTGGTATACGTATTCTACACCTCCAAAATCGACAGGGGGCATCTAACGATGCCGTATGGGGGTGTTTTTTGATATATTTTTTCGATAACTCTTACCATTTTCGAGATATTTGTAATTTAAGATTTTTTTAACGCTGGACTTAGAAAATTTTCGGAATATTTTTTTTTGTTCCATGACGACCTATGTTTATTTTGGTAGGAGAGGACAGAGGACACCTAGACGATGCTAACGCAAGAAATCCCAGCTCTCTATGATCATCCTTTCGAAAATTACGAGCGATGAAAAAAATATTTTTTGCAATTGGCCCACCCTTGACCCAGGACCTCTAAAAAAAACTTTGTACACGTACTCTGCATCACCAATATCGACAAAAGGGTCAACGGGGAGGATTTTTGCACTATCTCTCTCTCTCACTGTTTTCGAGACATTTGCAATTTAACGCTGGACTTGGAAAATTTTCGACAGATGGAGGTCAAATTTGGTTCCATGACAACCTATGTTTTTTTGTTAGAAGATCAAAAAGGACACCGAGACTCGACCGACGCACTAAACCCGACCTCTCTACGACTATTTGTTCGAAAGTTACGAGTGATCAAAGTTTTGGGAGGTGGGCTAACTTCTTACCCCTTGACCCCAGGACCACCAAAACTTGGTACACGTATTCTACACCTCCAAAATCGACAGGGGGGGTAGCTTCGCTACCGGGATGGGGGTGTTTTTCGATATATTTTTTCGATAACTCTTACCATTTTCGAGATATTTGCAATTTAACGCTGGACTTGGAAAATTTTCGATTGATGAAAAAAAATTGCTTCCATGACGACCTATGTTTATTTTTGGTATGGGAGGACAGAGGACACCGAGACTCGACCGACACACTAAACCCGACAGGTGGGATGCTTTGTTTTTGGCGCAGCTTTTTGACCTACTTTTGAAATGACTTACGAGATTTTCCTATAAGGCTCTCACCCCTTACGATGTTTTCCTGTAAGGCAGAGATCGTCTGTCAATGGGCCCTCAGTGTAATCTACTACGACCTAATACTAACTTTCTTTTTATGTTTCGCGGCTGTTTTATTGCAGTGACGAACTAAAAGAGCGGGAAAAAAAGGCTCTGAAAGGTGAGTGTCAAAAAAAAACGTACTTTCAAGTATGCATGCTCCAGTAATGTAACTTTCTAAAAAACATGTGCCGTCCATGTTTCTATATCGTGAGGCGTTTCTGCGATCATGGCTTTTATATGCGGCTGTGAATGAAGTTCTATACTCTTAGAAGCAATAATGCTGTAACGCGGAAGAAAGGATATAGGATTCTTGCAGTGATATGGCTGCATCAAAACAACTGCTTTTTATTCAACAGTTCCATCTGTTTCTGCGGTGATGTGATTGTTAAGTCATCCAACAAAAGCTCTTAATAATGGTCGCGGATTGCTGTATCCAGATTTTGTCGTTGCATCTACGGAAATATATAGATACTCAATCTCTCGTAAACATTTTGTACAACTAAAATTACGTTCAATTCGTCCTTTCATTTCTCAAAATTAAATTTCTGCATGCATCTCGTAAGGAAATGTGAGTCCATATAAAAAATGTTCAATTTGATGCATCCATCTAATTGGTAAATAACCTCTGGATATTTTTTTTTTCTATTCCTTGGAGAATGGATTCCCAGGACCAGTTTCAAAAACATGTTGAAACGTTTACCGGAACGTTGAAACGTTTACCGGAACGTTGAAACGTTTATACAGAAAGGTTGAAACGTAATGTCACAAATAGTCGAACGTGTTGTGAATGGCAAATAAAAATAAAAAATCTCAAATTCAAAATCGGTTAAACAAGACAGAACAAGATAAAAGTGGAATCTTCGGGCTCGCGTTTTTTTTTAACCGACCTACTCCTGGAAGTGCTATATAAAATTTTTTCAAGAATTGTATTGGACGAAGATGACGATATCCATTTGAGTGATCGATATTGCTGAAATTTATCCGGTGTTCTCTAGATGATCATGAAAAAGAAACTATATTTATAAAATTACAGGGAGAAAAAGTGATAATCTAGAAGTCGCGAATGTAATAACAGGAGAGATGGAAGCGATTCTGGACGAAAACGACAAGGAGAAGAAGAAACGTAAGGAGACTAATCGACGCGAGCAAGACAAAAAAAAAAAAATGATCTGATGTAATAATACTACAGCATTTTAAGTGCCATGCATTCCTTCTTCGTTCGTAATGAAATCAACAAGTTATTCGAATTACGGAACTTGTCATTTGACTTCCCTAGCGAAGCATGTTCTAAAAAATAAAAAAATCATCGGAAGTTTTCATTTCGCAAGCCACGATGAACTTAGGAGGCACAGGCTTGTATGCATTCCGTCTTTCGTTCGGAGGGACAACGTAACCAACCATTCAATGATGGGGCCTCCCTATGGCACAGTGGTAGCGTTGTCGCCTTGTAATCAAAGGGTCCCAGGTTTGATATCTGGTGGAGGCACATCGTGGTTCGGATCCTACTTTAAAAACTGTAGGTCCAGTCTCGATTAGCCATACTGTGCATAAAGTAGACTTAAAACACCAACTCAACAACAACAACAACAACATTCAATGATGATAATGTTTATGAATTTGTTCGGATTGAGAAAGTAAAAATTATCATGGAAGAGCCACCTTCTTTTGAATATCCCCTTTTCTCTGTTCATATTTTCCGTCCTTGATTTCTATTATGTTTCCCGCTCGTCAGAGTCAAGCGTGTTTTTTTTTTTTATCACAGCTCTTCGTTTTCATTTTTCTTTCAACGTACAAATTCATGTTATCATGTCATGGAAATTCTTCTCCTTTTTGCATTGCATAATTGAAGATTTGAAATAACACAGGATGATGAAAATGCTATTGGCAAACTTACGAAGAGAATGAATTTTGTAAGAATTCCCTTGTCAATATGAATAACTTATTACTAACTTTGTTTTTGTTTAATACGTGAAAACCATATTACATTGAATATTAACTAATTAATTAATTCTCTACCCTTCTTGAACCCGAAAGTTCGATTTGGCCTTATCCTGAGCAAGATATATATATATATATATATATATATATATATATATTTATTTATTTTTAGTTCCTTAGATATGAAACGAGGAGACAAAAGTTTTATGAAGAGAAAAGTAACATGAATTAAGCCTTCTTTTCATTTCCTCTTTAATATCATTTTCATTGTTAGTATTACTCCTAAGTATTTAGATTTGGAAAACTGGTTCAAACAAGTTGTTATCACTTGCTTTCGGCCTGTAAGCACATATCTTTAGATTTCACATTGCTAACTTCTAAAACCTATCTCTCTTTAGCTGCTTTGTAAAAATATTTTAGCATTATTCTTAATTTGTATTTACATCATTTCCCAGTAAGTCTACATCATCTGCATATGCTAAAACTACTTCGTTAGTTTCTTTTAGCTTCCTAGAAGCATATTCCAAGGCAAAATTAACAGAGCAATGGAGATAATGCATCTTCTTTTTTTAATCCATCATGAATTGTACATCATTTGTCAGACATATTAACAAGTTTCTTCTCGACTAATTTATCTCTTTGGCATCTTTGACTTCATTCAAGTTAGGTTCTGCTGTGCGTACTTAATTTATTTTCTGATTTATCTCCTACATGAACATTTAAAACGTCATTAAAGTAGTTCTTCCATCTATTTAAAATAGTCAGGCATTTTTTATCAAGTTTACTTTAGGTTGCCACCCCTCTCTCAATTCATTTGCACCTCTGATACTTTTATTTCAATTTCGTTAATTTTACTTTTCAAGTAATCTTCTAAAACTTGCTGTTCTTTAACCGCCTAAGTCTATTTCTATTAGTGCCTCTCAGATGGCGCAGTAGTAGCGTCGTCGCCTTGTAATCAAACTATCCCTGGTTCGATCCCTGGTGGAGGCATGTAGTGGTTGGGATCCCACTTTAAACTACAGGTCCAGGCCCGATTAGCCTTACTGTGCATAAAGTAGACTTAAATCAATCAATCTATTTCTATTAGGTTATGCGAACCATGGCTTACTTTTTCTTGATTTATACTTTATTTAACTGCTGATTCTATTGCATTACGTACGTGTTCCCAATTCTTATTTACGTCTGTTCCATTTAAATCCTGCAAAATTAAAAAAAAAAATGATGTTAAATTGTATAGGTTGAAGTTCATTATATGGAAATAAATTTCATTTTTTTTAAATTCATTTTTTGCCAGGGATTGTATTTTTTTATAGTGGCATGTGCTTTCATAACTAACTCTCTAGCCTTCTCAAACCCAAAGGTTCATGGCTGCATCAACACAGGCCTTCCATCTGTCCCTATCTTGAGAAAAATCTATATACTCTTTTTCCATCTCTACCAAAATTTCCGTTAGGTCCATCCCAAATATTTGTCCTTCCATCTTCGTTTTAGTTTTCCTACAGGTCTCTTACCATCAGGTCTCCCAACAAGAATCCTGTAAACTCCTTTTTTTTTCCTCTCCCATTCGTGCCACATGGTCTGTCCACCTAAGTCTTCTTGATTTAATTAATCTAATAATATCTGGACATGAATATATATTTATGTAGTTCTAAATTATGTAACCTTCTCCACTCACCTATCTTCTCACCCCTTTTAGATCCAAATATTTTCCTAACGATCTTATTTTCAAATACTCTCAATTTATGTTCCTCTTTCAATATGACAGACCAAGTTTCACATCCATATAATACAACAGGCAAAAAATTACTGTTTTGTATATTTTAACTATAAGTTTCTTAGAGAGAAGTAACATACATTTCCTAAATTTTAAGCCTACTTTTTTATTTTATATCCTCTTTGATATAATTTTCATTTGTTAATATTACTCCTAAGTATTTGAATTTTTAAACTGGTTCAAATAAGTTATCATGTGCTAACCACTGAACCGGAAATCAACAACGTTGAGGCAGGGGTCCCAGGTTCAAATCCTGGCCTGGGCATGGGTGTTATTTGTGGTGTCCCTTCGTTAATTTCATCATCATCGCATACTCATCTTCGCGTTTAGCCAAAAGTGGCGGAAAAAAAGTAAAATAAACGAAATCAATTAATTGGTGCTAACCACTACGTCACGAGGTCGACTGGTACAGAAAAGCTAATCGGGACTACAATTTAAAGTAGGATCCGAACAACTAAGTGCCTCCGCCGGGTATCGAACCCAGGACCCCTTGATTACAAGGCAATCGGGGATGCCCTCTCATGCACGGTGTTGAATCATGGACAATAAAGGCATCAAACCAAAAATATCGGTGCCTTCGAAAGGTGGTGCTGGTTGCGAATGCTACGAATCTATTAGACGTTTGAAAAAACTGACGAACAATTTGAAATACATTGTGTATTCAAGAAAGGTTCTAGACAGTTTGCTGTCATCAGATTTTACAATACTTTGAGCATGTAGCACGTCGTTTTTGAAACTGGTCCTGGGAATCCATTCTCCAAGGAATAGAAAAAAAAATATCCAGAGGTTATTTACCAATTAGATGGATGCATCAAATTGAACATTTTTTATATGGACTCACATTTCCTTACGAGATGCATGCAGAAATTTAATTTTGAGAAATGAAAGGACGAATTGAACGTAATTTTAGTTGTACAAAATGTTTACGAGAGATTGAGTATCTATATATTTCCGTAGATGCAACGACAAAATCTGGATACAGCAATCCGCGACCATTATTAAGAGCTTTTGTTGGATGACTTAACAATCACATCACCGCAGAAACAGATGGAACTGTTGAATAAAAAGCAGTTGTTTTGATGCAGCCATATCACTGCAAGAATCCTATATCCTTTCTTCCGCGTTACAGCATTATTGCTTCTAAGAGTATAGAACTTCATTCACAGCCGCATATAAAAGCCATGATCGCAGAAACGCCTCACGATATAGAAACATGGACGGCACATGTTTTTTAGAAAGTTACATTACTGGAGCATGCATACTTGAAAGTACGTTTTTTTTTTACACTCACCTTTCAGAGCCTTTTTTTCCCGCTCTTTTAGTTCGTCACTGCAATAAAACAGCCGCGAAACATAAAAAGAAAGTTAGTATTAGGTCGTAGTAGATTACACTGAGGGCCCATTGACAGACGATCTCTGCCTTACAGGAAAACATCGTAAGGGGTGAGAGCCTTATAGGAAAATCTCGTAAGTCATTTCAAAAGTAGGTCAAAAAGCTGCGCCAAAAACAAAGCATCCCACCTGTCGGGTTTAGTGTGTCGGTCGAGTCTCGGTGTCCTCTGTCCTCCCATACCAAAAATAAACATAGGTCGTCATGGAAGCAATTTTTTTTCATCAATCGAAAATTTTCCAAGTCCAGCGTTAAATTGCAAATATCTCGAAAATGGTAAGAGTTATCGAAAAAATATATCGAAAAACACCCCCATCCCGGTAGCGAAGCTACCCCCCCTGTCGATTTTGGAGGTGTAGAATACGTGTACCAAGTTTTGGTGGTCCTGGGGTCAAGGGGTAAGAAGTTAGCCCACCTCCCAAAACTTTGATCACTCGTAACTTTCGAACAAATAGTCGTAGAGAGGTCGGGTTTAGTGCGTCGGTCGAGTCTCGGTGTCCTTTTTGATCTTCTAACAAAAAAACATAGGTTGTCATGGAACCAAATTTGACCTCCATCTGTCGAAAATTTTCCAAGTCCAGCGTTAAATTGCAAATGTCTCGAAAACAGTGAGAGAGAGAGATAGTGCAAAAATCCTCCCCGTTGACCCTTTTGTCGATATTGGTGATGCAGAGTACGTGTACAAAGTTTTTTTTAGAGGTCCTGGGTCAAGGGTGGGCCAATTGCAAAAAATATTTTTTTCATCGCTCGTAATTTTCGAAAGGATGATCATAGAGAGCTGGGATTTCTTGCGTTAGCATCGTCTAGGTGTCCTCTGTCCTCTCCTACCAAAATAAACATAGGTCGTCATGGAACAAAAAAAAAATATTCCGAAAATTTTCTAAGTCCAGCGTTAAAAAAATCTTAAATTACAAATATCTCGAAAATGGTAAGAGTTATCGAAAAAATATATCAAAAAACACCCCCATACGGCATCGTTAGATGCCCCCTGTCGATTTTGGAGGTGTAGAATACGTATACCAAGTTTTGGTGGTCCTGGGGTCAAGGGGTAAGAAGTTAGCCTACCCCCTCCCAAAAACTTTGATCACTCGTAACTTTTGAACAAATAGTCGTAGAGAGGTCGGGTTTAGTGCGTCGGTCGAGTCTCGGTGTCCTCTGTCCACCCATACCAAAATAAACATAGGTCGTCATGGAACCAATTTTTTTCATCAATCGAAAATTTTCCAAGTCCTGCGTTAAATTGCAAATATCTCGAATTTTTGATAAACAGAGGTGTCCCATAGGATTTTTGAGACGCACCAACATCAAGGTCGTCTGCGAGTTCAACAGTCCGTTGCCCGAGGATACTCTATGCAGTGTCATCCTGGTCGCAGAGAAGTCCTTCGTCCACGATGTGAAGAACGAGAGGGTCACAGAGCAGTTTTAACAGGTTTTTTAACATCTTTTCTTGCACAATAAGAAATTTTTTGTACTAGCACAATCAGTTACAATGGCACAATACGAATTTCACTAGTTTCGGGATCGGTTACAATGTCAATTTCATCAGTTATCAGTTACAATATTTTTTTTCATCACTATAGCACGAGACAATCAGAGAATTTGCACAAAATTTTTGTTATTTTTTTTACACGAGAAAATTAACAATAAAATTCTTTCTTTTTTTATCGTTTCAGATGCTGTCGAACATAAAAAAAAACATATACACATATACACACACACTAGAAAAAAAAGCATGCAACTTTATTTTGTAACACACACACATATATTCTCCATCTTCATTAAGAAAATATTATAATAAACATAATTTTTTTTATCTATCTCACAATAAAACTCTATATCCAAAAAAAAATTACAACATCAAAATAACACTAGAGTCGTTAGTACACGTTGCATGCATTTACGGAGGTCCTCTGTAGAGTTTCATGGAAGTTTGAGAGAAAAAAAAAAAAAACACGTGAAACTCTATAGAGGTGTGGTAATCTATAACCGCAGCAGTTAGAGAACCTTTACTTTTTTGGTTTGGCACCACGCACCCCTGGCGAGGTTATATATAGGGGCCAGGGAATCCTAAAAAAAAAAAAAAACAACAATTATTATTTGTTTGTTTGCGTCACACAATACGGAAATAATGAGAGGCATACGCGCGCGTGTGTGTGTGTGGCACATCGTTTTTCCCCAAGAGAGATAGGTTTACAAAGGTCACGATATATAAACATTTGGTCCCGGACTTGGAAAATTACGATAAGGTGCATTCATCCTTCAAGGATGAGAAAGTGAATTTACTCATCACGGCTTTTCTGCGCCGTGAAACATCGTCAGCGCAATAAATGAGGCGCGGAACGTGGAGAGAAAGTGAGATTTTGAGGTTTCGATGCGATTTTCTGAGGGGTCGAAAAATCAGGGTTGCGGTCAAAGGCATATTTTGACTACTACTCGGATAATTCATGCCTCCATCCAGCTTGATTTTAATATGCAACGACTGTATCTTCAAATATCTCTGCAGTTTCGATCTCTTTTCACCAACAGCGGCGCCAGAATTATTCATCTACGGGTGCTGAGAGGTTGCGGAAAGAAAGTTAGGGGGTGCGATATGTATTACAAGAAAGTGGTCATTCCATGCAGTGTAAACATTCAGATACACGTTGCAGTCTTATTGAACTATGTAGTGAAATACAAAATAAAACCACCCTGCCCTTATAAAGACAATTTTTGAACCTTCGCAATGTAACCAATGTCTGCCACAAGACAAAACGCGAAGAGTACAGGAACTGTGTCATCTTTAAAATCCCTTCTGCCGCACTATCCCCAACAACGAACTGTAAAATTTCTTCGTGAACATTGGGCACCTTCCTAACAGTCTTGGAAAAAGTTTGAAATATTACGTTTACTGGACATTAAACGTGGAACAAATATATAGAACGTATTAAGAAGAAAACTACCCTTCATGTTACAACTCGCATTAAATAATTTCCAGAGCACGACCTGATGAGGTGATACCTTAAAAGTACCTGAATTTTTTGCTCCAGTGTAAGGAAGAACAAGTAGACGGAAAACAAACCGTTTATGAACAATGCAAGAAAGAAAAAAACATAACTCACATTAATCTATAGCCAATTATCAAAAACCACGAACAGACCACTTGAAGAAACAAAAGAAGAAAAAATTGATAACGACAAGGCTGACGAAAGAAGAAAAACGGCCGCTGATCTTTACAGAGGCTGCCGCAAGTACAGAAAAGTATTGGTACCTCTTTCAGTGCTTGCCTGTTGCATACAATAATAACCTATCATTCGGCCCTCAATATGACATGACATAATATTACATATTAATGTTTTCAGTTGAACGTAGGGTGTGCAGAAGGGATGCGGAAGAAAATTAAAGGGCGCGCAAGCACTCACTCACGCACCCCTGGCGCCGCCAATGCTTTTCGCCTAAAATTTTGTCTCAATTCTCCTGCCCTGAGGGAAGTTTACCTTCGCATAGCAACACTAAACTGCAACCATGATTTATACCAGTAGGATGGGTGAAAAAAAACGAACATTGCTTGCCTGCTCATCTCTTTCCTGGCGACAGGAACGTACGTTTAAACATGAAAGCTTAAACCCCCTCGCCGCACTGTAATGGACGAATCCTGAAAGGCTGGCCTTCGTGGTGGATGGTTAGCACAGCACGCTACGTCGCCAGGGGTCTCGGCGTTCGAATCCCGCGGCCTCGTCATGGGTGTGTGAGGAGTGTTACTTCATCAATTTCATTGTATCGCCACTCATCCTCATCTTCGCGATTAGCCAAAAGTGGCACAAGAGCGAAGGGAAAGAAACAATATCACGAATCCTGAAAGTTCGAATTGCTTTGTAATTTTTGTGTGCATACTTCTTTCCAACGGTAAGGGACTTAGGGTATAAAATATATAGGATCACAGTTAATCCAGTGGCTAGTGAGAAAACTCTAGGAAGGAATCTCTTCACGACGACAACAGCAGTTCCAGCATATCATGACAGGTCGGACAACCCTAAGCCTGCGTTCGATTGGTTTTATATTTACAAAACAAGTGTTTTCAATGTGCAATGCATATTTTACAAGTATGTAAAAAAACAATTTAATCAGCGATCAGCAAAAACAAGGTAATGCACACAATTAACAGTATTGGTCTTTTTAGGTTGCACCGCGTCCTCAACGATTGTATAGGTCGAAACTTCTCGACACTCACTCTCTTTTTCTTCAGTTATTTTCGTTGTTTTTTATCTCTTGCGGTGACGATGAGAATGCATTTACGAGTGTACAATGGGACACAGCGGCGTATACTCTGGGTCATCTAGGTAATCGCAGATGACCCGGCTGTATTTCTTTCTTTTTTTTTTTTTTAAAAAAAAAAAATACATTTCTTCGCAATATTCTTCCAAACCAATTTCGATGCATACATTTCTTTGCTTCCAGCGCGCCGCGAATGCTTCCAACCGTTTGCCGCTGAATGTCCGGGAGCCTTTCTCCAGCCGGTGGAATGACTTAAGAGAATCTCACCCTGACGTCATTCCACCCGCTTCCTTTAAAACCCTTGGCGAGGAGGGAAGAGAAAGAAAAGAAGGGGGAGGAAACTCTGATTCTCAGGCGCGGCGATTCCGTGGCCAGGGTAAGCTCCTTCTGGTGAGAGTCCACCGGTCTCAACCCCTAGAGTTTGCTTTTCCCTCCGCTGGCGACCATTGACCTCCTACAACCCTCCTCCACAATTCTCTCCCGAAGGCGAAGGCTATGTCGTCGCTAAACATAGAAACTGTTTTTTTTGTTGTTTTTTTTATGGCAGGGACATTTCTCAGGAACGGGAATTTTGGGTTCACAAATTGCCTTCTGTAAGTGAAATAGGGAAAACATACCCGGTAAAGTTCGAAGAACAGGAAAATATGAATAACATAGGCAAACCAATTCTACGCTAATTTTCACTATACATTTACTTCTGTCTTGCTGATGTCTGTTACATAGAAATTTATCAAAAGGAAAAAGCTTAAATATTAAAGATGAAGCAAACTAAATTCAAAACTTAAGCAATTAATGCACCTATAAGCTGACTCCCCCCATTCTTGTATTTGCAAAAATAGTGATTGTTTCTTCTCTCTAATCTTCAAAAGCAGCGAGAGTACTTCCTTCACGGAACTGAATATTTTTTAAAGGAAAATATATAAATAAATTATATATATTTTAGTTAATTTAAGTTACTATTCCACTTTTTTAGATTAATAGTGATGAAGATGAACGACTAAAACATATAAGGAACAAACACATCAGGCACATAGCCAGCTGGAGGATTGTTTAATGAAGTGATCGACACATTACATGGTCAACTTTATGATAGATTTGGCGATTTTCATACATTGCACTTTGTTTCCCTCTTGGATTCATTTCAGTTCCCAGTGTTTAAGAGTAACTTTCCAGAAAGAGCTTTCATGTCTGTATTGGAAAAATATGGTACACACTTTGATTCTGTGAGGCTGAAAAATGAACTCACCGTTCCCTATGCATCTCAAGATCTCAATTTTACTGGGAAGCCAATTTACGAGATAGTTTCTAATATGGTAAAGAACAAACTAACTGTTGCCTTGCCAGAAGTATAAAAGTTGGCAACACTCATTTTCACTATACCATCCACTACAGCTTCTGTTGAACGTTCTTTTTCGGCACTCAAAAGAATAAAATCACTCTGCAGATCAACCCAAGGACAGGACAGGTTAAGTGGACTTGCTCTGCTATCAATTGAAAAGGAGTTGCTACGTAATCTTCGGAACAACCCCACCTTTCTATTTCATGAAGTCGTTATTGGGAAGTTCACCTCTCAAATAAGAAAACTGGAGTTCAACTACAAGTAATCGGGTCCTGGGGTAAGTTGAATTTTGCACTTAAATTAATAATGAGGGTTTCTATTTCACTAGTGCATGTCTTTCATTTTATATTTCACAGTTTTTTTTTTATTTTGCTTTATAATACTGTCTTGTTTTATTATTTGAAATTCTACACGTATATTAAACTGCAATAATGAGAATTAATTGATTGTGGTCGCCACAATAAGACAAACATTCCCACAAAATATTCCTAAATCCCATATGGATCCTGATATAAAATGCACGGAAACTTTTGGAGTTTGATGATCAAGGGTCGGAGATTACCCACTCGTTAGAACCAGCATACGCCACTGATGGGACAAAGACAACTATACACTCTCATGTCTCGCACAAAATAAAAAATAAAATTAAAAGGGATTCTTCTTTCGCGCCTTGATAGCTTTGTAACGACTGGGGCAGCCAAAGAGACTAAGTTTCCATTTAAACTTACAGACCGTCAATTTAGGTTTTAATCTTGCAAAAATTGTGTGAATCTGAAAATTTGCACATCTGTTCTATTTGATGTCAAAACAACATATCAACAGCCCTTTCCGCATCCTGAAATTCCAGGCGGTGGTAAACTTTGAATGCTGAATGCTGGAGAAGTGCAAGTTATCACTGGAATGAATGTTACGTGCAAGCAGCTAAACCCACGGATTTGAAATAGGGCTCCACCGAAAGAGGAATAAGCGGGCTTTAACTATGACTACACATATTGTCTTCCAGGACCGCACAAAAGGAACAAAAACTACCAAAGTCGATTTTTTTTCTATTTAACATTCTTGACGCTTTCTTTAAACTTTCCGTTGACATCTTTGTAGACCATGTGTAGAACTGTTACGCCACGGCATTTATTAAGCTCGTGTATTATTCTGAAAAAAAAAGTCATGAGGCTTCTTCTCTGATATAGCCTAAGCAGCAACAAAGCTAGTGAAATAAAAATCAAGTGCAGAGAAACAAGAGGGAATATTCTTTTCTGGATATTACGTCGCATTAAAACAGTGAAATTCATTTAATTAACATTTTTGTCGTGCCGATTTATGGCGAAGAGTTTTTGACAGCAGGGGATCTAAATTGTGAACACTTTTCATGCAAAATACAAATGGATTGTCAATAATTCAGACATTTATATACATCGATAATACAGCCTGTAAGTGTAATTTTTGTTTACAAAGAAAGTTACTTCATCATTCTTTGAACAATTAATTTTTAAGGTATTCATGAATTCTAAATTAATGATATTACACTTTACTAAAGCTGACGCCAAGCAGTGTTTTCAACTCTAGCGAGAAGTCGCTAAATCTGGCGGATCTGGCTAGCTGGCGACAAAAGACGTGAAAAAGTGACGAGCGACTTTTCTGGCTACTTCGTGTGCTCTTTAGCGACTAATTTGGAGAATTCACAAAATATCTGCGTAGGTACGTCTAAATGCTTAAAAATGTCCGTTTTATAGTTATTAAATAAGGAAATACCCTCGTAATTCACTTCTGATGCACAAAGAGAAACTGAAGCAAAGCGTACCCCCTTTTCCAGTATGGTTTGTGATGTTTGTAAACATCACTGTTCACAGCTCATTGTTATCAGACACTCCTCCTGGCGCCATTGCGGCTGCCTTATTATAAAACAGAACGTTTGACTTCGCGGTCGCGTCGTGCGTGGGTTCAGATTGGAGTTTTTTGGGTAGTGTGTGGTGACAAAGGAAGTGCTAGTGTAAATTATAAAGTTCGTGTGTGTTTGTGCGCAGGTAGCCCAGGGCAGGGCAGTGTCCAGTGTGGTGAAAACCGCAATACAAGAAACATTATCGGAAGGAGTGGGAAAACTACAAATGGTTAACCCCTGTCGATAGTGACACGGCGAAAGCGTATTGTAAGTACTGCAAAGTAGAACTATCTGTATGCCCAAACTACTGATCTGAAAAAAACTTTCGAAACACAGAAACATAAAGTCAGATCTGGTTACTTCTGTTCTGCAAAACAGAAGAAAAACAGTTCAAACCGGAAAATTTAAATACTTCTAGTGCTGAAGCTATTTTAGCTTTATTCATTGCCGAACACTGTTCTTTGCTAACCGTGAATCACTTGTCCGAATTATGTATGAAAAGGTTTGGTGACTGACAGCTGCAGTGCACCATGCATTCGCCTGCATAAAACCAAGTGCACAGAAATAATAAACAACGTTCTTGCAGTGCATTTTCTCGATGATTTAGTATCTGACATCGGTAATCAGTGTGAAGTGCAGTGTTCAGAGGAAGAGGAAATGTTGCTTTTATAGGCAAGTACTTCATTTTTTCCACCTTTTTGCTATTTTTTAGAAGTACATTTCATTTTGCGACTTTTTCTAGAGCCTTTACATTTCATTTAGCGACATTCTAGCGGATTTTCTAAGGACTTTTCACGACTTTTACGTTCAAGTTATTGGCAATACTGACGCCAAGTATACTCCAGTCAAGGTCACTCGCTTTCGGAGTTTTCCCTTGCCTCCTCCACACCCCTGGCCCTCTAGGGTTGCCTCGCTTGTTCTAAGCTGTTAAGTTGACACTTTGCACGTTGTACAGTCAGGGACACTTCTGGATTATAACAACACCATTGACTTTCAATTAAATCATTACAACCGACAAGTGTCCGTGACCGTACGTTTGCGGTTGGTTTCGTTTTCGATGTTGTTTTGTGAAAGGGCTATTTGGTTACGATTAGGAAGGAGGCGAGGGGGGGCATTTGCCTTCCACTTCTCGCCACTTTTGCCCTCACACTATGCTAAATCTTATCTGCAAAGGGAAATATACTGTCTTTGCCCCCCCCCCCCACCTAGATTTGGTACCTTGACCTCTAGTTTTGGAACCCAATCGCCACCACTGAGTATTGAGGATTGAGGAGCAGCGTCCTACGTGTGGAACATTTGCCGGTGAAAGTGAAGCGAGTGCCTCCCGAAAGGACACTAGAAAGCAAAATTTATTTTACTTCGCTTCTTGTGCCACTTTTGGCTAATTTGCGAAGATGGGGATGAGTGATGATATGATGAAATTGATGAATAGACATCACAAACGTTCATGCCCAAGCCAGGATTCGAACCCGGGACCCCTGGCGTTGCAGCGCGATGTGCTAACCACTCCGCAACGGGGGCCGACCATCTTCTAGGTCAACGTGACGGTACACATATTTTATGTTAAATAAATAAATGTAAGTAAATATCAACATGACTTAACGGCGTTCTAATGGAAGTTAAGAAAAAACAGTTTTATCTAGATATCCCAACTGACAATACTAACAGCGATCAGCCTCCAACGCATCACAATATCCATCGAAATAATATTATCTGATGCCATGCAATGGTGGTGGTAGATGCACATTGCACGGTGGTTTGGTTTCCACTTTAAACTGTAGGTCCAGTCCCGATTAGCTTTTCTGTGCATAAAGCGGTGTTAAGAACTAACCCAAACAAGTAACAATTCCATGTGATGAAAATTCAAATATATTCTTTTTATAAGAATAATTTTTCATTCTACCACAATTTAGCCTATCTCCCCATTGATGTCCTTTCACCTTACGTCGACTAATTGCGCGAGGTAGAAAATGGCCACCGTACGTACGTTCCTCGCCTGTCGTACCGCTTGCACCGTTACTAAGCCATCCGAAACCAGCTTGTTCCACCCCTTTTGGCGCGGAGACGCTCTCGCACATTGTTGCAACATTTATTCCCATATGATTTGGTATGGAGGGCGGTGCTTGGGTTGCCGCGTGATCGACGGCAGATTGCTGACAGGTAGCGCAGCCAATGGGGGCCGAGTTAGGAACGTCAAACACCAGCGCGCGCTTCGAATCACCCGTCACTCATCATAACGTGACACGTAGTTCCTCTCTATTCACGTTTTACGGACACTATTGTGTTTAGTTGGTTCCTCGCTTCGGGGTTTGGTGCTTGTGGCTTCCTCTTACATAACGTTTCGTCAACGCAGTGTGTGACCTAAGAAATAACAAATGAATAACGATTCCTCGCAATACTCTTAAGTTTGCACCTTCCTCTCTTGGGGGTGCTGTGCTTGTCCGCCCATTCATTGTCAATATCTCAACTTCCATGGAGTGTATAGCAGCCACACCCAGATTCCCGCTATCCTCGGGAGTACCTCTATTACGTATAAAAATCTCAGTCCAATCAGAGCACTTTTAAAACTTCCTCGCTTTGGCGTGAAAAGTCGAGCTTCCTCTTAATGGAGGGTGGGAAAACAGGGGTGTGTGTGTGTGTGTGTGTGTGTATGTATATTAGCAGGTAACAATATGTTATAAACACATTCTTACTTTCCAAAGAAGCGCTCATGTGGGATGGCCAAACGGATCCGGATCCGAAATATATATATATATGAAAATTTTAATTAAGAAATCACGAAATTTTATGTTTATTTGGTACGGGGTTACAAGTTACAATTAAGGTTGAGAGTTTTCTTAAAGTGTGTTTTCATCTATCAAAACTTTTGTAGAAAATCAATAGTTATTTCAAAGTAAAATAAGTAAATAATATGTTATTTTTTTAAATCGTATGCTTCTATTTCTGATTAATCTTCCAGATAATAATATTAAATCGGTGATTATTTAAAGCTATTTAACTCGACTATACTTGACTATGTGAAGTATAACACTTTCTGTACATTATCAACTAGTGAATGTGCTGCTTTGGCGAATATCTCTGATCAGCGGAGAAATTTGTCAGATATTCTATTCCATATTTAATGGCAATGCTTATCCTTTCAAATAATGTAATAACTTTTCCAACTAATAAATTAAAGAAATGCATTATTCTTAACTTAAATCCTGCTTTTCTTTTGGGACACCCTTTGTATACAAACACAAATGAATGAATGTGCATATGAGTGTGTATGTGCGTGCGGGAGGTAGTGTGTGTTAAGTGTACAATTAAAATAAAATTAGAAGGTACAAAACAGAAGAGAAGAAGGAAAGGAGTGGCTTATATGCGCGTGGCGTGAGATCATAACTGGAAATACATTAGGATGAATGCCAAACCCAACCTTCTCTGGTGGGAAAAATGACTGAATATGCCTATGAAAAATGGAAAATAAGAAGAAACATGATTGAAAATCCAGCTAAAGTATAAGCGCAAGAGATGAGATAGTTCCTCACACACGTTGTAAAAGTTGGACAGGATATATAGGGTTAGCCTAAAAGAAATAGATACTTTCAAAGTTTTACAGAAAGAAGAGTTTTAATAATAGGGCTGAAATACTCACATGGTTTGAAGAGTACGTCCTGACGTTTACATTGGTAAGTTACAAGTGTTCTATATGTCGCCCTTTTATAACACCACAGATATCAATATCCAGTTCTCCTCTCCTAGGACATTTCCCCTTGCACAGACAACCAGTTTCCCCAAATTTCTTGTAGAATCGTAGATGGACTACCTTGTAGGTGGTTGCTTGCCGTACCGTGTTCTAAAACGACGCTGCACGGTAGTAACATAATTTGTTTTTGCAAATTCAAGCACCCAGAAAGCTTTCTCCACCTGGCTAGCGGCCATACTGCACGACTTACGTCAAGGGTGTTCACGTGATGCTGACGTCATGAAGACGAACCAAAAGCGGAGGTCGTAAATTTGAAGACTTTCTCTATAAGCAGTACTAAATGCTTTCTGATGTAACAAACAAATTTCAATTAATGAAACGTTTAAACTGTCTATTTCTTTTAGGCTAACCCTGTATAGTGTGAAATTCGAACGAATTCGTAAAAATGTACCACCTTCTTCTGGAAATAAACGCTTCTGGATTCGTCATCTCCATTTCCTTAGCACATAAACTACGCGTATTTTATTTATTTATGTATTTACTTCAAACAGAAAGATATAAAAATCTTAACAGTAACATAAAATAGTCCAATCGCAAAGACGTATGTCAAAGAACACAAGATCCAACAAGATCCTCAACTTGGACTTTACCTAAGGCGATTTAGGTGCCAAAGTTGAAAATGTAGTCTCCAAACTTTGATTCATTAGCGAGAACCCAAGCAGTCAGATAATGTGTCATTACATGATGCACAGTATGGGAGGAATACATTTAATGCGATCTGAATTTATTAAAAATTATTCCTTACATTTTCGTCGCTATATGAGAAGGCAAAATACAACAAAATGTAGGCTAATTGTCCAATGAATACTTACTTCGAGTTTGTGCATTAATGTGCCGACCTCCGTAGCAAAGTGGTTAGCTGAGCGCGCTACGGCACCAGGGAACCAGGGTTCTTATCCCGACTTGGGAATTGGTGTTCTTTGTGAGCGTTTCATCATATCATCACTCGTTGTCGCGATTAGCCCAAAGCGGAAGAAAGCGACGCTAAGTAACAAAAATCTAATCGTGCATCAATTTTGCCTTCTTGTAATTCGTGCGTGAGTCTTATTAGCGTATTCTTTTCTTTATGTGGTATTTGAGGAGGGAGGCAGGCTTAAAATTGATTGATTGATTTAGTTTATTTTATTTGGCGTTTTGTGCCTCTTGATGAAATTGATGAATGGACATTCACAATCAACCAAGCCCGAGCAGGATTCGAACCTGGGACCCTTAGCGTCGCAGCGTGTTGTGCTAACTACTCGGCCACAGGGTCCGGCACAGGCTTAAAATTACCGTCGCATTTTGCTACTTATGAGCACTAATTTCGAACAGTGAGAAAATGCAGGGACTGTATTTTCATTGACTGTATATTATTCGTCTTACAGATTTTTAGTGTAAGTAAATATACAGGGTGATTATGAAGTCACTATACATTTCTGCATTAACAGGATTTATTGCACAAAATACAATATGTACTTAAACATATATCACAGTATAACACAAAATCAGTATAACTCAATGTGACCACTCCTCATCCACAGATGCCAGCGATCCACAACAGCCAGAAACCCCTTCTTGAACATAGCTGGTGTAATCTCAGCAACTGCGTTGGTTTAACTGGTCTTTGCTCGTACACCTTAGACTTGATAATCCCTCAAATGAGCGCAGTGGTAGCGTCGTCGCCTTGTAATCAAGGGGTCCCGGGTTCGATACCCAGTGGAGGCACAGGTGGTTCGGATCCCACTTTAAACTATAGGTCCAGTCCCGGTTAGCCTTACTGTGCATAAAGTGGACTTACAATACCAATTCAATCAATCAATCCCTCAAATGAAAAAGTTTAAGGGGGGAGGGAGCAACTCCCCTTTGCAAAGCACGACCAATCCATCTACCGGTGAAAACTTCGTTCGGTGATCACGAACGATGATGGCAAAATGGTGTGGTGCCCCATCCCATTCTGTTGGTGTACAGTAAGGACCTCTGTGTTCCCCAATCCACCATGTTATGAGCCACAGTTGGTAACTGATGGGTTTACGGAAACCCCTGGTCGATGAGGTGGGGTTGCATGTGATCGCGTCCTGTACACTTTGCACATTTTGTGGTGTTGTGGCTGGCCTACCAGGAACTTCTTCATCCTCAATAATACCAGTTTGATTGAATTTGTTGACTAGATTCTTGATAGCCAGCCTGGTGGTGCCCGGATTTCTGAATTTCCGGGTGAAGTCCGTCCACACCTGTTCACACGTTATTACACGCAGACAAGCACAAACAATGGCTGTTATTTCTTCTAGTATTAGCATTGCTTCACATAAAATCCAAAAGAAATTTATTTTGTCACGATATCACTAAAATGTATACAGACTTTATAATCACCCTGTATATTAAAATGGAACTTCCAGTTACAAAATATATCATGAGTTGCGATCCTTGATTCGTATTTCTGGCAAGTCATAGTCATGTGTGTTACTTTGTGCTTGCTCTCCAGGGGTACCCACAGGTGGGAGGAGGGATAATGGAGCAGACCGAGCGATCATAATTTTGGGGAGGATTTTTTCCTTAAAATTAATATAATATAATATAAGATTTTTCTAAAATATACGACAGAAGAATTTACACGTTGGCACCATGCTGTAATATGTACGGTGAGGCGGGAGAGGGAGCAATCAGAATGCATATCGTAAGTAATTTATTTACTATAGCTGCTGCTTCCAAGTTACTTTTGTTACTAGGCATACGATTAGATGAAGAAAAGGAAGAAGTTTCGAGATGGGGGGAGAGTACAAATCAAATAAAGTGTTCAGTAAAGCTAAAGAAAAGTGACTTTCAGTGACGTCTCAGGGGTGGGACGGAATCCATTGCCCTTGGGAACGATAGGCACCTCTGTTTATCTCAGTTCGTCTTTTATTCTCTTCGCCACGATTAATATAGAGGTTTAAAAAATTACCAACATGCAGTGTAGTGCGAAATAGGAGATAAAATACGATAACATTGCATTCCCTCGGAGCTTGGCGAAATAATGCGGTATTTTTCCGCAGAGCGGCGGTAGCGTTGCCGTGTCGACTGCCTGGAGCATCAGGTAGTCTGGCGCCTGCACGTCGTCTGCCGCACACCTGCCCCTTATAAAGTCAGCGATCTTATCAATTAAGGCCTGGTTAATTGTCGAGTGGCGCGTCAAGGTATTCCGCCAGAGAATACGGAACGGCGCATGCGCGGGAAGAGACGGTCGTTGTGAGCAAGTGGCGGAGTGCTAATGAGTTGGCATCAGGTATTCGTAGAGCCAAGGTGAATCTCCTCGCCACTCCGAGAACCCCGCTGACGCATACATCCTGTTTTAGAAGGACGGACTCTTGTTTGCTCGCTTCTCAATTGGTTACTACAGGGAGGTTATTTCAGTCGTTCACCGCCAGCGTGACGGCCGGTCGGCGGACTCTTCATGCAACAGGTCCCGGCAAATTGCGTTCAGGAAGTCCGTAACAGAAACCGCTTGTTTTGTAATGTTTCCACTTTTCACAATTACAGTTACAATTACAATTGAAATAAGCACGTACCTTGTCGCAAGGATGCTGTGTGTGTGTGTGTGTGTGGAAAAGGTGTCCTCCCAAATACAAATATTTCTGGCACCTTATTTCTGACAGAAAATCTTAGATTAGACATCGCTACTTTATCGTCAGTTGTCAGAAAGGGAAGACAGCATCCCGGCGCATAAAGCAAACCGAAAGCGTAAAATGATATTTAAAAGTAATAATAATGATGATCACTAACCTCCTGTGTTATAAGAGATGTTGAAAATGACCTCCTTTAACAGCAATACAACACGTTTCTTAGGTTCAAGAGATCCTGTCTATCGTAATTCCCTGACCACTTTTCTGCAAGAATTCGTTTTCACGTAATTATCGTACATAAAAACTCTCTGTTCAAGACTATATTTGTTTAACGACATAACTAATGAATGAATAACAATTAACACACAATAAAGCACTAGCAATAACACAGTATAAAAAAACACGCGTAACTGATAAACGCAAACAGAAGTGAACATGAGGGTACGGTACACTCACTACGTCTGGTAGACGACAGTGTTGCTAACCATTTTTCGGCAATGTCCCTACAACTGACCAAATGTCCCTACGCCAAGTAAAGCGACTAAAAAAATTATCACCTCATGAGCATGCAAAACAGAAGATAAAATATACACATTTACTTACCAAATCTTTCTGCTCGGTGCTTCCACAATTAATGAAGGAGCGAATTTACATTTGCCTATCCTAACTTAACCTAACCGTACCTGGAAGCGGCCCCGGCGCCTACCCAGCGTCGAATAACATGGGTACCTGGGGGAAACCCTGGGGGGTAAAGGCGGTCAGGGGCGTGATGCTGATCACATCACCCCCACTCACGACCGGATCAAGAAAGTGTGGGGCGTTACCCTCACACCCCCTATACGCCTTCATGGCGTGGTGCTATGCACAGGGGAACACTTTACCTTTTTTGTACCTGAATGGTTCGTGGGGCTATCCGTCAATGGTTTGTTGGGCTACCCGTTTTTCGAGCCCAAATTTTAACTATGTTTGCCTTGCCTAACCTAACTTAACCTAACCTTACCGAGAATGCTCAGTGGGGCTATTCCTGAATGGTTTTGCGGTAATTGTGATTACGAACCGATAAAAAATATTTTTTTCGTAGCACTTTAACATCATCGAAGACGCCATTTTCGTATCCTGCAATTTTATGATTGATGTAATGTTGCCAAATTTACCTGTAATCAAATCAGTTCTTCTACATCGTGATTGTCGCTGTCACATGTAAGCATGTTCTTTGGGCAATATACTGAAATGAATAAGTTTATTAATTAGCCCTCCTGCACACTCCACCTAACAATCTGTATAACATTAACAACTTTTTTACTGTTCTCTTCCGCTATTCTTACACAATCCATGCTCTCCAAGTATGAAATCAACAGTGTGGCAACGCTGTAGACAGCGTAACTAATTGTAATTTGTTCATATCAACAAATATGGCTACCATACTTGTATACGGAGAATCATTGCGAGAATTGAAATGCTTATTTTACAACTTTTACACGTTAATTAACATTTTTTCCCCCTCACCCCAACATGTTAACTTGAGATAAATTATCACGACTAATTATTTCGTGAGTATAAGACGTAGCATAGAAATTACAGAAGGGTCCGGTATTGTAAATTCTTGCCTTAATGAATAATAGGGGTGTGCGGGACAGAATGTTTTGGGTGGGGACGGGATCGGGACGGTAATTTTTTTAAATCCCGACATTCGGGACTGAAAAATTTGCAATTTCCCGACCAAGTCGGAAAATTTTCGGGACGGGAAATGTTCGAAATTTCCCGAAGCACTGGAAATCTCGAATTTTACAAGTCATTTTCACTTTAAGTGATTGTTTTTGCATTTCTAGAATAAAAACTTACAATTTTCGATAAGTTCCAGAAACTTACAAGGCAGAAAACGTCGAGAATTAACGACTTTTTAAAGTAAAGGATCCCGCACACCCCTAATGAATAAGGTTGAGTCGTTTACTGTTGATTATGTTATTTGAAGTCATACATGCTGCTGCTGTGCAGAGATAGATGTTGGTTGGTGATGCTGTATTTCCTGCAGTCTTTAACAATTCTGGTCCCATTTTATTTCCCTTTTTTGTTTTTGTATCACTTAACATTGAAAATATTCTTTCCGTTTCCGCTTTAGAATGTGGCAATGTTAGCACTATTTTCGCGAGAGTGGAAATGTTTTCAAAAAGGAACTTGCCTTGAAAGTTTTTGGTAACCGATAACATGTTCCAAAATTCTCATGGAGATTTGTTAGTTAGTTCTTTTTTCTCCTCTTCGCTAAAGTATCCAGATAAACTAATTCATAAAATGTCATTTACCAAGATTGAAAAAAGTACCTACGTTTTCCCTCATTTGGCAAAATCTGTCCCTGCGTTCCTACGCGGGCGAAATTTAGTGAAAAGTCCCTATGCTTAGGGACATGTCCCTACGGTTGGCATCACTGCCGACACGTGCAGTATGAAGCGCCCTCTCGCGGCTGACAGACAACTCACCCAACCCCCGATAAGCTGCCGGCGCTGTCGCGACAACTGAGGATAAAGTAGCGATGTCTAATCTAAGATTTTCTGTCAGAAATAAGGTGCCAGAAATATTTGTATTTGGGAGGACACCTTTTCCACACACACACACACACAGCATCCTTGCGACAAGGTACGTGCTTATTTCAATTGTAATTGTAACTGTAATTGTGAAAAGTGGAAACATTACAAAACAAGCGGTTTCTGTTACGGACTTCCTGAACGCAATTTGCCGGGACCTGTTGCATGAAGAGTCCGCCGACCGGCCGTCACGCTGGCGGTGAACGACTGAAATAACCTCCCTGTATGTCTTGCGTTCCTCCACTACGAGCACACTGGTCACAAAATCTTCAAACGTATTATTTTATGTTTCGTCTCTTCTCTGGCTAATCACAGAGACGAGGATGAATGGTCGGAGATTCAAACACGGAACCTTGAGTAAATCACTCAACATGTTCGCTCACCGAGGCGGTTATATAAAATTAGGGAAGGGACAGTATCGGTGCATCGGTTTATCGGCAAAATTATCGCTATTTCTACCGATCCGACATATCTGTAAATATCTTAAAATTTAGTGCAACATTGTGCCATTTTGTAGTAATGTTTATGGAAATAAACATATAATCTCCATTCTGTACTTTTTAAGAAAGTAACTCTGCAGCTTCTTTTGCATTGCATAAGCTTGATTCATCTGGTAACACATTTCTTAAAAAGAGTTGAATGAACCATTTGAATTTTGTATCGGATGGGTAGATTAAGGTTATCGGTATTGGTAAATTTTATATCTGTACTTTATCGGTATCAGCGAAAATTTCATATCGGCCCATCCTTACAAAATATTGTTGAAGTGCTCTTTGGGCACATACATTATGTACAGTCAACGGCAATACAAATGGGACACCTAGATCCTGAAATACTCTCTTCCCTGCAAGGCGTTATGTGTGTTGCCTAACTTTACGGAGAAAAAATATTTTAATAGCAAATTTTCAATGACAACGTCTACCAGCCCCGTAGAGTTAGGCAATACACACAACGCCTTTCAGAACTTAGGTTTCCCATTTTTATTGACACTGACTGTACACTGTTTGCAATTCGGTACTCTGCCTTATAGAACAAAAGTACGTAATAACTTTACAATCAACAAGATTTTCTATAAATCTGCAAATCCCCATGGTTCCTAAAGCAAAACAAAAAGAAATTCACGTCCACTGACGTCCACACCTGGTATTACTATGTAGTAGTGTAGGAAATGTTGATCTTGAAACCAATCTAAATTTTTCAGCTAGGTAGAGTTGACTAGGGTGCTACTTTCGACTTTGACGTTTGTTGATTCACACCTATTTCTTCACGGGAAGAACAATTCGTCACGAAAGTGAATATCGTACAAAATATTAAATGAATAGCCTACAATGAAACTGAATGTCTTAAGATAAATTCAAAACCGTTTCTCATCATATTTACTTGTTTACATTTTAGTTGCATAGTTGATGTATTTGTTCTTCTTCAGGCACCTTAAATTAGCAGGGGCGTAACGAGACTCATGGATGCCCGGGGCAGACTACTGAAGTGGGGCCCCCTGATACTGCTATTATAGTGGCTGGATCTACGAATAAAAAAAAAATGCGTAATTTTATCATATGGCGTGTAAGCAGCATATAATTATCTATATTATGATTAAAGATGTGTTTCTTTTTGATGCTGGAGACAAATAGTACAAAATAATTAACAATATAGAAACTGCGAAATACATTCTTTACTCATTAATAAATTAAGATTAATGATTAATTACAATGCTTACATTTTAGATTAAAATTGGCGCCAAAGCATCGATTACAGACTAGGGATGGCCAAACGGATCCGGATCCAAAAGTTACGGATCTGGATCCGGACCCGAAAGTTCTGGATCTCGATACGGTTCCGAAAGTTCCGCATCCGAAAATTCCGGATCCGGGTCCGGGTCCGAAAGTTCGGGATCTGGGTCCGATAGTTCCGGATCCGAGAGTTTCGTATCTCAATCCCATTATAATATTACCATAAAAGGTATTATGTTCTTCGATTACAAAGAAATTTTCATTAGTTAGTCCTACAAGATTTTTTTTCAAGTGTTGTTCCTAAAATAATTTGCTACGCATCGGCTAACACACTCGTGCACAAAAATAATCTTACTTGTTTAACATAAAATGTCAGAGGTGATTTTGTAACTGCCATTGAAACGAATATGTATTCATTCGAATGTATTGGAAATGGAAACACACATAAATGTGAGACATTCCATTCCAGGATGAAACCTTTAACACATATAACAAGATAGAAACAAGATAGAAATGTTATACAAAAAATATACAATTGTTCTACAGTTACAGTTTTACAAATTAAAAAAAACATTATAATATATGCAGTTTTATATAATTACAAAGTGTAAGACTAACAAGGGAGGTTAACTAAGTGTCCCCCTCCGATTTCCATGAAACTTGGCAGGTGTATAGTGGGGCCCAATGGAAGAAATACGTGTTTTTTTTTGTTTCAGTTAAAAAACTGTTTTATGGGGGCAAAACCCCCTCAATATCAAGATGAGGACAAATTGAAGTGAGGATCTGACCCCTGTGTCCCCCCTCCGATTTCCATGATACTTGGCAGGTGTGTGTATAAACGTTCCCAAAGGAAGAAATACGTGTTTTTTTGTTTCGGCTAAAAAAACTGTTTTAGGGGGCAACCCCCCTCAAATGTCAAGATGAGGACAAATTGACGTGAGGATCTGACCCCTGTGTCCCTCCGATTTCCATGAAACTTGGCAGGTGTATAGAGGGGGCCAAAGGAAGAAATACGTGTTTTTCTTTTTTTGTTTCAGCTAAAGAAACTGTTTTATGGGGGCAAAACCCCCTCAATATCAAGATGAGGACAAATTGAAGTAAGGATATGACCCCTGTGTCCCCCTCCGATTTCAATGAAACTTGGCAGGTGTATAAAGTGATCCAAAGGAAGAAATACGTGTTTTTTTTGTTTCGGTTAAAAAACTGTTTTAGGGGGAAAAAACAACTCAAATGTCAAAATGAGGACAAATTTAAGTGGGCATCTGACCCCTGTGTCCCCCTCTGATTTCCATGAAATTTGGCAGGTGTCTAGAGGGACCCTATGCTCCTTGTTTCTTCCTATGCCATATTTACGTAGTTTCGAGGTCAGATCCCTACTTCAATTTCTCATCATCTTGACATTTGAGGGGGGGTGCCCCCTAAAACTGTTTTTTAGCTGAAACACAAAAACACGTACTTCTTCCTTTGGGCCACTCTATACACCTGCCAAGTTTCATGGAAATCAGAGGGGGAGACTTAGACCTCCCTTGGATGGAAGTGTATTAATTAATTACAAATCGCGCACGCGCGCACACACACACTATATGTATGTATGTTATATATATATATATTAGCAGGTAACAATATGTTATAAACACATTCTTACTTTCCAAAGAAGCGCATGTGGGATGGCAAAACTGATCCGGATCCGAAAGTTCTGGATCCGGATCCGGATCTGGCCATCCCTATTACAGACCACTAAGAAGTTCCTGACTCATAGTACTGCGTAAATAGGTTTCTATAATTTTAAATTTAGAAAACGATATCTCTGCCTTTGCTAGCGTGAGGGGGAACGGTAAGGTACAGTCACCGGCAATAAAAATGGGACACCTAAATCCTGAAATACTGGCTTCCCTGCAATGCCTTATGTGTGTTGCCTAACTCTACGGCGATAGCAGAACTCCCTATTAAAAGTTGCCATCAAAGCTGAAAACTGTAGAACTGGGCAACACAAATAACGCATTGGGGAAGCCAGGATTTAAGGATTTCGGTGTCCGATTTTTATTGCCGGTGACTGTACATGAAGCAAGCCGTGCAGCTATGTTGTATCACAAGGAGATGAGGACTAAACTAAAAGTTTTGAAAGTTTTTGCAATGTTTTCAGGTTCTTTTCGAAGCTCAGTGTCTATAGATCGTGACAAAGAGACGGTTGTATATGTGTCAAGAACTTCTTTCACGTCTTTGAAACGATTGCCCAGTTGGAAGGAACTTGTGTCCATCATCGGGTAAAATATTGACACGTTGAACCAGCTCTCTCGGTTGGCAAGTCTTTGGACATATTTTCATTATTTAAACAAGTGATTCAAATGATCCCCGAAGCTCAGTCGATATTGATATTTATTGATACGAGCCCTTCGGCTGTGCGTATGCTACAATATTGTTATATAAACACCCCGCCTTAAACATACACCCGATTGATCATATTACATACTATGTACATATATAAATGGCAATGTGGTCCTCTTCTTACATTTGAGATTGTTCATTATCACTACCTTCACAACACTGCAATACATGCTCAACCTATGCTTGAGCCACTGCTGTTCTGTACCCTGCACTTTCACTGACTCCTTGCAGCATTTTCCTGCGCTCCCTCCAAACTGCATGTAAATAGGAGCCCAGGGCTTTGATGTTTGCATTCGTTATATCACTCCTCTCCTCCCTACATACAGCCTGGATCGTCTGCTCAATGCTGTCCCTTGCACTGTCCCCCCATTTGCGTTGTGTGAGAGGTGCCGACCAAACACACTAATGTAGGATGTGAGCAAGACTAGTAGTCTTGGGATGTGAGCCCTTGTCTCCACTTTGCCGCATAACGTGCAGATGGCACGACTGTCCGGCTCCTTGAGTTTGTGTTGCCTCCACCACCCCCCCTAGCATGAACCAGGCGAATCCAATTCTTTGCTGGTACGTACACGTATCAATGTATCGTTTTCTCCCCCATTCCACGCCCCTATATTCTGCCATGATGTCTTGCCTGCTACTGTCCACCAACCTTTCCCTTATAATTTGCAACATCCCAGTTTCACACCTCCCGCCCCTGACATCTTCCCACAGTTCCCCCAGACCCATTCTGTACAGGTCGTCCCTAATCTCACTTGCCCAGTGGCGTGCAAACCCTTCCTCAATCTGAACTCGCAGACACCGTTCTTTCAGTGAGTCTCCAGCCCCTTGTTCCAGCCTCACCCAGTACTTGAAGCATCTCATCCTCGCTTCGACATCTTCCCTATGTTTTCCCATATCCCTCAGGACGCCACACGTGCTTGCATTCGTGCTGGTTCATTTCTAAGAGAGCGTTCCGTAATATATCATATGCAGCCATATCATGATAGTCTGCTTATAATGATATTCATTTGCTTCAAGACTTTACATTTAACAGTCAATAACAAAATGAAACTGAAAGATTCAATTTTCCCCTTAAGGCCAATAGCCCCATTCTTTCATTTGGCTTCCTGCTTGCTAATATTATACAAGAAAAGACTTTCACATGACAAAACGTCTCTTTAGGAGCATACACAGCTTCATATCTTCCTACCCTTCCTATCCTATCGTCTAACGTTTTGAAAGTTGGGTTCTGCTTATTTCCTGTTCAAAGTTTTAACTCTTCACATCGCAGAATACCGTTACCAAAAAAATTATAGACATTCTGAACTGTTACAAAAAATAGGGCTCTACAAGTTACCTTCTGCAGCATTAAGAACAAAATTTAAATTATGATTAACGCAATTTTGAGGTTCATGTTGTTGGGTTCTTTTTTGTAGGTACACCGATATTTCCGGCCAGCTTTTCAATCGTTCCTTTATTGTGTTAAAACCTCCTTAATTTTACAATGCTTGTATTCTTTACTTAGCATAGTGGTAAAATCGTGACGTAATTACTGCATACGTGCATCTATACGAAACAAGCTTTGGGAATTACACGTCACTTTAATCTAACTGCAGCAGGCAGTACAAAAACACAAAATCAGGAAAATTGATTACAGTCATCCGGCCTTTACCTCAGGGGTCCCGGCTGCCCCAGCCTAGTTACGCCTGTATGTAGGAAAAGATATAGCTACCTGAAGGAGTGGAGGAATTTCTATGTTTATTTCTATTTCAAGCATTTCTCAGTTCACTGGAGATAAAGTCAAGAAGGCGAACCTCGTATTTACCTGATATAAATCTATATCTATATCAATAAGAAACTGCACATTCTTTCAAATAACTATATTATACACAGAATTTCATTGTCTAATTCCTGTAATATAATAAGGAAAACATGTTTTTTTACCAATTGGCTTAGGTTGACTTTCCAGTGGCATTGTGTTATTCGCTACTCTTCTTTATTACCATTATTACCTATCATAAAAGTTCTTGATTTGATTGTCTTGTGAATGTAAAGAAGGTGAGTTTACTGTATTAGATTTTAAATTTATTCTCAGCAATGCTAAATCAGCTTTTAATTGTTTTGATACGTGATTGGATTGATTATTTTTGTTACATATTTGTATAATATGATGAAAGGAAATGACCTGCATTATTGTTTTATGTGACTTTAATGTAATGTATATTTATGTTTAAATAACACGTGGCTGACTATCGTGAACTGAAGACTAAAATTGGTAAACGCTGAAAGTGCCAAATAATTCAAACACCGTTTTCCACGTTAAACTGTGCAATGTGGCATGCTTTATAATGTGGTAAACGTGAAAGTGGCTGGTAGCCCTCTAAGTAGTTCAAAGGGCGTGTAAAGAGGTCACTAGTGTGAACGTTCTTACGGGCTGATGTGCGGAACGATGGGATTTCCCAACACTTTCACTTTTGGCACTTACAACGTTTACCACTTTTAGTCCTCAACTATCTTAAGATATTATGTATTACTCAATTTCAAATACTTTTGCTGGCCTGCTCCCTTTCTTTGGTAGTAAATTGGCCGGAAACAAACAGTGCGGCAGCGTAAAGCAAAAATAGAAGTAGAAAATTTATCCCTATACTTTTCCTTGTGTAGAGTAAGCGCTGAACATTGACTGAACCCACTTTCATGCAGGTTTAAAGCGAATATGACTTGACTCAGTTTCCACCTGCTTTGCGCATCTGCCTCTCCTATGCAAGGGGGGGCGTGGATTGTTACTTTCTTTAGGCAAAAAATAAATAAATCCAAATTGTATCAATTTGTAAGACGCAATACTACTGAGTTCTGTTTTATTTTATTTTTGTGAATTGCTTATTCAAATGTTTGCAACTATACCTTAACATCATTTTAAATTTTACTTCACGTTGATTTTTGGAGCATTTTCGACATTAATTATTCCCCTCTTTTTCTGAGGAGAATAATGGGACAGATTGAGTTGTTGATTTGGTTTCTACTTCGCTACTACTTTGGGCTAATCGCGAAGGTGAGGAGGCATGACCGATATGGTGAAATTGATGAATAGACAGTTACAAAGAAAACCTCCAGGTCGCGTTTCGAACCCGAGACCCCTAGTAGTGACACACAGTATGCAATCCTACCCCACATAATCAATGAAAAGATTCTCTCGGGCTGTCGATCAAGTGACTTGTGGGAAAGATTCCAAGCTTTCGAGACCTAACATCACTCCAATATTCAGTCTCTCTCACCATTCGTCGCCAAGAAAGCTTCACAGACTTACTTAAAAACAATAATCTGAAGATGAATTTGGTACTGAATTCCTAGGAATATATATTACATATAACCAATTTAGAAAAATTAATGTGTCTCTGAATTTTATTTTTCCTTTAAAAAGTAACTGACTAATCTTAACTGATCCGTTCAAATTGAATCCACTACTTTTGCGACACCGTCGTATGCGACACTAGCATTTCTGCCGTCATATGCGACACTGTATGGAAAATATCTTCCATGACAGTTGCGACACCGTCATCTGCGACACAAAGTGTAAATAGCTTCCCGTCACACTTTATCCAGGCTTAGGACTGGCAGCATCATGGAAGCTTGTGTGTTTTTTAAAACCTTTATTAGTTTTCCTTCACACTGGCATCATGGAAGCTGGGTGTTTAAAAGCTGGATGTATTTATCCTTTGTCAATGACGGATTTTTTAGATCCTTTGTCAGTATAGGAGCAGACTGCAATCCCTTGTCGATATAGAAATGTAGACTGCATCCTTTCTCTTGTAGTTGAACCAACATCTTATTATTTTCATTCTAATTTCTCAACGTACGCCTTTCTCCTCCAAAAGCGCTTAAGATCTCTATGCATTTCATAGTCTGCAAATGCTCTTTGTATTCTCTCATCTAATGTAATGTACTGACGTCGTCTACGTTTCCCTTTAAGATTCAAGACCTTCCTCTCACATAAGTAGCCGTTGTACACAGCATCTAATCTTAAAGTCTTCACTAATTGGTACACATTAGGACTTGACTTTTCCGTCAATACATTAACTGTATGGTTCCATCCCTCGACTGCATTGTTAGTGTGCGCGTCAAATCTCCTGCATATGGCGATGTGATTACTTTTCAATTTTCTAAAACTTTACAAACCAATTAATATTAATAAATAAATTAATAGATTATGGCAGAACCATACAGTGTAATAGTTCGATTATGTCTGGACCTGGTGATTGATTGATTTGGTTTATTTTACTTTGCTTTTCTGCCCCTTCGCGAAAAATTGGGATATGATGAAATTCATGAACGAACACTCACAAACAGCCATGCCCAGGCCGGAATTTGAACCCGGGAGGCTTGTTGACAAATATAAAATTAGGTTTAAATTAAATGTTAATCACTGAATCTAGTGTTGTTTTTTTATTATTCTAAGGCCAACATCATTAAATTAATTTGATAATTGCCAATTTTCAATGGCATTTAGAACACCGAGGAATTCTAATTAATACTAATTATGAAATTGTTGATTCCTCAGAAATGAGGGTAACTCGTACACCATTTAGGCTTTAAACACTTCCTTTGACTGGACTGGTAGGGTCATGATGTAAGAGAAAAGAATGTTCGTTACCTTGACGTGAAGATCGTCTCCGCCGGATCTCCTGTACAGGCATGGTTCCTGAAATTAAACTCTGTTGGCGCATCACTCCTCGCGGTAACTCTTTTACGTATCAATCGATAATGGGACTGTGATTGCGTACTCTAAGACAATCGTACTATATCTAACCCCGAGATCTTTTCACGCGGTCTATTTAAGCGAGATTCAAATTTCCGAACGTTAGCCAGCTGTGCATATTCTATCCTGGACCCAACCGTTCTCCGAGTTAATGCTGACTTTTCTTGATTTTTTCCTACTATTTCCTGTTAAACTTCCGTGCCTGCTGATTCCTCATATTTTGAAGGTCGGCGGCGTTACACATTATTATACTCCGAAAACTGAAATTATATTGTTGATTTGATGTTAGTGGTGTTGGTTGGGAGGTTGTAAAAATAAACCCTCGCAGCCCGGTACCGGATTGCGGCCCAGCGGTTGAGAAACACTGTTCTAAAGCGTTAAATCTCCCACACAATCACCCTTATGCGCTGTCCCTCATTTGCAGATACATAAGTTATTGTTGGCAAATTCGCAAATCCTGTTAGAGGAGCTAGTAATTGAAATATATCATAAATAAATAACTAAACTTAATTGTACATGAAATTGCAAAAGCCTATCGCATTTTATTTCCTATTACAATTATTTTTCATAGAGAATTCCTTGATGAAAAATTTGTCTGTTCAATGCTAACCAGAAACCTTACTTGATGCAACTTCTTTGCATACTTGAGGAGGAGACTTGGCCATCAGCATTGGTGCCGTTATCGCAGCTCTAATCTGTAATTTTGGAAAAATTGCTTCCGGAGAGATAGGGTTACGTTGCTTCGGTCAACAATGCGTGGCAACGTGGCAATCGAGGTAGATCGACTTCCAGATTTGGCAACATTGAAGGCAATCCCTTCCCCCCCCCCCCTTCCATCACTACCGTTTCCTTTTGGAACACTGCAAGGGGGCAACGAAAATCAGCGAAGTCAGCAGGAGATCAGATCAGCTCCGCAGCATCTTAACACGCGCCGCGCCATTCACTTCTGTCTTTCTCCTCGGTTTTTTTCTCTTCCTCCGGAGAAGAAGCTGACAAATGACATCTTGAAGACGACATCGCAAAGAAACAAAAGAGAGAGACGGGGCGAGGGAAGGGCTTGTTTGGGAAAGCAAAACAAGGGTGGAAGAAAGTACGTGTGCATCAGTGATGTATACTGAGTTCAATAGAGCCTCCCCCATGGCGCAGTGGTAGCGTCATTGCCTTGTAATCAAGGGGTCCCGGGTTCGATACCCGTTGGAGGCACAAGTAGTTCGGATCCCACTTTAAACTGTAGGTCCAGTCCCGATTAGCCTTACTGTGCATAAAGTGGACTTAAAACGCCAACCAACTCAACAATATACTGAGTTCAAAACCAGGGATATATCTCAAAAAAGATTGCTGGAGCAAGGAGGCTCTTGTTCATTAATTCAAAATAATTATGATTGGTTGATTGATATGGTTTATATTACTTCGCTTTTCTGCCACTTTTGGCTAATCACGAAGATGAGAATGAGGGATGATATAACAAAATTGAAGGGACACTCACAAGGATCACCCGAGCCCAGACCGGGATTCGAATCGGCGACCCCTTGCTTTGTAGTGCGCTGTGCTAACCACTCCGACATGGACACTGCCGTACGCACGATTATCATTCGTGAGGGGCTGGAATTGTGAAGATAGAGAGTAATTACATGCCTCAGAGGCGCAACCACGGGAAGGGGGGGGGCAAGTACCAAGAAAAACGTTCCAATAATAATAATAATAATGTCATTATTAAAAAACTAATAAAGTGGTTCCCTGTGCTTTGCACCACGCCATGAAGGCGTATAGGGGGTGGGGAGTTAGGGCCCCACAGTTTCTCGGTCCAAGGTGGGGAGGTGGGGGATGTGATGAGCACCACGCCCCTGGTCATCTTTACCCCCCCCCCCGAGTTTCCTCAAGGTAACCACTTTACACGACGCTGGGTGGGCGCCGTCGTTGCTGCTTGGACAGGTGGGAAAAAACCCTGTCCTCCTTGTTTATTATTATTATTGGTATTTTATTCTGGTATTTTTTCAACACATTCAATTTCACATTAGCAATAACGGAAAACAAACTCACAAACTGTACTTTCAAAGACAAAAATGACGAATATAATTATTTTTGCACATATGACATGCTTGACTTTCATGTAGAACATATGTTTTACACATATGTAACATGCAGCGACGTAAAATAAAGAAAATACATATGCAACGTGCGAACACTAAATTGTGCACGTATTCAAAGTTGATATTATTTAAATACATTACATGATCAATTCATCCACCTCAGAACAAATCATCAACGAAAATTATATAAATTGTCTCTCACATGTGTGTGCTCCTTTTCCTCAAAACAATTGTTCATACATTTAAAACAAAACTGTTTAGCAGCAACAGTCTGAAGTACATATTTCGTCTTACTTCTCTCTCTCTCTCTCTCTCTTTCACTGGTAATTTACAATGTATTACAGAAAATAACCATATTGCGAGCGAAGTGATGAAGAAAATTTTTAGATGCAATTTTTGCAAACTGAAAACTATATTGATTTAATACGGCGCAATTAGTTTCACGGGGCGCCATGGCATTCTCTCTTTTACAACTTTTTTCATTTAGATCGTTCGGTGCTCAGGTCCGAATTCTGCCACCCCCTTATTGAGACTGTAAGAAAAGCAGGTATTGCAAGCGAAGCAAGCAAGAACATTTTACGAAACGTATTTTTCTTTAGCATAAATTTTGAAATTGTTCAACCTGACATACCCTTGTGCTGAGATAGGATTTAATTCTTTTCAAGATCAGTGAAACTTATTTCAATGGTCGCCACAATAACATAAGTCACTTACTCACTAAACCATAAATGCGTATTATGGTTTAGTGAGTAAGTGACTTATGTTATTGTGGCGACCATTGAAATAAGTTTCACTGATCTTGAAAAGAATTAAATCCTATCTCAGCACAAGGGTATGTCAGGTTGAACAATTTCAAAATTTATGCTAAAGAAAAATACGTTTCGTAAAATGTTCTTGCTTGCTTCGCTTGCAATACCTGCTTTTCTTACAGTCTCAATAAGGGGGTGGCAGAATTCGGACCTGAGCACCGAACGATCTAAATGAAAAAAGTTGTAAAAGAGAGAATGCCATGGCGCCCCATGGTGATGATGGGACAGAACATTTATTCTTATGTCAGGACACGAGCGTTCTGCAGGAGGAGAAGCTACGCAACATCAGCTTAGAAACTGTGTTCAAATCAATCGTAGTGCAAAGGAACATGGAACTATTGGAAAAAGTGGGGGTATATTTACAAACAGTTAGGGGGAAAAGAAGTGTTGCACAGAGACGGGATAAGGAAGAAGAATAGTGTTAGTTTAAGTGAGAACAGTTAAAACGACCAGAACTGCTATTTAACACATATACGGAATGTAATGGAAAGTGTAGTCTGTAAGGAAAATCATAGTTGTGTAATACAAATAGATGTAGTGCGCACAGCCGATGGCTCGCACATGAGATAAGCAATAAATACTTACTTACTTACTCACTAAACCACACAAACGATCTGCCTTTAAAAAAGTTCCGCGCACCAAGGAAACGAATTATCTTAGGACATCCAGCGACGCGATTTCGATTCCAACTGTCCTTTGTCACTTTTCAAATTTTTAGCTGCAGTCATGGACCATCACCGCGGCCAGCCTACGTCTTTCCCAAACTCCAAAGTAAAAATTTCTCGTCAGCATGGTGAGACATCTATCTACCCTGGTTGTGCGAAGAGCTGAAAGACCTCATTCTCTTTTTGTGTACAAGGTTCATTGGTACACTATAAAAAGTTCCGCATCTCGTAATTAGTAAATAAATGTTCAAATGCTCAAACTAAAATAGTTATGTCTTCTACCTAAATCACTTAATTCGTACTATTTATTCAAATTACCATCCATCAGCCAGCCTATATTTTCAAAAACTCCTTTCTCCCGCGCGCTTTTTGTTACATGGACCGAGGCTTCGTTCTCATTGGTCAAGGTAAAATCCGCGCTTTGTTCTGATTTGTTGCTGAATTTGCACCTCCTCCCACTCGAAACTTGTTCAAACTTGTTTCTCCTAATCAGATTAAACTGGTTTCACTCATTTCTTGCTGCAACAAAAACTTATCTTTCAGAAAGGGTATTATTGTAAGTTCGAAAACATTTGCGTCGCCCTGGGTCCTCTTGTCCTTACTCCACATCCTTCGTGCCCAGTTATATATCCAGCGTCCTATTATGTCCACGAAAAAAGAATTTTCAAGGTCATTTTAAATGCTACCAAGCATTTAAACCTGAAGCCATACATTAAATTAATTGAAAAAAAATACCAGGAGAGAAATTGAAGCAATTTCGGAAGAGGAACTGATACGTGTTAGTGAAAATTTCCTAAGAAGATGCCGTAAATGTGTGGATGCAGGAGGACATAATTTCCAACAACACCCTTTGTAACAAGGTACGTGCTCATTTTAATTGTTACTGTCCATGTAATTGTACGAGCTTATTTCATGACATAGTTACAGGTTCCAGTTACGTGGATGTTGCATCCAGTTTGCCGACAGATCCGTTCTCACTGCCCGGCCCGCTAGCCGCCGCTCCACGGACTACTTTACCGTGAAAAGCACTGTACTTATGTATACCACCTAAGAGCTAAAAAAAATTTACAACCAGAAAATGGGATGCAGCTAAATTGAAGAACTCGGCTGCATCCTTTCTCTCCGATCCGTTGCCCTATTGGAGGTTCACTGCCCTATCCATGAACTTTAGTAACATCTAAGAGTTCTCCACTAGGAGCTCGGAGATAAGATTTTTGCTAAGTTTGCGGTTTCCCCCCGCTGTGGCGTGTGCGTACTTGTCTCCAGCAAGATGCCTTTTCTGGTTAGATTGATGTTGACATGAATGACGTCATACTATTTAATGTTGACCCCTGATTAAGTGCAACCGGAACATGTTAGGCCGACGCCAATGGAAATAAATCTTGCTGTTCGCTTTTTCCAGGGGTTATCGGAGTTGCATAATGAACGTCATTGCACGTATGACCACGAGAGTTGATGATAGTTCAGAAGTGCTACTGAAAAGGGGGAAAGAAAAACACCGAGTCACCAAGGGTTCCATGTGTATGCTGGGTCTGCTAGGTCTACTCTATCGTTTTACTGAAATAAACAACCTGTCTACTCTCAGCTACTCTCACCTAAAATTTAACACTGTTCTCAAATCTGGTCCATGGCATGCCCCACAAATTTATACAGACTAAATCCCATTCCTGGCCATTGTTCGTCACCGAATTCCACCCGCAAAACATTTCCGAAAATGTTAAATATCCATACTCATCACGATAGACACAAACTGGCAAACCATGTATTCCTCCATAAGATAGTCAATGGCAACGTCAGAAGTGACCACCTACTTTTCGCTTGTCAGAAACAAAGAACGCAGCGAATACAATAATTTAGGTAACCAATTAGACATTTTTGAAAACCAAGAAAAATTTTAGAAGTATGTTGTGTAAAAGTATGTAAGCTACTTACTTTATCGCATGAAAATTTATGTTGTTATTCTTGATTGTTATTTTATATTGTTACTAAGATTCCAATGTAAAATGTCTACTAGTGTATTTTGAATCCTTGCTTAAATAAATAGAATGTTGATTGATCCCGCTGGGAATCGACCAGATCAAAGGAGGGACGCTAACCATTTGGCTACTTTAATTTGTACTTAAGATTCGATTTGGACACTTCCGAAAATAAACTCCTAGTTATGCCAATTGATGTCAGTCAGAGTTAAGGTTTTATCAGTGTGTCAATCGATATAAAAAAAACTACCTCCCCCCTTTCAAAACAGGAAGAATGAAGTGCGTTAGCAACGTATGACATGTAGTTATGTTAGTTACCAAGGTGCACTGTTAGAAGTAAAATTTTCAGTGTGCTGTTAATTTACAACAAAAACATTTCCCCTTGAGAGCGTAGGCATTCATGTCGTCGTCACCTCTCTGTGCTGTGCTTAGAATGAAAAGTAAACATGGTTTCAGTAACCGCTTGTAACATCGAACACAGACACATAATTACCTACATGTTCTATATACAGTGTGTTCATAAAGTCCCGGTACCATTACAAAAACATTTACTATGACATGCTTGAACAATATGTCCTCAGTTGGAGGAATTCCAGCCAACCATAATTTTTCAAGAAGATGGGGCACCCCCTCATTGTTCCACGGATGTTCGAGATCTGGATAGGCAGATCTGGCAGGTGGATAGGCGTGATGGATCTATTTCCTGACCACAGCGCTCTCCTGATATAACACCCTTGGATTTCTTCTTCTGGGGGTATGTCAAAGATTGTATTTACCGCTCTCCTGTTCCAGACGAATAACGGAGAGTATCCTAACTGTTACTGATGATATGCTGGGGCGTGTATGGGCAGAAGTGGATTACCGTCTTGATGTTCTGAGAGCAACTAGAGGGGCGCACATAGAGGTGTATGGGATATAAACGTGGAGAGTTGTAGCTCATTTTGCAATCAACAGCATTGTTCTATTGCATGTAGTTTCCGAGCTATCTTTATTTGTAATGGTGCCAGAACTTTATGAACACCCTATATATCTAAGCCATAAATTAGTACATGATCTATATATACTAGGCCTTACAGTAGCACAACATTAATACATACATGAAAATAACTTTCAAGTTTAAATTTGAATGTATTATGTTACATAAAGATAGATAATGATTATAAGTTGTAGCTGTGTGCGCCATAAATACATTTTTAAACTGATTAATTAAAATCACATTAACGGTTAAGTAATAACCACTTATACTTTCAAAACGGTAACAGTCAGTTGTTTCACAGTAGTTGGATGGCAACAGAAATTCACGATCCTAGAACGTTTTACATTGTAGATATTTTATAAGTGCACACAATCATCAATCTTTCTTCATGGAACTACTTCCTTTAAACCGTGCAGACTAAAGATGGGATTGGATTCACAGTCAGTTTATTCGACTGCATTATTTGTTTTATTATTTCTAGCTGCTGTCTAAACCATTATTTTCGTAAGGGATCCGCTGTTAATTTTGTTGTTGGGATAAGGAATGTTGAACACTACACACAGAAACTAAAATGAACCAATTGACTGAATTTTGCTAGTCCAGTAATATATTAAAGTGCATAAAATGCTAAATCATGCACTTTTGTGCATTAAAATATGCATAGAAACGCACCAAAAGGTACTTGTATCAATTGCTGATTCATGTCATATACTAAAAATGCATCAATTGAGATTCAAACACTTCAAATAAAACAAAATTACAGGATTACCTGTGCCATTTGAGGTACCAAAAGTTCATCATCAACCTTAATATGATGCATTTCAGCTGTGTAACTTCGATTTCATTGTAACGGGTTTTCGTTGTTTGTGTTGCTAATAGTTTTAGTTTCTAATATGAGACATGCTCCAACAAACCGCAGCAATATATATTACATGTACACAAATTAGATTGCTTTTAGTAAGTACTGGCTATCCTCCGCTCTCCTTCACCACACACACTATCGCACACACAAACACATGCGCATTATGGTTTTCGATATTTTAAAATCGGTGAACCTAACAGAGCAACTTATATTTGGGACTCTTATTTTGCTGTCTACATAGTTTTCTGGTCTCAGTACATATGTTTAAATTGAGTTTACACTATTCAGACAGATCTTACACACTTTTGCATTTTAGAATACTTGATGAGAACTAATTCATGCACTTTTTACATCTTGTTTTTTTCACTATTTGAGAAACTTTACAGAAATAACACAAAAACTTGTCATAACTTTCCGCTGGATTTTCGACGAATATTTTTTTGGTAACCAAAGAAGGCCTCCTAGATACAATTTTGTTCCCCGGTGTAAAGGGGTGTATCCTAACGCAGCTTCCTGAAACGACCAATCTGTCAGCACACACACACAAGCAAACACGTGCATCCGTCACACACACACATGTATATATCTTTCTATCTATATACATACATAAGCACACACATATGTACATATCTATCTATCTATATACATACATACACACACACACACACCTTTACCCCTAACCCTCCTCCCCCTACACACACATATGTGATATGATTTATAAAGGGTTTTCCAATAAGAATGCTATTGTTTTGAAATGAACTGGCAACTATGCTTCAAATGTTATAACTGTCACTAGTTGTGAATTGTGTTTAGTATACTGTGACAATTCATCATGGCTAAATACACGCTTCAAGAACATTATTTTAACACCACAGACTTGTTAGGGATTTTACTCTTCACGATGTGAAAATACCAAGAGGTCGAAATGCAAGAAGTGTATAGAGAACGAACATTGCTGCTGTAAGAGGTTCCAAATTTATCGATTCCTCGTCGTGCTCAAGAATTAGGGCTTAGAAGAACGTCTATTTTCATAATTTTTTTTGGATAAGAACCAAGATTGAACATTAGGCCCGAGTTCTTGCACAAAGTCAACGAAAATTGGGTTCATCGAATTCACTCGTGTGCGCGAAGTCGAGGTGGACACTTACATGATGTGTTATTCAAAACATAATGTAATAAACTATGCTTCAAAATAATATAAAAAGTTTGGTTATATCTGAAATAGTTTTTATTTTATTTCATTGTAAAATCATGTCGTTCTTATTGGAAAACACTATATTGGGAGTGTTACATCTTCTCATATGCTAACAACATATTCTGTTCTCCCCCTAGAAAACATTCTAGATCTGCCAATGCGCGAGGTTTTGTCTGGGCGCGCAATTTTTGAACTTGGGCTCTCTTCGTAAATATACCCACAAGATATGAATACGGACATTATAAAAATATCTAACTATTACTGGTTATAATTTCTCATTGCCCTGTTCTAAAATTTATTTTACCTTCAAAGTAATTTAAGTACGTCCTCTGCAATGAGTGATGTCATAACAATGGTGTCTTAATAAAAGACAAATCCAAGCGTCCTCACAGGTGTAATTATTAATAAGAACCCGTCACAGATCGTCAGCAAACAGGCTGAACAATGCTTTCCTCAGTGCAAAGAGCCAGTATCTGAAAGGAGAAAGTAATCTAAATACTCGATTACGTATTATCTTGATGATAACCTGGGGACATTTGCACTGAAGGCATTCATGTTAGTACAGATGTCCGCAGCCAAGCTTCACTTGCACTGAAAGGATCATATGGGTTAGAACCGTGGGAAGAGACCAACAGAGAAAAATTATCTCCAGAGATAAGTTTCGAGAGGATGGGCAAAAGATTAGCTTCTGTCTCCACCCCTTGACTAGATAATTAAGAGTTATTTCAAAATGGCGGAGAATTTGTATTTTGTTCAATATTTTGGAGATTTCATCGAGCAATGCACTTCTTTGCCTTTCAAGAGTGAAATCAACTAGATTTGTGAAAGAAAGAAAGAAGATATATTTTGGTAAACATACACCTTAAAGCTAACATGTCGATTTGCTTCTGTTAAGTCGCGCAAGTTCGGCGAGTTTTAACAACTTTTGTCGCCAAAATTTCTATTAGGGATCTCCCTCTCTTCTTAGACAGGGTATAAAAACCAAATTCGATATCTCACCTCCATATGATACACGACGACTTTATTTTACGAAACATTGGTTTTGCGTTTTTAAAAATCAAATCGCTTTTAGGAGCAGATGCGGATCCACGAGAGGACGATCGCCCTTCCCAAATGCCTACACTAGGTTTTCGTATAAATTATTTAATCTATTCATTCTACGTATTTCATTGGTGTAAAACATTATGGATGTTTTGTTCCTAATTCTGTATTTAGATCTTCTGGTAATAATCTGATCAAAATTAAATTAATAAGGGTCCTAATGCTTTATGTATATTTTGACATAATCCTGGCTCGACAGGGGCGACATGATGAAAATGTTTGTTCCTTCGTAATGTTACCCTTCTTTTGTCGTATTTTTGTATTGTTAGGTTTATAACGACACTGGAAAGATATAATAATGATGGGAAGAAAGTAATAACACCCTTTCGTTATTCGGGATTACGACTCAGTATCCCTATTTCCGCCCTATTCGTATAGACCACGGAGTAGTGCTGCATGTTTTCTTTTTTTTTACTATGTAAATATTGATTTGACCATCGAGTTTCCCGCGATTCCCATGCCCCTCCTCCAGGCAAAGACTGCATGTGTCGTTCCCTCCCGTCCTTTCTTTTCCTTGGCCTCTATTATACAAGTTGCGGTTAAGTGAGTGTAGGTGCAAATATGAGGAGTATTTTGTATACTTGGATGAGGTCGATAATTTGGAATTCTGTTGGACACTATTCAAGACCGAAAAGGGATGAGTCTCCAGGAACACATTCTACAAGCGCAGAAATGACACTGCATAGAGCTATACTTTTATTTCACATTAATCCTGTAAGTTGTATCGTCCAATATTGTTTTCCTTTTACTTGTATTTCTATTTGACATCATTTTCCTGCTTCTTTAGGCTAATCGAGAATAAAAAAATAACAACATGCTTTGTTTCAGGTTTAAATATTTTCTATGTGGATCCATATACAAGACCAAGAAGTTCCTCAATAAGGCAGCAGGTGGCCACCAACCACGAGTTTGGAATGCCTGGTATAAATTATGCAAGATGCAGTGATATTCATAGCCTTCAAAATGTGACACGCGCCAATAATAATAATAAACGTACTTGTTGTTTTTATTGACTGATTGCTATTGTTTATTTTACTTCGCTTTTCTGAAGCTTTTGGCTTAGATAAGATGGATGAAGAGACAACACAAACACATAGGGATGACACAACACGACGATTATACTGGCTTTGAGTTCACACACCAGACCCTCGCTAGTCTGTAAGGTGCAGTCCAGGGTGGATGGATGTGAGGTTGACATTTCGATGTCTTCGGAAAGGGTTACCCCTCACACTCCTTGTTATTTTTATGGTTGCATAATAATAACAATGGGTGTGTCATGAAGCTTTAAATCATCATTCGCAAATTGCGAGATACGGCGAAAATTTTTGGTGTCCTTCACAATCCTTCACCGACCACATAATATTGGCTCTTTGGAACGCTTATTCTGATATTCATATGGTAGCAGGGACGTCGTTAGGGGGGGCTGGGGGGGCTTTGGCCCCGGCAGTTGTAACTCTGGCCCCCGCAAACAAAATTTTGATCGATTAAAAATTATCCTAAATTAATACTACATATTATTTTCTGGTAAATTTGTAGCAGAGTTGGAAACACTGTTCCGAAGAAAATCTTCGGAAGGAAATGTAGGACAGCAAAATTGCACCCTTTCCTTGCTTACCAGATTATAACCAAGGTCATAAAATCTGCCTGCTTAGAGGTTATTACCCTTGCCCTAAGTTCCTGGAAACCAGAGATCCGACCCTTTTGTTGCAAATGACCCTTCCAATACAGATGGAATCAAAGACTCCGCCGTGGCCGAGCGGTCAACAGTAGGTGGTCGAGCGACATAGGCTATGGAGAGAGTTCTCCAGTACCGACATTGTTCTGAGATTTAAAATTGCTCTATGCTTCAGCTTCAGAGCCACAGATTAGCTTTGTGTTCTTGCTTGCGAGGAAGGTTTGCTATCGGGTTCCTACGGTCACTGTGTATTTGTTCGTGTGTGGGAAGAGTTCTAGCGTTGTTGTGCATTTTCATCTTGAATGGATAAATTTATCAAAACCGGATATTTTAAAACTATCTCAAAACATGTGGAAGATGACGGCAATGAAGAGGGTGTTGGTCCAAGTTCTGACGTTCCAAAGTTAGACAAAACAAGTGAATGTACTAATGTGAAAACAATTACTGATCTTGGGGTAGATAATCCTAGGCAACCACTTTTGCAAAACTATCCAAATACTACGTTCGGAAAGCGAAAGCGGTCATTTCAAAAACACTGGTTTGCATCTGCGCCGTGGCTAGAATATAGTGTGGAACTTGACGCAAGGTTTTGTTTTCCATGCCGTAAATTTGGCACAGATTCAGGATATGCAGAACCAAATTTCAGGAAAATAGGGATGCGCAACTGGAAGAAAGCATGTGAAAAAATCAAGGAACACAAAGGAACGTCATACCATCTAAAATGCATGGAACTGTGGGCGAATTACAAAGTGAGTACCAATTACTTTTGTAAAACAATTATATATATGTGTGTGTGTGTGTGTGTGTGTGTATGTTCGTAGATTAAATTTAAAAAATGAAATATGTGTATGTCTGTATCCAGTGTTCAAATTGAAAAAATGCTGAGGGAAAAATTTCACAGCTTCCCTATTCTAATTTTGAGAATTGTACCTGACAGAAAGCCAACTGCGTTGGGCAGAAATTTCTCTAGGGCAGGGGTTTCAAGAATCCCATATCTAAAACATACGGACTGATTTATATAAATTTCTTGGGTTCAAAGTAAATAACACAAATTTTCCAATTAGTGTACAAGGTTTCAGTAATCACGGCAGGCCCGTAGCTAGAATTGATCTCTAGGGGGGGCTCAGGGTTTATCAGGGGGGGCTCACGGTTTATCAGGTGACTTTTTAAAAAAACGTTTCACATTAAATAAAGGTAAGCTATTTTGTGTGTGTTCAGGGGGTCATTAAGTTAATATAAAGCATTAAAGAAATAGAAATATAATATAAATAATACCCTCTTCTTCAATATCTTCTAAAACACGGTCATCTCTCGAAGTGTTAATTGAATGCTACTGACCTCATTCCTTACTAAACACTTCATACACTTTTGATTACACAAATATTTGTATCCCATATGAAAAAAGCATGTTACTTCTCTCTTCATAAACTTTTGTCTTCTCGTTTAATATCTAAGAAACTAAAAGTTAAAATATACAAAACAGTAATTTTGCCTGTAGTATTATATGGATGTGAAACTTGGTCCCTTACATTGAAAGAGGAACATAAATTGAGAGTATTTGAAAATAAGATCCTTAGGAAAATCTTTGGACCTAAATGGGATGAGGAGACAGGTGAGTGGAGAAGGTTACATAATTTAGAACTACATAATTTGTATTCATGTCCAGATATTATGAGAATAATTAAATCAAGAAGACTTAGGTGGGCAGGCCATGTGGCACGAATGGGAGAGGAAAGAGGAGTTTACAGGATTCTTGTTGGGAAACCTGATGGTAAGAGACCTATAGGAAGGCCAAGACGAAGATGGAGGGACAACGATGAGATGGATTTAAAGGAAATCGGTAGGGATGGAAAAGAGTATATACTGTAGAACTTGCTCAAGATAGGGAAAGATGAAAGGCCTGTGTTGCTGCAGCCATGAACCTTCGGGTTTAAGAAGGCTAGAGAGTTAGTTAGTTAGTTAGTTAGCATATGAAAAATGCACAATATTCAATAATAGTGACTACAGTACATACCTCTGCCTTAAAAAAGTTGGAGTCGGCGATTCTTCATGTTGTTGAACCTGTGAAGCAGTCTCGACATATCTATGTTCGATGCTCGTTTCTTCTCAAATGCCAGAAAAACAAGATTTGCCAGGCGCTTGCTGCACATTGACAGTCTCTGAGGGCTATTGATGCGGGTTAACACAGAGAAAGTGGATTCACACAACGCTGTACTTCATGCAAAAGTTCTTATGCCAGCAAGTGTCTTCGTAGGCCATTCTAGTTTTGTACAGTTCTTTAAAAGTATCAGGGGAATCCAGTTTCTTGAGATATGCATTGGCAACAGTTAGTTTCTCTTTTGACGGAATGGTGATTCCGAAGGCTGATAAATATTCAATGTTGCTAAATTGAAGGGACTCAGCCGATGATATAGCCTCCAATAAGTCGTCGTTATTGGTAAAACGTCTATTTATTTCTGTTAGCACAAGATCTAAACATTCGTAGAATATTTGTGTGAGAGATGTGAGCTTTTCCTCTCCTAGGACGTCAGTGATAACGAAGTCTTGCAACTGTGTATTTCGTTTTCTCTTTCTTGTGGGGTGCTCAACAATCTCGTCATGAATTCCATCCTCTTCTAGCAGTACATTACTTTCTTGCAGAATGCCTTCGTACACATCTTCCTGACGCATGCTCCTTAATGTTTCTGTGGCAGCTTCAATCATCTTTCTACCAGCATCCAAATGAACATTACGTGCTTGAAGCATTTTATCAACTGGGCTTAATATTTCAAGGATCTTTTTCATGAACACTAAGCAAAACCGAAACTGAGGTTTGCTAATGACTACAAGCAAACCAACACTTGCTGCTACGTCATCCCCGTTAAAATTTCCATTTTTCACCAACTGCAAAACATGAATTATATCTCTGTAGTTTTCAAATATTGTTCTCGTCATTTTTAAATGTCCTGACCAACGTTGTTCTAAAAGTCGCGAAAGACTTCTCCCCTCGTATAACATGGCAACTTTTCCCTTTTTTAGAAAATTGTGCAACATGGAACTCTGTTCGAAAAAGTGTTTAATTGAAGAAATTTCATCCACACATTTAACAATTACCAGATGTAACCGATGGTTAAAACAATGAACGTAAGGATTAGACGCCCAAGCCGTTGCTGGATTAAAGCTTGCACACCCCCTTTCTTCCCACTCATAACTGAAGCCCCGTCAAAACACTGGCTGAGCAATTTCGCACTATCCAAACCATATTTCTGAAAAATATTTAGTGTTAGATCTGCAAAAGACTCTGCATCAAAAGCTGACAGTGTTTCTATGCACAGAATTGATTCCATGACTGTCCCATTCTTTACATAGCGGATTCCTATGGCTACGTTTTCTGTGTTGTTTTTATCTCGTGTACCGTCTTCAAGCAAAGTATACAAAGGAACATCTGCACTGTTAATGTCACTAACAATGTTTTCACGTACGATGTCAGCCATTATTTCAATAATGTCATTTTGAATTTCAGGGGACAAGTAAGATGCGTTTTTAGGCACCTGCTTAAAACAGTCTGCCAGTTTCTCATCTTTTCGAAGCGTGAACTCGAAAAGATTTCGAAACAGGCTTTGTTCCTCATGTTCTTCTAAGTGGTACGTTCCCCTAAGAGGCAATTCGTTTATTGCAAGGAACTGAATAACTTCAGAAATGCTCTTGATATAATATTGATTCTTTTCAAGAACATTCTGATTGACTAGTGTAGAAATAGATTTTCCCACCAACGAACGGTTTTGCTTTTCTGCCCACCTTGACATTGCTTCTATGTGTGTAAGTGTCGCATCATGTTTCACTAGCCCTGCTTTGGTTTTATCGAGAGCTGCCTTCCAGTTCTTAAAACCTTTAGATGTAAAGGCCACTTCTTTGCATCCGAAAGGCCGATATTGTCTACAAGCATAGCAGAATGCTGCATCTAGAAATTGTGAATACTCTAACCATTTGAACATTTTAAACCAGTCACTTTGAAAACACCGTCCATCAGCATTTCGGGGGTAATGTTTGAGTTTTAGCTGTTTAATTTCCTCACCTGGTTTGGAAATGTCCTTTACTTCTGTAGGCAAGAAATCCTCTTCTTGATTGGAGGCAGCCGTAGATGGGGAAAGAGTAGGTACGGTGGTCGCCGTGGTCAAAGATTCAGATGTTTTCTTACGAATTATAAATTTATCCATGGTGCTGGGGAATCGTTAAAATATCACAACACTACACACCAAGGACAAAACATGGTTATATTATTCGTCACTAAAAACACTCACTATCACACGAATCAGTTTTACGAAGATACGAAACACAATAACACCCGCGCAAACGCGAAACCTTCTTTACACGAATGAAGAACTCTACAAAGTGTCTTTGTCAATGTTTTTCCCCGACAGGGCATGGGCAAGCCCTTATATTCCACCCCCGACCGGGCAATAAAACTTCCCTTCGCAAAACTTGGGAGCCGATGACCTTTGATGCAGATGGAAAGGACCTGCTACAAGGGAAAGCCGAAAGAGGGGGAGCGAAGGTGCATAGATCCCCTGTGGAAGAACTTTAGAGAACCTTCTAAATACTTCCCGTTACTTAAACTTCGGTTTATAAACAAGATGAACAAATGTGATAGCTGCTCTTCATGTACTGTGAATTTATCATTCTATCAAGTTATGAGCAAATAATATCTACACTCTACATTTTCACTTGTCACGGCAAACAAATTATGCAATAGTTTTACCTAATACCAGGGGGCTGACGACAACGCCAGGGGGGGCTGACGACAATGCCAGGGGGGGCTCAGCCCCCCCTGGCCCCTGCCTAGCTACGGGCCTGAATCACGGATCTCGTCTCAGTGGACTTTTATTTAATATCAGAATTATTTTTCTTAGAGGAAAGCAAATTAATCAGGAAATATTTTCTCATTAAATATATATTGTAATTTGCAAACCAACAACAGTAATAATTTTAATGTAAAATTTAGTTCAGAAACTGACAATATATATGTTGATATTAATGTAACATTTACTTGAAATTGAAAGAAATGATTGCGTCAAATTCTGAGCAATGGCAAAATATGATCTAGAATATACTTATGAGGGTAAATTCTTTACATGGTCAGGAGTTAAATTAAAAACTCCCCCCCCCCCATTTTAATTCGAACACTGGATGTACTTTGATTTTCGTCAAAGATATGCAACGGTGATACAAGAAATTAATGAATGGACTGTAACAAAAGACACGCCTGCCTGTCCAGGGGAGGACATCGCGTAGTGGTAATGTCGTCACCATATAATTCCATATATATCCTTGGTTCGATATCTAGTGGACGCACATAGTGGTTCTGATCAAACTTTAAACTGTACGCCCAGTCCCGATTGGCCTCCTATTTGTGCATGAAGAGGACATAGAACATTTGGGGACAAAATCGTAATTCGGGAGCTAACGTGCTCAGCCACTGAGGCGGCTAAAATTCAATAGGTTTCCATTTTGGCTATTTTACCTTTTTTCCTACCTCGTAGGTTAATTTTTACGACAAGTCGATGTGGATTGATGAATGATGGACGGATGGAAAAGTGATGGGAGCATAGACAAACAGAATGAGTCACCAATGGCTGGTGGAGGTTTGAACATGGGATCTCTGATTTCGTAGCCCTTTACGCTTACCACTCCGCCATGAACACTGGAATAAATTAAATAAGTAATGGATGCCATGGTTTAGAATGAATGTCGGAGAGAGTGGAAGCCGAGATAATAACATGTACACTAATGCATTGTTGGCATTGCTAGCAGATGTTAACGGTCTACCGATACCTCGCAGAACGGAGAAATAATTTTTACCTCTATTTGCATTGTTTTAAAAAATATATACAGCACTGACGAACGAAGCTAATCTCCACTGTCTAGAGCAGGGGTTCCCAAACATTTTCGTTTCACGGCGCCCTTCGTGTTTCAAGATTTTTCCACAGCGCCTACGTCATGAATGTAGGCCTATCTAGTACTTGCTTTGATTGACTGAATTGATGTTTTAAGTCCATGCATAGTAAGGCTAATTGGGACTGGACCTACAGTTTAAAGTGGGATCCGAACCACTATGTGACTCCACCGGGTAACGAACCCGGGACCCCTTAATTACAAGGTGGCGAACTCTAACACTACGCCACCGGGGAGGCCCTATCTAACACTTGTAACGCTCTGTTAGTGTGCTTACGTTGCTTGCCTTAAGTTAAAAAATAAACATATTTAAAATTCAGAAACATTTTTTATGTAACAAGTACAAAATAAGAACATGTATTTGGAACAATCATATCGATGACTGAATTTCATTGAAAATATTGGAACATCACGCGGCGGCCCCGTAAGCCTACCAGGGCGCCGCGGCGCACACTGTGGGAACCACTGGTCTAGAGATTACAATTTCTGTAAAACTGAGTCCTAGGTTTGAATCCTGAAGGAGATATTATTTTCTTTCATTATTACAATAACTTGCCATCGTAATCAAAAATTGTTTAAAGTCCATTTTATGCTCAAATATATTAATTGGAACTGGATTTATAATGTCAATTGGACTCCGACCCATTGTGTAATGTGCCTCCACCGGGACTTGAACCTGGCACTCTTTGGTTATAAGGGAACGTTGTAAACCACACCTGGGAGGCCCGCCGTGGTGAACGTGTCGTTATAAGAAATATGCAATATAAAGCAAAAATGTGAATTTATTCTTGAGAATGTTAAAAAACAACAAGAAAAACCAGAATATTTGAGTCGCTAATAATATTCTGCATATTACATATAATTGTGATGGCCGTTTGCGAGTTTTCCTTCATTAATTGCCATTCATAATCGTCAACATTGCGATTAACTAAAAGTAACAAAAAAGCGGTACAAAATTTGAAAAATAAAATATACATAGAATAAAAGTAAATGGCAATTAATGAAGGAAAACTTACAAATGAACTGAAAACAAAGATAATAACAAGTTGATATTTACTACCTACTTTTGGGCTTTTTGAAGTTGTCATTTTTGGCGCCAATTTACCTGTCTATTTAGCATGGTTTGTGGCTATTATAAACGCGCTCCCTACTGATAACACGAACTGTGACAGAAATAAACAAAGTGTGAAAATACCTAAGTCAGTGTCTTCATGACACTTGTACAAACCACCAACGTCGTTTTGCGATAATGCAGGGTGCAAGTTTAGAGGTGCACAATTTTCGAAAGAAAAGTGGCACGCGTCCTATTTTTCCTATTACATCTCGAGGCATTGGTGTACACATGGGGGAGCTGATGAGGCTACAACTCTCCCGAAACTTTGAGAAAAACAAAATTTTGAAATGAAATCTGTAAAGAACTCGGGGAAAAAAACAAATTGGTAAGTGCAACCCCCACACCCCCTAAAATGACCCTAGATACCATTTCTCTCTTTGAACAACTTTAAAAAGGAATCCCAAAAGTGGTAAAAGTCGGAAATCTAAGACAGGAGAGGAGATACGAGGTGGAGATGAGTGGGATGGAGATAAGATGCGAGAAAAGTAGGGAAGGCGATATGAGATAAAAGCAGAGCGAGCAGAAGGAGGGGAGAGGAGAAGGAGAAGGAGAAGAGAACAGAAGGGACTGAAGAGAAGAGGTAGTTGCAGAAAATATCGTCTCAGCGTCAAGAATTGATGCATTGGTCAAATTATCGACATGCCAAATATTTTATATTGTCTCTCTCCACCTCCCCTCCGAAAGAAAATCCTGCGTACGTTTGTGTCTGGAGGAGAGTTACAAATCACTCGCGTAATGTAAAGTGCTGCTTGCGATGGAATACTGCTAGAATTTAAATTTGAAAATAATTTCAATGTTAAAGGCGTCATCATTATTACTATTATTAATATGATTTTGTAACGTCCTATTATTGTTATCATTACGTCCCTGCCTAAATTCGCAGCCAGAAATACGATTGATTGATTGAGTTATTGTTTTAAGCCCACTTTATGTACAGTAAGGCTAATAGGGACTGGACCTACAGTTTAAAGTGGGGTCCGAACCACTATGTGCCTCCACCGGGTATCGAACCCGGGACCCCTTAATTACAAGGCAACGACGCTACCACTGCGCCATCGAGGAGGCCCAGAAATACGAATAAAACGCGATCTTCTATCTTCAGGAAAGCAACGTCTTGACAAGGCACAAGGCGGTCCTAAGACCAGCACAAAGCTTGAATGGAGACAATACAACAATCTTGTTCAACAAATGTTGGCGCGAAGTTTGCGGACAACCAAAGGCGGCATTGCGTCCCAAATACTTTCTGAACTGCCTGTCATAAAATATTCCTGTGAGAGGACAGTCGTCACCTGTCGAACCTGACAAATTGCAAGGAGCGGTCTTTCTTGCTTTAAGGGAACAAGGGAAAGATGGAGAAGATAAAGGGAAGGAAATTACAATCAAATGGTAGAGAAGACTTATCCCTGGGTTGTACCCCTGCTGTTTGAGAGCACAGTTTCTGAAAGGCAATACGCAAATATGGTTAAATTTTCCCTTCCCCAGTAAATCTTTGTTTCCGATTCATTTTGTTCATTCTGCTAGATTTTGCTTCTATCCAGGGTGCCAAGTACCAGAACGGTCCAATGACCTCGGTGCCCTCGAGCAAGGAATTACTTGAGTGAGGAGGCAGGAGGGCTTTGGGGGAGGGAGGCGGGGCAGATGCAAGAGGACGAAGAAAATGTAGCAGTTTACTTACATGATGACTCGTGAAAGAAAAATTGTTATTGCTTGCTTGAAAGAATGAAAGATATGAAATTAGTAATATTTTTCTAGTTTGCTTCGCTCTCAATATAAGCGTTTCTAATAAGTAACAAATTATAATTGTTATCCCAAAAAACTGTGTATGTGTGTGTGCGTGTATGTAATATGTTTTGTTAATGATGACATACTGGATACCAAATAATGTAAAAAGTAAAGTGCTCCCCTGTGCTTTTCACCACGCCATGTAGGCGTATAGAGAGTGTGGAGTTTGGGCTCCATACTTTCTTGATCACGGCCGAAGGTGGCCGCCTTTACCCGCCAGAGTTCCCTCCATGTACCCACTTTATACGACGCTGGGTGGGCGCCCGTGCCGCTTGAACAGATGGGAAAAAATCCCGGTTCACCTCCGCCGGGGATCGAACCCGGGTCTTTCTCATGGTAGTCAGACGCCCTAACGATCGAGTTCTAGGACACCAAATGATGACTAAAACTATATGCGGGAGTGCTCTGAAAATACTAAATAGTTAAAATCTGAAAATGTGTTGTGCTTATTGATACATAGAAATTATTCTCAGTTGTAATTAATAATGGTAATTATGAAAATATTTCGTTGTGGAATTGTATTACAATTAAAGAACAGGTATAACAGTTTTTTCAGTGATTTTATACTAAAAACAGTATGCTATTCAGCGCAGCTTTGTGTGAATTCACTGAAAACCGCAAGCCTTCGCACAGACGTTTGATATCAAATATAACCAACATGAGATTGAGGTACTACAAAACTATGTTCGTAATATAAAACAAACGACCACACTAAACAGCATTTCTGACCTGCATTCAGCTTTGCCGGAAACAATTTTTCCAATTACAGCAGAGCTGTTACAAATAGCATTAACGTTACCAGTATCATCTTGTGCGTGTGAACGATCTTTTAGCGTGCACAAGAGATTAAAATCTTACCTCAGAAACAAATCAAACCAAGAGAGAACATCTGCTTTGGCAACCATAAACATAGAACAAGAAATTTCAACGTCATTAAATGTTGATCGTGTCATAGACTCGTTTGCATTACAAACGAAACGACGTCATTCTTTGATAGTTCCAAGAATGTAACTTCCGGTAATGGCCTCGGTCTCAAGATTAGCAATTGCTACGTAAGTAAGCACGAACACAAATGTGTCAACAGTCCACAGCTGCGACTCCTGTATATAGTTTAAAACTGTGTTTACAAGCTTCGTTGTACTGATTTTTGCATGTCTCAGCAGAGAGGAATTTTCAAAAACATTTCTCCTCTGAAAGTGCTAAGCAGATTTCGTAAATTCTGAAAAATGAATATGCGTAAGATTTCATCTGTAGGTTTGTTTGTTTGATTTGTTGTCTTCACTTTATGCACAGAAAGGCTAATCAGGACTGGACCTACAGTTTAAAGTGGGATCCGAAGCACTGTGCCATTATCTCCACCGGATATCGAACCCGGGACCCCTTGATTACAAGGCGACGACCTTACCACTACACCATCGGCGAGGCACTTTCACCTGTAGGTTTGGAAGAATCCTCATGATGGTTGCATTTGTAGCTGTGTTGAATATAAATGTAGTAGTTTTGTCTTTCCGGAAACTTAATATCAAATATCTTGACAGACAATAATGCAATCCACAGGAGGATTCTCCAGAATAGCTAAATAGGAAAAATCCTGCACAGAATAATTTATCAGATGTCAAGAAATCAGCTTAGCACTTCCACAGTAGTTTCGATAAAAAAGAAGAAGTTGTCATTGAGACAGGCAGAAAATAAAATACATTAAGAAAACTGTAAAGTAATAGTTTAATAGTAGTACTTTCATAAATTGATTTGCTTCCTGAAAATTCTTGAACTCTAATGTTTATTTGACCTCCAGTATTCACATATATATTATATACACTTCGTAGTAGTTTTATATACCAATGCACTATATATGTAGCAATATTATAATGTAATATAATGTACATATAAAACATATATATATATATATATATATGTGTGTGTGTGTGTGTGTGGGGTGTGTGTGTGGGTGTGTGTGTGTGTGTGTGTGTGTGTGTGTGCATCACACAGAGTTGTTTAACTTTACTGTCTGGTAATATTTGCATAGGAACAAATTTTAGATTTGGCCCCCCGAACTGATCAACCTAGCTACGTCCCTGTATGGTAGGAACCGTACAGAATTGGTTGTTTTCATTTGGGCAATTATCATGCACTTTCAGTCCTGATTTGCAATCAATGTCATTTCTAACCTCTTCAAAACTTTATCCCCATATAACACATTGATTCATCTATGTGTCTTGTAATGGTTATTGGAGTGAAAACGTGATTAATGTGGTGCTGACGACTCCACTGCATTTTTTCCCTTGGCTCTGGTCTTGAATCCCAGTCTGCATTAATGACACAGTACAAAAAATTTGAAATAAAAGAACTCAATCAATAAATGATATAACCACATATAACGAAGAAAAAGAAAAGTAAAATAATTTTGTGTAAATAATATTCTAGCTGTAGTATTTGTGTTCCCTTGCATTGCATTTGGCGCCTGCTCCTCAATTGATAGTTAGTAACTAACTTTAAAGCCATACATTGTCCAATAACTTATCTAAGCATTCAAGGCCACTCCAGTTTAAAATGTGCACCAAAATACATTGAGAAAACATGAGGCCTGCCTTCGTTTGGAGTGGATTTATACTATGTATGCAGAATTATATGCGAAGTATATTGGTAGAATTGTCGCATACATTTTGATCCCATTGTTCATTAGTTTGAATAAATCTATTACTTGTGAACGACGACGCATATTAAAAAGAGATGTGTTCATATTTTCTTGTTTCATTGTGAGAGATGATACACGAAGGAAAATTTGCACAAATTGGCATCACTAATTTTGGAACACTTTCGAAAAGAATAATGGCCTCCCTGATGGCGTAGTGGTAACGTCGTCGCCTTGTAATCAAAGGGTCCCAGGTTCGATACCCAGTGGAGGCACCAATCGCAACTGGGTCTGTTAATCATAAGCATAACAGAACGTGTGTTCAGTCAGGAGGAAAGTATTCAGCATCATATTACAATATTTATTTCGCTTATAGGCAGAAATATTTTAGACTTATTAAAAAAAAAGACGTTCTTCACGAAGTTAGCTGCACAGAACATGCAAAAGTGACGCACTGAGGAAGTTTCAAAGTGCTATGAACTAGAGAAACGGATATTGTAGAAAGTGAGCTGTGTTTTTAGGAGGCGGGTCCATGGAATCCGGACCCCTCCCCCCCGGAAGACTTACCCAAGTACTCAAATTAAATAATGAAAATATGCTTGTTTAGTATTTGTTGTATAAACGATGGTTATTAATTTCCTCTGAGCTTATTGGAATACAAGGAATATATTCGGCTTTGAATGACATTACAAATAAGATGTATGCACACTACTACCACAGATAAAGAATATCTTGATTTGTGCTACTATTCATAATATAATAAACATCAAATATTAATCAGAAAGTTTACCTTTCTCCAACTGCATATAATATCATTTCTGTTATTCAATAAATATTCAATTCTTCATCTATCTGGCATTATTTTCATTGTCAGGGCACTTGTTTTAAAATATTATTTTTCCGATATTAGCTACAGGTAAGCTACATAATGAATAGGCACCGTTATAATTTCTATCCTTGGAGCGTCGTTTTACCTATTAATGTAATAATATAATATTAATGTATGTATTGCAATTAGTATTAATTTGATTCAATGTAATTATTTTAATTTATTATTATTACTATTATTATTGAGACACTTGATTTGCACCACCCCCTGTAAACATATTTCTAAATACGTGCCTGCCTGGTAGCTACTATAGTGAAACCACAAGCAAAGAAACCTGCACAGACCCGCGACTCCTGTGCACCGCACTCCCGCGGGGAGGGGAGGGGGAGAGTGGACCATCCTTCCTTATGGCCCAAGCTGAACAGAAGAAGGGAAAGCTGCGCGGGGATTTTTCTTCCAAGGTTTTCTCCCTTGGGGTCACTCTATACGAGCACCAACTTCGATTAACTTCTTGTATCTTTCTTGTATGCATCTTTCCATTCAAACATAAGATTATTATTTTTCCAGATCAAGAATTGCTTCGGAATCGAACAGATGTTTAGGAATCATCACTTCAGTAACATATACCTATTTAACAGATTTTCAGAGTTTCTTTCATTGCCTTTCGGTGACATTTTTATCAAAATTCCAAAAATATTGATGTGTAGCTTATGAAAATCATGACCCGCCAAATAGCGCTCAGACTTTTTTTTATCTGAGTACAATACTCCTGTCTGGCCGCAGTAGACAGAGTAAGAATGAATGATAAAGCCTTATATGTAAATAATAATAATTAAAATAACAAAATAAAATACATAAAGATATCACATGTATACAGATTATACCTACACGAGTTTCAGGTTGAGAGCTTCACATGAACGTAGGATTGTGAGTACGAATCTACCAAGTTTTCATTTCAATATAGCTATGTCGTATTTTTATTATGTTCACTTCAGTTCAAAATACCAAATTGCATAGTACAGGACCGTACCCAGGATTCTTTTGAGGGAAGGGCCAGATCCAAAGAGGTGCGTGTGTGAGTGAGTGAGAATGAGAGAGAGAGAGAGAGAGAGAGAGACAGAGAGAGATTACAAAATGAAACGTTTTTTTTTTTTTTTTAAGTGTTAGATTCTGTTAAATTCTTGCTTTATGTTAATAATAATATTTCATACATATATCAATATCAGTTTTGCATTCGTGTTTTACCTTAATTTTGTTAATGTTGTTAAGGCCCGTACCATGGATTTCTTTATGGGAGAGAGGGCAGTGGCGTGCCCAGGATTTCCGAAAGGGAGGGGTTATGTGTAGGGATGGCCAGATCCGGATTTTTCAGATCCGGATCCAGAACTTTTGGATCCGGATCCGTTTTGCCATCCCACATGCGCTTCTTTGGAAAGTAAGAATCTGCTTATAACATATTGTTACCTGCTAATATACATATATATATAGCGTGTACGCGCGTGCGCGATTTGTAATTAATTAATACACTTACAAGGGAGGTCTAAGTCTCCCCCTCCGATTTCCATGAAACTTGGCAGGTGTATAGAGGCCACCCCCTCAAATGGCAAGATGAGGAGAAATTGAAGTGGGGATCTGACCCCGAAACCACGTAAATATGGCATAGGAAGAAACAGGGGGCATAGGGCCTCTCTATACACCTGTCAAATTCCATGGAAATCGGAGGGGGACACAGGGGTCAGATGATCCCCACGTAAATTTGTACTCATCTTGATATTTGAGGCGGGTTTTGCCCCCTAAAACAGTTTTTTAGCCGAAACAAAAAAAACACGTATTTCTTCCTTTGGGCCCCTCTATACACCTGCAAAGTTTCATGAAAATCGGAGGGGGACACAGGGGTCAGATCCTTACTTCAATTTGTCCTCATCTTTTCATTTGAGGGGATTTTGCCCCCTAAAACAGTTTTTAGCTGAAACATAAAAACACATATTTCTTCCTTTGGGCCCCTCTATACACCTACCACGTTTCATGGAAATCGGAAGGGAACACAGGGGTCGGATCCCCACTTCAATTTGTCCTCATCTTGGCATCTTGTACAATCTATCAAAATATCGCTCTTGTGCAACTGCTACGACAGATAAGGAGCCCTTGAACAAATCGGGCATGTTTGGCCGAAACAAAGAACTGTTGTAGCTTTACAATACTACTGCAACAACACTGTTCCCATTGCTTTTCAGTTAGGCAACTACTCCTCTTCCTCAGTTTGGGATTACCTGGAAACATATTCAGTAGACTTAGTTACGTGCTATGAAACATTTAAAATAAGCGCGATCCAGAATGGATCGAATTCGAAATCCGGATTCCATTCAAAACCTGGATTCCCTCCGAAATCCGGATTCTCAGTTTTTACTATCCGGATTTGGCCATCCTTACCGGACAGTAACAAATCCGGATTTGGCCATCCCAAGCACCGAGTCGGATACAGACAAATCTGTCACACAGCGTACAGCCTACTGTTTACATTCAATTCTCTGAAGTATTCAAATAGTTCTATCTTCCGCATATTAACAATGTTTTCAAATTTCATTTAATTCTCTTATATCAGCGCCATTGAAAAGTCATGATATTTCTATGTTAAAAAAATAATACATTTATAAATGAAATATTGCGTGTTAGCAATTATTATTGCAATAAAGAACATTTCTAAGTGTGATTTATCAAAGAAAAGAAGAAGAAAAAAGAGACATTTTCGCATCATGACTGCAGTTCTAAAAAAGTCGGGCCAGGGATTAAAAGTAATGAACTGTCCCGACTAAATCGCAAAATCAGACGTCTGGTGTGTTTCAAAAAATTATAAAACTAAAACTACAAAATATTGCAGACTACAGACTTCTACACAACAAACACATTCATTTATGCAAGAACAAAATTGAAATTGTTAAAAATTTTCAAAATCGTTGGTTATTTTCATAATTTTTGGTATGTTCACATATATAGGATGTTTCATTTATCATGAGACCATTGGAAGATATGTCGCAAGTTCTATACAGGACATTCTGAGGGATACATTAATTACGTTACAGAATTTCACAGAATGCAGTTAGTTATATGCTCCAGTACTCTATCAAATCTATCTTTCTGGCACTCTTATTTGATATATACATAAATACGCTTCGACCGTTTGGACTCATAACAAATGAGGCACCTGGTACACATTTTGGTACTACATTCTGGCTGATACCTCTTTCCTTTGAAATGACACCTGGAAAATAAACCTCATACATAGGGAGAAAAAAATACGTTGTATGTAAGATCTTATTTTTTAATATCAACTCTTTTCAATATCATCTGCTTTAAGCAGATATATCTATCTGTCACACGTACATAATATCATTATATACATTGCACTTACAAAAGATTATCTATTCAGGAACTACATACATACGCTGTACATAATTTGTAATATATATCATCATATTTATATGGCACATGAGAAATTAGTCTGGGTGCCAAATGACAAAAATAGGGGTAACCTTACACTGGAGTATGTACAAGGTTATATAGCTTATTGATAGCTTTGAGTGGATAGATTTTACATTCACTTGATTTATCTTCGGCATCGTTGAGCATTTTGAAGATAGGGTTTACACCAAATTATTTCTAGTCGTACTAAAGGAAAGTGAATTCCATATAAGTTTCTGCTTTTAAGAAGAGTTAATAATAGTTTGTCTTACAAGAGAAGTTGTGGAAGGTACTCCCATAGCCCCAACAATGACTTAATATTGTCAAATTATTTACTTGCGAGTATAATTGCATGAAATGATAAAACTATTAGTATACATAACTCAATCATAGCATTAGTTACGATATTTTGTCTTTTGGGTAGTGATATAGGACACCATTTTGCATAATTCAAACTGCTCAAAAGTTACAGATTAACAGTTTATTAACTAGGCATAAAAGTGAATAAGAAAAACATAATAAAACCTCATACATACTCTAAAATAAGGTTTAGCCTCTGGCATTCAGACTAAATCTAGAATATAGTCAAATGGTGCTTCATTCAACAATGTTTCAACAAGTGTAACTAGTGCTAAATTGCTCACTGTGGTCAAATACCATTATCACATAAGCCGTGCATTGACTTGTTAAACACAATTAATCATATTTCGTTGGATGGCAATTGAAGTCAGACTCAATTTATGCATAAAGTCTATTTAGAAGGAATAATAATCCACGTCACATGTGGAATAACAACAGAAATTACAAGACACATCTTCACACGCACACACACACCATTATATTCATATGCATGCAAACATATAGATGTGCTTACACACAAGCACATACATACTTAGATACATATAAACAGTTCAGATAATAGAAAAAAACAAAATATCACAGAGGCGATCTGTAAGATCTAACAAGGTACACCAGGTAAGATAAACTAATGCCATTGTCTCAGCAGCTTTGCCACCAAGTAGATTTCAAATTATGTACATTGTTGTTGTTTATACTTGTTTATGTATCTTATACTTATAAGAATGAAAAAAATAAAATACCAATTTCATTATGTTCATAAGAATAAAGATCTATCGAAACAACTTTTAAGAACTTGCGACGAATTGACATTTATGGTTAGTTAACTTGTCATTGACTGTTAAATTTTCTGCAGTGTGGTATTGTGGAATATTTGGATGGTTGTATAAGAACTCTTAAAACTCATATATTTTCATTGTACTTGTTGAACCAACAGACTGTAGCATGTAATGTGACTGAATGACAAAAATACACTACGTCAATTCACATAATAGCAGAAGATACCAAAGGAACTAATATTGCCAGAGTGACTGCATATTTGATTCTATCCTTAACATATTATATCTGAGCAAGATCCTTTTTCACTCCTAGCACCTTAAGTCACATATATAGTAAATATAATCAAATATGGTAAATATGCCGAAAAAAAACCTTATAAATGCTCGAATGACAAAGTTTGAAAATTTTGTATGTCAAGATTTATTTTAAAAAATAAATACCTAATTAAAAATCACGACCTTAAATTGATAAACTTATCCAATATAATTATTTGTCTATAATTTTTGGCCACCTGATTCAATCCTATTTTTGGCACTTGATTCAATTATTTGGACGAATTATAAATTTCATTCTTAATGCCAAAGCAAACAAATTTAGTTGTTTGTAGATATATATATATACGTTGATAAAATATTCCATAAAGTTGTTTGTACACATAAAAAATGCTAGAGCTACTATTGAATAGTCACTAACACTATTTGAACTTACAGCAAAGTACTTGCGGTATTAAATGACAAAATAACAACCAAATTACCAGGTTTCTAAAATATAATACAGGGAAAAGATGATAAGTTTAACAGAAGAAAATGTGAATGCATAGTTAAATACTTGTAACAAGAAAGCAAATTAGTATTCTGTATGCTTGAGAAGCATCACGAATTTAAAGCAAGTGCATTCCAAAATAGTGAGTACAATTTCAACATAATGAACATAATCATCAATTGCGTAAAATGATTTCATGTAGTTGGCATCTATCGAACAAGGCATCACCTTTTAATCATTGGATGATGGTTAAGTATAGATAGGTTCAGAGAGTAATGCGTTAAAAACAACAACAAAGATGAACACAAATAAGAAAATCTTGGTGAAATGGCGATGTACTAATCAACAATCGTCTTTCTTTTTCCTAACTTTTCCTTCAGTCTGAATGGTTCTAGAAAGGAGATCAACACAGTCTGCTAAGGACGGAGCACTTTGGTCGTGGCTGTAGTCCTTCCCCGCCACCCGAGAAAGTGTCAGGATGTACGAACAAGCTATCCTCAGTATGGACAATTTGGAGAGTTTCTGATTGTGCGAGTAGGATGGAATAGCTTGGCGGAGTGTATCGAAGGCAGCACTGATGGTGTGGACTCGAGTTCTTTCCCTGGCGTTCGCCTCGATGCGTCTCTCCCTTGTCATGTTCTTGTAGTTTCTCTGCTTCTGTTTGAGACACGAACTACTGCTGGTCGGCGATGAGTTCACGGAGGTCGACGGGTCCTGAAGCCGTTCGTCATCTTCGGAAGGCGGGCCGCGGGTGTACTGCAGAGGCGAGTCTTGAACCGAGAGTCTTGATGCAGGTACTGGACGAGTGGACCAAACAGTAGTAGTCGGTACGGCTCTAGAAGAAGCACCAAGGAGGGATTCCACGCTGAATTTACTGTTCTGCTGCGGTGAATGCGGGCGTCCATAGTCATCACTGCTCGCAATCGCTTGCGTTTCCAAGCATGTTCTCTCTGAGGGTGCGAACTTAGTCTGCTTGGAACTCACGTCACAGCGGTGAGTCCACCTACGCAAGTCTTGCGCCTCACTGTCCTCACTTTTTAGCACCAACGAAAGAGGTTCGTCGTCACGGGAGATCTGACCCACCGTTCCGAAGGCGCTGGCTGACGGAGGCCGCAACGAATGGTCACCAACACCGAACGTTCGAGGGTTCAGGACTAGCCGAGGATGCGAGGCGATTTCCCCCGCAGCCACGATCAGGCTGGGAGGCCGGAAGGGATCGTGTATCAGCAAACCGGGATGGTCCACGAACACCGAAGGGCCGCGAAGGGTCGGCAAAGGGCTGCCGCTGCTGACCGCCGCAGAGCCTTGGCTCCACGGCCTGAAGGGACTTGGGTTCGAGGCACGGCTGCAGGAAACCGGGCTCACCGGCGGGTGTATCACCGTGTTCACACTTGTGTCCTCGGGTTCGAGTTTCGGCCGCTTGTGAGGAGTCAACGAACCTGGAGGCCGCTTCTCGTTGGCTACCTTTCTTGGTTCTGCTAACTTCCGCTTGTTCTTCTTGGCGAGGGCGATGGGCAGCACCTTCACTTCCACGCTGTCCTCGCTGGTGTCCGTCGGCGAATGCTCGTCCTCCGAGCAGCACTCCTCTCGAACAGCCGCCGCCATCTGGACACCTGGAAATACACAAAAAAGAAAAGTTTAGTAATCGTTATACTCATTCAGTTAAGATATAAATTATGTAATATATTAGTCGAGTTTGGAATACCTAAGAAGCTTGTTAATATGATAAAAGTATGCACCAGTGAAACAGAAAGTAAAATTTGTGTGGATTGACAAATTTACAATTCATGATGGGTTAAAACAAGGAGATCCATTATCTCAATTCCTCTTTAATTTTGCCTTAGAATACACTGTTAGGAAGGTAAAAGAAACTAACGAAGGACTAAAATTAAACGGCGTGACTCAGATGTTAGCATACGCAGATGATGTAGACTTACTGGGGGATGATGTAAATACAATGAAGAATAATGCTAAAATAGTATTTTTCAAAGCATCTAAAGAGATAGGCTTGGAAGTTAGCAAAAAGAGAATTAAATATATGCTTACAGGCCGAAAGCAAGTGTCAGGTAATAATCAAAATCTAATTATTGATAACAACTCGTTTGAACCAGTTTCCAAATTCAAGTACGTACTTAGGAGTAATAGTAACAAATGAAAATGATATTAAAGAGGAAATAAAAAAACAGACTTAATTCAGAAATGCATGTTACTTTTCTCTTCATAAACTTTTGTCTTCTCGTTTAATATCTAAGAAACTAAAAGTTAAAATATAGAAAACAGTAATTTTACCTGTATTATTATATGGATGCGAAACTTGGCCCCTTACATTGAAAGAGGAACATAAATTGCGAGCATTTGAAAATAAGATCCTTTGGAAAATATTTGGGTCTAAAAGGGATGAGGAGACAGGTGAGTGGAGGTTACATAATTTGTATTCATGTCCAGAAATTATTAGAATGATTAAATCAAGAAGACTTAGGTGGGCAGGCCATGTGGCACGAATGGGAGAGGAAAGAATGATTTACAGGATTCTTGTTGGGAAACCTGATGGTAAGATACCAGTAGGAAGACCAAGACGAAGATGAAGGGACGCTGTTGAGATGGACCTAAAGGAAATCGGTAGGGATGGAAAATAGTATATATATATATATATCTTGCTTAGAATAGGGACAGATGGCAGGCCTGTGTTGCTGCAGCCATGAACCTCGGGTTCAAGAAGGCTAGAGAGTGTGTTAGTTAATCGTTATACTGGCTTCTGGATATTATATTTGCAGAAGTGTATAAAACAAAGACCATACATTCAAGTAACTTGTACATTAAATACACGGAGTTAGTGTATTGTTAATTACCGATTCCCACACATACCCATACTTGAAAATTGTTTAAAATATTCATAATATTAGTGTGAAGCTATTCCACTCCAATTATAAGCATCAATATATCCAGAATTTTGCTTCAAAATATCAAAGAATTACATCACAATATGAAAATACATGTTATGTAATCACATAATCCAGTTTCACGTAAAATTGGTACAAAATTAAAATAAACTTCGGATGTGTACAATTTCCAGGATACTTAGACACTGTGAGGCTGTCGCGCGGCATTTTTTGCGGACCCTTGAAGGACCAAAATGCAGGAAAAGTATCGGTGAATAAGTCCAACCGATACTTTCCAATACCGAAACCACTAGTATCGATCGGCCGATGCATCGGAATCGGCTCAGCCCTAATTGTAACTAAAAGCTAGTAATATTAAAAGACCCAGTGTTTGGAAGAAACTAGTTACAAACAATTACTTTCTTGAGAAATTCGAGCTGTAACTACCTATTCTTTAAAAACCTGACGGAGTAATTGTTGCAATAGAAGTAACATTATCAAAAATTACTTTACGACACATAATTTGTAATTTGGGGCAGAGCTAAATTTGGCAACACTGTTTCCAAGGGAGCTAGGCTTCGTAGCATGTTATATATAAAACATTTAATTTTTTAACATTTGATTCTGTGCAAGAAAATTTCCAACAGATTTCAGAAGGTAGTTAAAAGAGTAACTTACAATTACTTCTCAAGTAGCAGTATCTGCAAATGCGTTAGGCCTACTTTTTAAAATTAGTAACTGTAACTCAATTACTTTGCGAACACTCAAAATATCATAATTATATTTGAAAATCAAAGTTTGAAGCTAACAAACGGTTGCTCAAAGTTCAAGTTCCGAAGACACAAGTCACAATTGTTACGGGATATACTAATTTACAAAATAAATGTTAATTGTATAAGAATTTGAAACTCAAATTTACCTAATCAACCTCAAGACTTCATAGTTTGCAATAATTTTCAGTCGGTTAGATAGATTGTTCTATAATAAAGTAAAAGAATTGAGAGAATTATGTTTCATTTTCCACGAAACTTTATTTTCTATTATTTTCCTTCCCGATAAAAATAATGCTAAACTGTGAAAAACTTGCTTCAGGGCATTAATAAATAAATATGTATATATTCTATGGAACTTGAAATAATAAAACTTACAATCTTTCACGTCTACGGACAAAAATTCATGCACAATTCCATGAATTCAAGTAATTCCCGGTAAGTAGCCACCCTGCGTATTAACACACAAAATTACATACAAGTGTAACAACATTAGCTACCTGTTTCTCGCTTAAATATGTCACTTTTCTTCCTCACACCTCTTTCCACTTCTTTTAGAACTTCTAGTTTTTCTCTACTGTTAAGCTAACGCCACACTTCAGCACTATGCACAACGTACCCTAATCACAACTGGCAACTGAGTGCAGATAAGACTTTCACAAATCATTGGCTAGTGGGGGGAGGGGGTGCAAGGACGAACACCTGGACAAAAAGGGGGTGGGCAATTCCACCTTCTTGAGGAGAGGGTGGAGGCTGCATACAAGTAAACAGAAACTTTTTCTGAATAGCTGTCTTGGAATTATCCAAATAAAAAGGTTCCAAAATTCGAAATACATATGAATTCTTAACATTGGTTTCATTAGGAATTTCAAGGGGAATAAACTTCTGTTCGATTTACTGAATAATTCGAATTATCCAAGTTCGAATTAAAAAGAGTCCACTTAGTTCTTTTGATATCTTTAGGATAGGATCCTTTCAGCGACATATAAAAACTTGTTTGGTAAGTGTACGTTTTTCACGAATAAACACTTGCTATAATACATTGTTTGTTTTGTCTGGATTTTGCTGACGCACCCTGCCTTATACCCTGTAAGAATAAGTGGAAATAAACGACTACTCTGTCACAATCAGATAAAAATTTCTGATTTTTCGATTTTTTCGAGAAATCATATTTTTAATGTTTGTATCATAATGCAAAGTAGACAAATACTTAAATACATGCATACTCATGGGCACTTCTGGGTTGTAACCTCACTGGCTATAAATGGAATCATTGCAACCCAGAAGTGACCATGACTCTACACTAAAATGGGAAAATATGCCACAAAATAGAAAAAATGCTTAAATTGTTTGTGTGGTTTTTGACACCATGCACAATATATTTTTATAGAAAACCTTTTTCTAGTAAACGGCCCTGTAAAATATTTGAACAGCTTGATTAAAGAAAAAAAATATACGTAAATATACATTGTTCTATTTCTGATACTGTAACTACTATGGAAATGTGTGTCGAGTTTGTTAATGAAACTAATAATAATTTCAGTAACTTTTCTTCAGTTGAAAATAAAACATTCTGGATTGTACTCTATAATTGTAACTTAAAATACTAACTTCAATATTTTTATATTCTTTGTAGCTGGAATTTGGAGATTTTTTAATGATAGTTTGGAAAATATCAGCTGCCATGATTATCTACAGTTTCATGATATTAACACTATTTATGATTTAACATGATTAGTATTTTGTATATTTTCCTACACAAAATGTTTGCTATTTTTGCCCATAAAATTATTGAATTTCAAATCAAGAGAAATCCTGTGTTTACATTTCCTTTCGTATGAGCTTCACACCATCAGTACATATGTTTTATTTCCTTTATTTTCATATCTTAGAACGTAATAATCACCATTAAATGATTACGTGATTAATGTACTTTCACCAAAAGTGTTTCTGATATCTACAAAATCCTTATGTACATTATTCTATAAATTATTTATTTAGAGTGATTTAAATCAACCTGGTTTAAATCAATCCAGCCTGCTCCCAACATACGTAGTAATTCTCCAACATTCGTAATTGTGGTTTGGCAGAGGAAAAAATAAGTATAGAAACCCGGCCTCTTGTCAGGACTGATACTCATAGTGTGTCGAAACAAAGAGTTTATTTCAAGGGACGGACAGCATGCCACCAACCTGCGTACTGAAAACAAATAGGATTGCGAAAGTGGTCGGCGGCCCTGCCGTCAACGAAACGCAGGATGTGACTCAACAAGAGCACGAACTGCACGCACCCCTGGTCCTCTGTCTCCCTATCGCGCCTAATTATTTCCCTTCGTGCCTGCGATGAAATAATCTCCATCCCACTTACCATATCAAGCCTATTGGTTCTGTCATCAAACATGGCAACTTCCCTCCATCTTCGAATGCAATCACTTTTCTGGTAGGTGGGGAGTGGGATGGGACTTGTTCTAGATACTGCGATGAAACGCCCGAGTGAATTAAGCATTTTACTATTATGCTAAGGGTAGGATTTTCACGATTTTGAAAATATATTTGGAATGTTTTGATGTCTCTAAAATACATGTTCATGTTCAATTAAGTACTTCTTTAGAGCACATGTATGAATATTTGGCCATAATTGAGCATATTTTAACAACTTTTAGGTCAAATTTAGTGTGATCTCGCTTTTTCAAGGCATGAAAAACTCTCTACATACACCTAGTTAGTTATTCTCAAAGTGCATTTCGATCCTTTTTACATATTTACTCAAGCTATTACATTTCTTGCAAGTATGTATTCTCTGCGATCTTCAATCTTTGGTAAGGTGATGGAGGATGACTGGTAGTGGAATGAGAATACGGTTGTTACGGTTTTGACATTTGAAATTAAACAAATGCTCGTGCATAGTTTCAAATTTCACACTTTTTTACAGCTTTCTCTTCGTTTTTTTCTATTTTCACGTAAATAGTAAATAGTATATGAAAAAGCAAAATTTGATTACAAACTTATATTGTTAGAGGAAAAGGTCTAAGTATAGGCTTTGAAGCTAGTATGTATGTGGGAATTTGCTATCAGTAATGGACAAAGTAATTAATTTGCAATAAGAACTTATGATTACTGTTGACTCTGTACACTGTCGTACATAATTTCGACCTTTCAAATATCACGGTTAATTTGACAAATAAGAACGTCAGGTAGTGAATATAACGTAAATAAAATCTAAATGGCATGACAGTCTAAATACGTAAATATGGGCTACCAGTTAGACTGAAATGTATCAGATTTCAAACGAAATATAAATAATAATAATAAAATGAGCACAGAATGACAACCAAGTGCATCACTATGTCAAAATAGGTGATACAAAATTACAAAATTGAAAATATAAATTTTAAATTAGCATTAACATTCCCTTTAGAGTACGGCCAGCGTCATTCCAGGCATCCAATAGCATAGGAGTGCGGGCAGATTTCAAGAACATGCTTGTCTAACTGGCTGTGACACGTAGTAAAGGCAACCCTACAAGTGACCAATCACGTCACCTACTTACCCAGTGACGTAACAGGGGAGAGTTTACGCCGGAACTACGACGGCTCTGATATATTCTTTATGTTAATCCAAAAATTAATAAATTCGCTTCAACATCACTGGAATTTGGGAGTATGTTTGGATTCGTTGCCTATCGAAGAATCTTTTGCTTCATTATAACCGCTACAAAGGGCTATATATTTTATGAATTTTATTATAATGTTTTAATAAAATATTGATAGTGTAATGCGTCACGGTAACATTCACGTGTTTTCCCTATATCTTTCACTTTGAAACAACAAGTTAATCACCACCATTGTCAATAGACATAAAAAAATCCGTGCTTACATAAATTTCCGGCTACAGGGGGCGATGACGTCATGGAGTCAGCTAGGGGAAGCGCGCCGAAAAGTTAATTGGCGAGTGCGGAAGGGGGGGGGGCGAGGGGGAGGGTAATCCTGCATCCAGCTGAACAAATCGATAGAGAAGCATGTTAACTGGCCCCCTTCCACTTTCCCGGCCCTACGTAATACAGAATTTTCGCTAAACAGTCGCACTCTGTGTGGAGCGGTGATGATGATGACCACCAACATTCATCTTCATTTGCTATGGGTCTCTAAGCAAACACAATCAAGCAGATGTTTGTTGAGATCTATTCAATAGTAAGTAGCTGACAGTGATATCTGTAAGATGATGGAAGCCTTCTGTTAGGTATGGAAAGAGACAATTTTTGCTGTTGTTATTTAGCGTCGCTTTTCTTCCGTTAGTGGGTAATCACGACGATGAGGATTAGTGAAAGGGACAAAGTAATGCAAGTTGCGTTTCGGATATACGAGCATTTCTTTTATGTGTTACTTGTTCTCGGCTACCTGTCTCGGTAACATGTTTCTATATTTCTACTTTAATAATCAAACGTCTCTTCTCTACCTAGCCGCGACGATGAGATTGAAAGATAAACGAAGTCAGTGATATGGTTTCAATCCGGGACCTCTGGCTTTGTAGTACGTTACCCAGATCGCTTCGACTACATTTCTGTCCTGCTGACAGAAGTTCATATGCCATAGGTGTAGAAGTTGGACTCATGGGATATCTTGTCCGCCTACAATCGCATATTCACTGAACTTCAGGGAGTGTCAAAAAGCAAATAGAAACACACGATTGAAGGATTCAACAAGCAAGTGCACAAAGAGGTTCAAAATAATGAATGAAACAGTAAGTCGTTGGAAATGACTGCGTTTACTAATCATCCTGTGGTTTTGTCCCGAATAAGACAACAACATTTGGAGTTTGTTTCCTGTTTACGTGTAAAGATACGTGGACACAAAATGTCCACCACAATTTTCAATCACCTTTGAGTTTGTTTTTATTAAGTCCACTTTATGCACAGAAATGATAATCGGGATTTGACCTACAGTTTAGAGTAGGATCCGAATCACTATGTGCTTCCACCGGGTATCGAACCCGGAACCCCTTGATTACAACGGACGACGTTACCACTACGCTAACTGGCAGGCACCATCTTGAATCACTTAAATACACGGGGTGAATTTGTACTGGTGATAATAATTTTGTTCTGTTGACGGTTTTACTTGATTTCTGAACATGTCAATGAATGTACCAAGAGATGAACATGAAATGTAAGTTCGTAATTAAGGTGGTGTAATGGTAAATTTAGAGCAAAAATCAATTTTCTTAGGGAGTGGTGAGGAAATTTTAGCGGGATGTTAGGGTGGTGTTGAAGGTGTGGGGAAAAAATCACTGGAGGTGGACAAATTGAATACACGTATCTTTGAACTCCACTGTATTGGAATGGCATTCAATAAATACATGCACCATTTTATCTTGATACTAATTAATAATAAATTCTACTCTTAATGTTGCCTGCATCCATCGCAATACTTAAGAAAGATTTTATTTGAGCTTTCAAATCCACTTTATACACACATAGGTTTATCGGGGCTGGACCTACAGATTCAAGTGGGAACAGAGCCACTATGTTGCTCCATCGGGTATCGAACCCGGGATCCAATGAATACTTTACCACTACTAAATCCGGGAGGCTGCAATAGTTACGAAAAACAGCGCCTATCCTAGCGAAGCTAACCAAACAGTGTTGGCCAACAAGGAACGCATGGTCACATGGAGCATACATTCCGCCGCGAAGACTCGCTATCAAGCACGGCAGATAGCGGCGACAGGCTGGCATGATGTAATCCTTATGCAGGAAGGAACAGATTGATGGAGCCTGCCCTCAGCTGTTGCCGTATCGCTAATTGGGTGCAGAGTTCGCGTGATTAATCATCCGCTCTCATAACCTCCCGCGCCAACATGCACCGATCGGTGCAAACGCCCAGCACCAACCCTCCCTTTGGAGCTGAGGGGTGCATTTCACTCAAGAAAACCAACTCTCAAACTTTTGTCCAGTGTGCCAAAACCTGGTGTTGACTCGAGGAACATTTACGTACATTGTGGAAGTAGAACCGATATCTGACGAAACACTGGTCCATATAGACATTAATGCAGTGGCGTGGCGTGACTTTTTCAAAAGTGTTACCGGCCATCAGTATGACAATTATGCCTACTAGACGTTAATAGGCCCACCAAGTGCATTTTGCCTCCTACGTACGTTAAATTTGTTTTTATGAACAAAGGTAACAAAGGTAATACAGAAATATTTGGAACATCCTAGGGAAGAACTTTCAATTGAAAAATAAAAAAAATAGAGGTTGTGGGCACGATAAGCTACAGTTTGTTGGTAACAAAAAATGTGTAAGATAATTTCAAGAGAACACTGCTATCTTGATTCAAATAGGATCGTTCTGTCGATTACAATTGGTATTTCAATCTATGCACATTAAAAACTGGGATATCTGGAAATATTTTCTGAAGCAAAGTATAGCCATATCCCGTGCATTTTGCCTCATCCTACGTCGAAGAATTTCTTGTCCAATTCTGTTTCTTTGGGATATACTGAGAGTAAAATAAATAAAATTAATGTAGCAATAATAATAATAATAAGTAGTAGTAGTCAGGGTGGTTGTAAATTCTAATGGGTTCCGCAACAGGACCGGAATTTTAATTCGGTTCAAGTTGCGTATTGTTTCATTTCAATACGGAACTTAAAATGTTTTTAAATTGATCCGGAAAAACGGTTCCTGGACCGTATTTAAAAATGATCCGGAAAAAAAAGTTCCTGGACGGAATTGAAATGCTTTAGTTAAAAAGGTCCAGACCCCATTTAACCCTGTTGATTTTCTCTCCTGGACCGGAATTGAATTTATTTAAAATTTCTGGACGTTTAACAATCTTGGTAGTAGTAGTAGTAATCGTGAATCTAGCTAATTTGAAACTCAGTATTCGATGGAGGTTCCCTCAAGAAAAGAGCGCCAACCTACTTCTACGTCAGTCTGGCCGCGGCTCGAAAACGAGGGGGATACAACTCCTATTTCTAGCTTGCATGCTGTAATTGCTACTCTTACATATTCAACATTGTTTCTTTCCTTTGAAAGAATATCTGGTCCAACATAATACAAACATCAACAAGGCAAATGGATACCAATCTTACCACGCCATTGGTTCACTTTCTCATTTCTACAGGTTGACTTATTTCAAGAGACTTTTCTTTCAGTAAATGACTGTGGTACACTGCTACAAAAAGGCATAGTAGAAAATAGAAAGTGCATTGTAAGAAGATCAACAGAGAAATGTGTGGAACTTCCTATCGCTTCGTTATCGCATACGTCACATGTGTTGGTGGCTCTGCTTATCTGAAATGTAGGATCCCAGATCTCGGGTACACGTGTACTCTTCTGTTGCAGTGTTGCAATCTCAACAAACATTGATGTTCTTGTTCAACTTAATAGGCCAAACACGTTAACGTGCTACAAGTATACGGACTTTATTCGCTTTCTTATCTTTCGGAAAATACGCATGTTCATCTTCACATATTATTAGATGGTTAAGGAAACGGCTGATTTTCAGTTCAAGTTTCCACTTTCCTCTCTGTGTGCTAGATCATTCATAGCTTTAACCAAAAAAATCTCATGCAGCTTCTTTCACGTTTCATTTATTATGTGGTGGTGGCGCATTCAAGTACATCTCCTCTGCTTATTCGTTTGTAAGGGATAAGTTTGGAAGGAGATAATTAATTCTTATTCTATGTCGCTTTTCTGTTTATGTAGACTTATCGTGACAATAAGCCTGGACGATCGATTGAATGATTTGTTTTAATTTACTTCACTTTTCTGCCACCTTTGGATAATCACAAAGATGAGGATGAATAATGAAAACGACAATCACAACCACAAAAGAACAGCGTGTTTGTTGGAAGTAGATCATGTATCATAGTTACAGCGTAATCATTTTAAACATATTGGACTATTACATTTTATATTGCTCATATAAATGTAAGTGATAAAATTGTACTTGTAAATCGTCTGACCTGTTCAACATCATTGTAGTACACCTGTATACATATGATCTCATGAATGCAAAATAAATAAGTACATAAGCACAAGCCCCACGGAGGATTGCACTGGTCGTGAGGCCAGACGCCAGAGCCTCGCTAGTCTGCAAAATGCAGTCCAGGGTGTACCGTACTATGTGGGAGGTTGACAACTTGGTGTCCTCGCAAAGGGCCAACCCCTTACACCCTAGGGTGAACGATAATGAAACTGGCGAAGTAAAACTCGCAAAGGAATGGGCCGGAAATTGAACCCGGAACCTCCAGTAACCAGATCGTATGTCCACCGTTCAACGTGCTCGACCCACAGCTTGCCCCCAAAACAGACAAGGCAAGGAAAAGAAGTTAGCAGTTAGCAACACTGCTGTTTCCTCCGCAAGGCGTTATTGCACCGGGAGCTCTACGTTATCAGCTGAAAACAAGGCTTAGGGCATATCAGCTTTTTATGAATTAAAGGCTCTCAGAACTTGAACACCTGGCGCAAACCAGATCTCGTGTTGGAGGGGAAGGAAAAAAACATCGCGGAGTGCTTAGACCGCGGGAGTGGAACGGTCCGCCTCTTTCGGTAAGAAGCGATACGAGATATTATTTTAGTAATTTTGTGGAAAGTTTTACTTCACATTCCCACAGTTAATATTTATTTACGGACAATCTATTCAGTATAAATGCCATGCAGTTTTTACGTGTGTCAAAAACCGATGAAATGCACCCTTGTCAAAGAATTCAGAGCGGACTATTTGCAAACATGCTAAGCGGGACTGTTTAGATTAGATTCTTGTTCTATTTATGTGGCTCCTCTATTAATCACCAGGAGAAGAATTACAAATCCATGAGAGAGCCCACGGGAGAAACATAATAACATATTCACACAGGAACGAGATTTATAATGTTGGATAAGACCAAAGTTTTACATAAATCCCAAATTCGTTATGACGATGAAGCAGAACAGTTGAATAAAGGGCAAGAAAGAATTGCCCGGGAACCCTTCTGCTCTTTATTAAATAAATTGCGATCCAAAATGAGCTAATGATACATAATAAACGGGCGAGCTACAGGTAATGTTTATATGTGCAACGTCAGAAATACAAGTGTGGTTTTAAAACCATTTAATCACTCTATTGGAACAAAGTATAGTTATCATTATTATTATTATTATTATTATACACATTTCCATGGGACCCGTGCATATAGCACCGTGCTAGGAAGGCACATTTAGGGGATGTGGGTGTAGGGTCCCGCATATTCTAGATCTCGGTCATTTTGGACCGCCTTTACCTACCAGGATTGTTCCCAGCAGGCCCCGTAGCTAGAATTGATCTCCAGGGGGGGAGGCTCACGGGTTATCGGGGGGGGGCTTTGTAAACCAAGTCCATTTTTTAAAAAAATATTAAATTTAAGGTAAATTATGTGTGTGGGGGGCTCATTAATTTATAAATATCATATACTACACAAATACTACATTTTCTACATCTTTTAAAAAATCTCTTGAAGTGTTAATTGACTGATATTTATCACAGTGCCTACAGTATATTCCACCCCCGGCCGAAGCAATTAAACTCCCCTTCCTTCCCAAAACTTGGGAGCTGTTGTTGACCTTTGACGCAGATGCGGAGGGAACTTGCATGATTACATCAAAGTCATAGATTTCTGGCTAAACGGGAGGTTGCAACAGGGACAGTGAAGGTACAGATAAAGATGCTCCCCTATGAAATAACTTTATGAAGTCTAGAGAATATTCTAAATACTTGCAACTACTTCTGCTCATAAACAAAATGAGCGAATGTAATAGATACTGTTCATATTCTGCGGATTTATCCTTAAAGTTGTGAGTTGTCTACATTTTCACTCTTCACTGAAACAAATTATGCAAAATAGTTTCCCTAATGTAAAGGGGGCTGATGGCAATCCTAGAGGGGGGGGCTGACGGCAGTTCCAGGGGGGGGCTGAGCACCCCCTGGCCCCTGCCTGGCTACGGGCCTGGTTCCCAGGTTGAGGCTGGGTGAGCTCCAGAGTCACTTTATGTGGGAACAAGATCGGAAAAATTCCGACCTTAGATCACCCATTCCGGGAATCGAACCCGAGCCTTCCGCATGGCAGCCAGGCGTCCTACCGAGTACCGACTGGACCACCACGCCAGGTTTCAATCCCTTGCAATATATGTTCTTTGTAAGTGTTCCTTAATGAATTTCATATCATCACTCATCTTCATCTTTGCGAATTGCCAAATGTGGCAGAAAAGTGAAGTAAAATAACAAAATCTATAAAAATCAATCAAAGTCACGTGATGTAACATTATATACGCAATAATAAAATAAATGGTTCCAAATGTGTTCAGACTACGGTAACACTGACTTTATTGCCAACCAGTGGCGGCGATTGGGTTCCAAAACTGGGGGCGGGGGGCGGGGCAAGGACAGTTCACTTTCTCTTGTCAGATAAGGTTTAGCATAGGCCGTGTCCGGATTGGCAAGCGCTCCGTCCCGTTCTCTCACGTTGCTCTCGCGTGCCGTCGAAGTCACGTCCAAGTCGTCCGAATCTACATGTACCCTTGTAGTACGGTTGTCACTTTTCCCGCCAGGTGTCAGCTCGAACTTCACCCAGCGCGCTCTGGGGCGCAGGCGCATCGCACGGAAGCAGAAGGCAGTCGCCAAATAAACATGACAATGATTTCCACCTAGTTACTACTCATATTAAAAATGTAACACGCTATTTCATCATTTACAATTTTTCTACATTCAGTATTATTGATAAAATGTTAAAGTATAACTGAGTTTTACATCCTCTAATCAGTAAATGTTGTCTGTACAAAGTGAAAGTTAGAATATGGCTGCCAAGCGCAGCGTCACAGCGAGTTCAAGCGTGCATCAGTCGCGCCTCTCTGCTCTTCCCTCAGACTCCACGTCTGCCGCGAATTCGGACAACGGAGGTTGGCTGAATCCCTGGATGGAACGGTGCTCTAGGTGACATCTGCTGCCGATTCGGACGCGGCCATAGTGCGGGGGCAATGGTGGCTAAAAGTGGGAGGCAACTGCGCCCCCCAATCGTCGCCACTGTTGCTCACTGCATGCCGAATACACTGCACTGGTTGTTGTGTGCCTTTAATACAATATATTCGGATTTATTCGAAATTTTGTTTATCCGAAAGGGGGGTAGTCCCACCGAATTCAAATACGACTTTTTATTGAAGTGTATTTACCAGAGCGATCGTGTAACAAACGAAAACTGCTCCCACGTGATCCCCTAAGAAGCAATAACGAGACGGTGCCAAGATCAAATTCCTGGTCGGAAACTACCGAAGATTAAGTCAATGGCTTTGCATTAACAAGTTCCGTCCATGTCGCAGATCTAAGCACTCTGAACTAAACCTGGCGACCGCGGTCTGAGAAGGGAGGAGCCGAAGCATTCTTTCACGAAGGGCGATAATAATGTTTCCGCAAACAATCAGAAGTTGCTAAGCTCCACGCACAATTGCTTCGTAACAAGTGAACTTTAGTTTCAGAACATTTGAGACGGCACAATGTGAAAGTTAGGGTTGCTAACTGCGGGAGAAAATCTCTACTTCAAGTAGTATATTGAAGGGGTGCCCACAGCGGGGGGCGGGGGGAAATTCATGCTGCGTCATGGGAAGTTTGGGGGAGGGGGAAATTTTAAAGTTTACCTACCAATTCTACATATCTTCACACAAAAATATGGGGCGCGGATTGCTTCGTTTGATTGACTTTTAGTTATGGTTATTAAGTACAGTTTTCCTACCTACCTGCGGGTGATCGCTACGATGGGGTTGAAATGAAACACCGCCTCTAATGCATTTGGAATCGGTTTGGAAGGTTGGGAAGTGCTGTTCGCATTATATAGGTTAGTCAAACTGCTACGAATAAGGTTCAATATACTAACAGTGACGTGAGCCTGAGGAAATTATCAACACATTTGCTGCAACGACTTTGCAACGTCATTAGTTATTATCATTTATGTAAAATGTCATTTCAATCAATGTCAAAGTAATATACAACATACATGTTAATGTCTATATCGTATAAAGTAAACATATATTGCGTAATATGTCTGTATTACATTGTTACGCAAATTTCGTCTGACCAAAATAATTCGGCATAAAGGGGGGCAGGTGGAGTGTTCCATCTTTTGGGGGGGAGTGCGTCATAGGCCTTTGGAGGGGATGAGCACCCCTGGTACACTGCACTGTGATTGTAAAGTAAGGATATGTTGTTCCTATAGTTACTGTGGGAGAGATGCTAGTAATCATGGAAGATATGACGCCCATGTTCAAATTACACAATAAATGTCAAAATTATGACCAAACACTCTTCACGTCAGCCCGCAGATTTTTAATTGATTGATTGATTTAGTTTATTTTACTTCGCGTTTTGTGCCTTTTGGCTAATTTGCGAAGATGGGGATGAGTGATGAAATGATGAAATTGATTAAAGCATTCACAAACAACCAAGCCCGAGCGGGAATCGAACCCGGGACGCATGGCGTCGCAGCGCGATGTGCTAACCACTCGGCCACAGGGTCCGGCGTAGATTTTTAATTGTCCTACTTCCAATTCAGCTGTTTATTCCGTTACAATACGTCTACAAATTTTATGATATGATTTGAGTGATTAATTTGGTTTATTTTACTTCGCTTTTCTACCACTTTTGGCTAATCGCGAAAATGAAGATGATTGATGATATGTGATGAAGAACACCCATGTCCAGGCCGCGGGATTCGAACCCACCCCTTGCATTGTAGCGCGCTGTGCTAACTACTCCAACACGGCGGTCGGCAGAAGATTTATAGATTTGCCTCCATTCGCAGAATGCACCAACTGTCCTACTAACATACATTATTTTTACAATTGCAATTACGCCTACTTCTGATAATGACTACGTGGTTAGCAGATTTCTTATCGAGACTGCTTGTAAAAGAAGACACAAGAGAATGCTCAAGAATTATCAAATTATGTAGATACCGTTAAAATAGCACAATTGTTACATATAATAGTGCAAAGAACTAAAGAAGACTATATTTTGCACAATGTTATTCAAGGGTTTCAATTTGGATGGCATAATTCTATTTCTGAAGAATATCAACATACCGTTATCTTACATTGTTACCGAAGGAGAGCTTAAATCGCAACAACTAAAGCATGTCTTATGTGGGGAAGACGTATAATAATTCCAAAGGACTGTAGAGAAACAGTATTAAAGCTGTTACATGCTGAACATGCAAGACTCGCCGCTGCCTTGCCAAAATGTATTTTCCAAGCAACGAATCACTATAAACTGTGAATGTCTTCCATAAAGATATTTATGAAATTTCTTAATGCCAATACCAGTGCTAACGCTTTACGTTCAAACTGCCTGTAGTTTCTTTCCGAAAGCCTTCCTATCGTTGTCTACTGCTTAGTGAAAAGTTAGAATGAAAAAATAACTTCTTGCACGTTAATGGTCCCACTAAGGCGTCATGCTTAGGGCCCCGGCAACTGAGTGAGGAAATTGGGGAGCTACGAATGAGTAGCTGAGAGTAGGTCATAGAAACCTACAACGACGACTGGGGGTTCGTCGTGCTAACCACACGTCACCCTGTAACTGGTCGTAACTCCCACCTGGTGGGCAGTTACGGCAGTCGGCTCTGGCCCTCATGGGCTGTTGCGCCACAGGTTATTGTGTACGTTAAATGGATGACGTATAAAAATCATAATTTGAACTTGTATTCATTATTTTATATCTTCAAGTTCAGTTATTATATGTCGCTTTTCTACCTCGTGAGTTAACCGCGACGATGAAGAGGACGATCAACTAATGAAATAGTTGATGAAACAAACACATTGACGCATTTATGCTTTACCAAAGATCTTGAACCAGGATCTCAGGTTTCTATGAACATTAGGCCGACGTAAGCAAAGACGTTTTCGAAGTTCCGTCTCCCTTCGAAAAAAGTTATGATAATCCAAAAAGTGAAAAATTACACATCTATGCTTAGAATCCCTTCCAGAGGATGCACGTGAATCTTGGTATGGTTTAAGAGACCTCTTAAACTATTGCGAATATCTAGACAACAGCGAAAGAAAGCCACAGTAAGGTTTATGCAAATCCTCTAGAAGGAATTCTAAGCAGATGCATTCTTACAGATTTTGGAATTTGTTACGGATTTTTAGAAAGGAAAGGAAATTTATAAAAAAGCTTTGCTGGCGTCGGCCAATTGATTCAAAATGCATCATAGACACCTACTCCCCACTAACATATAATGAACGTTAGATTACCGATGTGATTGCCTTGGTGGGGATAGGGAAGTGGATCGTCCGCAGAGCCACTTGCATGGGCAACCACGACAATAAATGGGTCTTCTTTATCGCACAACGCAACACAAACTTCGTGTTCTGACGTCAGACGCGGAATGCTGACGTTGTTAGGTTCCTTTAGCAAAAATAGACAGCGTAACAATGAAAGCATTCCGCGGTTATGTCAGAACGTAAAGTTGCTCTCGCGTTGTGCGATAAACGAGACCCGGGATAAATAACTTCAGTAGTTGAAATAATAGTTAAGCTCAATCGCTATTTATTATTCGCAATTCATTTGCACGGGTGTTAATTAATTTGCACGTACTTAGAACTAATTCGCATGTACTTAGAATTCATTTGCAGGTACTTAGAATACTTTACATTTATGTATTTGCATGTTTATAACTTTTTATGAATATATATTTATTTATTTTATGAAAAATATGTATATAGAAGGTAATTAGAGGTACTAAACGGTATTCATATGGTTTTATATTCATTACTGCAAAGTATGTAATGTATCAATCGATAATATTAATGTTTATAATATTGAAAATAAGTTTTCTATGGTTTATGAACCGCTATGAAAGGTGTTAATGGTACAGGTCCAATTACGATTGGGGACGGTCCCGGTACTCGAACCCGCGATATGTAATATTATTAATTAGTACTATGTAATAATGTATGTTATTATATTATGAAAGACGGTGGTGCAACACGCCAGACAGAATACTGTCTCAGAATCTCAACTCCGCTCTGATCCCAGACAGAGAGAATGAATTAATATTCCGCGCAGGTATCAAGAATGAAGCCTCTGTTAATGTAGGTCAAGGCGAAAGGGTTTGCTGACGAGACGGGTTGTTGTTGTGATGGGAGAAATATACAACAAGTCATTTTGGGTAAAATAAATTGGTTAGAGAAACGAACCGCTTCGATTTCAGGTGGAAAAAGAAAATGTATCACGGGGTGATTGTGTCCCTTGAAAAAGACAAAATATTGTAAAATGCTAATTTTAAAAGTCTCCCGCTAAGCGGAAACTCCCTCTCTGTGTGGGTGTGGAGGGGCGATACGGACTTTAAAATAGTAATCGCCAAACCAGGTAGAGAATTTGGACGAAAAAGGATTTTAAGTTAAAAGGACATGAGGTGAAGGTGATATAATTCAAGGCGGGTGGACGTAAGGAATTTATCTAATGGAAAGAGAGGCTGTGGGTTTTAAATTTGGACTCGTAGAGTTAGTTAACGAGGCAGCGAGAATTTAAAGGGAATGTTAGTTTCCAGTATGGAAAATAGGGGCGGCCCGAATTTTGGGGTATTTAAACTTGGGAATCAGAATTTGACCGCACATTTCTACTTTTTCTATTGAGTTTGTTGGTGTGTTTGTTTTCTGAGTTTTTCTTCACCATGATGATCCATATTGTAAGTATTGCATTTTTTATCTAAGTACAAGTGTTATACGAGAATGGAATTTGACTAGTGTTTTATTGTAAATACAAACTAACTTGTCAAGTTCTATCTCGGTTGTGTTTTTTTTGTTTAGCGGCAAAGTGTTTAGCGTGGCGAGACGGAATAAAAGTGAATTGTAGTAACACTCGCGATTAATGTATTTGAGATTTGTGCAAGATCCCTAACAAGGATCGAACCTAGGACCGTTTGCACCAACAATATTAGCTTTTTTTTTTTACTCTACATATAACTATAAACCTTTTATTTTTTAAAAGAAATAAAACGCACAAGTCTACTACATACAAGTTTATTGTTCTAAAACTAATCTACTACAAAATAAATACAGAGTCAAATTAATTTTACAAATTATTTATACATAGCGTTTACACAACGCTTTACAGTTTTTTATAAGTCAGGTTATACATATACAGAATACATAATGTTAACACAATGCTTTACAGTTTTTTATAAGTCATTTTGTACACATGTTGTAATACATAGCGTTCACACAACGCTTTTATTTTCTCATTCATTTTGTTATGTACCCGCACATGTAAACCATATTCAAATGACAGTGTTACTTTTATAGAAAGTTTTTCTATGGCGTGTCAACCTTGACACGCCAGAAGTTTTTCATTTTTCTCACACCAAGTTCACATTCAGAACATGTAGGCTTGGGATAATTTTCTACTATTGCTTGTGCAATAGAGAAAATAAGACACTGGTCTTCGATGCACTATTCACTGCAGGCACACTGTAAATTAATTAAAGGCACTTGAGAATTTTGTCCATACAATTCTGTCATTTCTTTTTAAGTTTGTTCCAAACAATGACAGAAAATAGGTTAGGGGTAACTCACGGCACATATAATGTAAAAACATAATACAATAAATTCCACACATTGATGAGTTTGGGTTTTGAACCACCGTTTCACTGATGCACCATGATATACAGTTCTTTTTTATAAATTTTAGTACATTTGCACTAGGAGGCTGACCAAAACTATCAAAGTACATGGCCTCCTTATCACTGTTTATAAACAAACTTGTCCAGTGTATCCCTGGTCCAGATTCATTGTCGGTGTTAATAATCAATGCAGCAGGCAATTGCACATTTTTTGGCAATGTGTTATTAGCAAAAACACCTCGAAAAATAAAAGACAGACATTTGTCTGATTGAACAGTTTTTTCAATTTCAATGTTATTCATTGTTCACTATCCGAAAATGCACTATTTTCGGAAGAGCAACCTTGCTCGGATAAGTAATACACACTTGAAACGTCGTTGTAAAACGAAGCTAAAGAGGAATATCCACTGTCTGATGTTGAGGTGTTCTGTTTAGGTGCAGTCCTTGTGGCTTCTCCTATAATATGCTGTTGAAGCATGAAGCTACGGAGATAAGATGCGTATAAATGTGCGTCTCTAAGAGCACATTTGATTGTCCTTAATCTGTGATAATTGCGACAGCAATTTTGTGCAGGGAAGGCTAACAGTGACGCTTTAGGGCATCCTAGGTCCTCGAGGTTAACCACAGTGCGGTGAAGTATTGTAATCAGAAACTTGCATTTATCAGCTCCAAAAGAATAAATAACTGATGCGTTTTTGGTGTACTGGGAAAGTACGGAAACCAATTTTGAATAGCAAAGTTCACCGATAGGCCATTCGAGAGAATGCTTGTTTTGTGTTTGCCACATATTTTCGTTTTTTGCTCCAATATCTAAAGTATCCCATTCGTAAGGTGGTAGAAATATCCATGATTGCATACTATCTGAGTCTGCATCGACTATAGCTAGTTCTTTAGGAATAAAATTGCCAGAATTGTCTCGGAATCCTTGAAAATCAACGACAGCCCTCATATTGTGATCCGTACTCCTTCCTGGCTGGTACTCAACTGATTATTATTTTGTATTATCTGGGAAAATACCTCTATGCTTGTCTATTTGGAGCAGAGAATCGAACTCTCCATAAATAATGCACGTGACCGCCGTAGGCAACGGCGCAGAGAATGACAGTTTAGCACTTACACTCCCATCGCGTAATATGTCCCAAGTAGAGTCAATTTCCATTGTGGGTGAAAGAATAAAGGGATACAAAGCAAATCCATTATCAAAATCTTCTCGGGAGAGACTATTTCCTGTATCCTGGTAATGTATTCCCGTTCCAGAGAATAAATTGTAATATGCTTGGATAATATTTTTGTCTGTGAAGCTGGGGCAGAGAGGTTGGTTTGGAATGGTTCTAGTTCCAACTTGGAGTTGAATTTTATTCAATCCGAAATGATGGAAATTAAAGGGGTTTTTATGTATTTGACCATTGAAAGCTGAATTTTCAACAAAACCTAATATTACACGTTTAGGAACAGTACCTAAAAATATATTATCTAGATTATAAGAAGTAATATTTTGAGGGATAGTTATTGATTTTACTTCCACGCGTGTAATTGGGTATTTAGCTGTAGTAGTTTCAAGAGCATTTGCATGAGCAAGACCTATATCTGGAGATACAGTAACTCTTTTTACATAAAGAGAAATGTCCTGTATTTCTACACGATAAGAAGAATTCTCGGCGGCCATCAATGAAAATGCATCGTTTGATCTATGTAATTTAATTCTCATGGACACATTGTTCAAGAGAAGACGAGGTTGGCACATAAAATCAGAATACAGTCGCCCATACATGTCGAATGACCGACTTTGCGCAGCAAGACTCATTCGTTTTTCAATTCCTTTATTTTCAGTTAGATTTTCTAATTTCCCAGGCGTATCGCGATACAAGAGAGCAGCAGTGAGATGAGATTTTTTAGCCTCATTAGAATAGTTGAGTAATGTTTCAATGTATGCCCTGTAAGCGTAACACCCTGCAGAGGACGAAATCAATTTGTCATTTAACGAAACGTCGACCTGACTGAATGCTGTATGTAGAAAATTGTTTCCGGGGGCAACCAGGTTATCGGCAGCTAAGGCCGTACCATCTGGTTTAGTTATTTTACATTTTAGGTACAGATAAATGTGTGCTGGATCAATGTATTCCCCACTGTCTCCAGTAATGGCAAACTCGACTGGACTTTTACTAGTTAAAGATGAAATGGGACGATACTCCACTAAACAAGAATTTTCAATGCTAGTTTGAGTTAATGGCAGAGAAAACAAATCCAATTCTGTATTTGTGCATTCCGATGAGTTACAGTTTACTAACGACATGGTAGTTAATTAGCGAATATATCTCTGTGTACCCTTCGCCTCTTTTTGCGTGACTGGCAGGTAATAAAGGGTGGTTCGAATTTTATAGTTTTACCCTTTCTTTTTTGTCTCCCCTTTCCTGAAAGAATCTGAGAAATTTTTCTCTCGCCTTTTTCACGAAGAGCTTCTCCCGCCTGATTTACACGATCTCTGAAAGATTGTTTGAGAGGCCTGTTTTGTAGAACATCCCCAACAAATTCCATTCCCGATTGTAATGCTTGATGGCCAATTGCTTTAGCACCCTGTTTTAATAAAGGGGTCGCAAAACGAAACAAGCTTTTAAATATTGAACCGAGGGCTCCGTGGCCTTTTTGATAGGGAGGACCAGAAAAATAAGGTAAACCTGTTCCCGCCTGGTTGAGATAATAATCTCGATACAACTGACGTCTATCGTATCTCATTGTCGCTTGAAATGTAGTTTAACACTCAGATCTCCGAAGGCAAATGAGAGTTTACGACCTGTGTTGTCTCTTAAAACTATTTCTATTGTATCAAATAAATATTTCGATACAGGCATATAATGAACGGGGTTAAATATTATAGATTGTGACCGACCATAAGGGACCGAAGAAAATGTAAACATTCTTAAAAGAGGTGCCTTTGTATCTCCTACAAACTGGTAACTGAGTACATTAGTGTATACTAAAACCTGCTGGGGATAACCAATATTTAGGTTGGTCTGTTTCGAACTATGCTGTTGTTTAACAAGATTTCTATTTGGTTCGAATCCTAACTGCAGAGCCAAAATATCAGAGAGGTTCAGTGTAGATAATTGTGCATTGTATTTTCCCTCAACAATATTGCTGGACGGGTTATAACCGAATCGAAATAGCCCTTCTCCAATATGATATTGATTTAAAACTTGTAAAACAGACTCCACATTTGAATAATATCCAGGGGGAACGATTGTTTTACCGCTCTGTTTACTTGACTGATCCGAGTCTTGGTTATAATAAGTCCACATAATTTCATTTTGTCCTTTTTGAATATTAAACAGACTGTTTGTGAAATGAATTTCAGACAGACCCACTAACCAGCCTCCAGACTCGAGCTTAACAGCATTAGAAAGTTTAGTTAAAAAATGAGAAGGTGTATTAGTCGGAAAAATATTGTTGGATGCATTTGAAACCAAAGTTACATAGTAATCATTGTCACTGCCTTCAGAAATCATTATTCCACTTTTTTAAAATGTAATGTAACGCTTTACAAGCGTTTACTAATACACCTTCTCAAGTGCACAAAGAGGTTCAAAATAATGAATGAAACAGTAAGTCGTTAGCTGCCGATAACCTGGTTGCCCCCGGAAACAATTTTCTACATACAGCATTCAGTCAGGTCGACGTTTCGTTAAATGACAAATTGATTTCGTCCTCTGCAGGGTGTTACGCTTACAGGGCATACATTGAAACATTACTCAACTATTCTAATGAGGCTAAAAAATCTCATCTCACTGCTGCTCTCTTGTATCGCGATACGCCTGGGAAATTAGAAAATCTAACTGAAAATAAAGGAATTGAAAAACGAATGAGTCTTGCTGCGCAAAGTCGGTCATTCGACATGTATGGGCGACTGTATTCTGATTTTATGTGCCAACCTCGTCTTCTCTTGAACAATGTGTCCATGAGAATTAAATTACATAGATCAAACGATGCATTTTCATTGATGGCCGCCGAGAATTCTTCTTATCGTGTAGAAATACAGGACATTTCTCTTTATGTAAAAAGAGTTACTGTATCTCCAGATATAGGTCTTGCTCATGCAAATGCTCTTGAAACTACTACAGCTAAATACCCAATTACACGCGTGGAAGTAAAATCAATAACTATCCCTCAAAATATTACTTCTTATAATCTAGATAATATATTTTTAGGTACTGTTCCTAAACGTGTAATATTAGGTTTTGTTGAAAATTCAGCTTTCAATGGTCAAATACATAAAAACCCCTTTAATTTCCATCATTTCGGATTGAATAAAATTCAACTCCAAGTTGGAACTAGAACCATTCCAAACCAACCTCTCTGCCCCAGCTTCACAGACAAAAATATTATCCAAGCATATTACAATTTATTCTCTGGAACGGGAATACATTACCAGGATACAGGAAATAGTCTCTCCCGAGAAGATTTTGATAATGGATTTGCTTTGTATCCCTTTATTCTTTCACCCACAATGGAAATTGACTCTACTTGGGACATATTACGCGATGGGAGTGTAAGTGCTAAACTGTCATTCTCTGCGCCGTTGCCTACGGCGGTCACGTGCATTATTTATGGAGAGTTCGATTCTCTGCTCCAAATAGACAAGCATAGAGGTATTTTCCCAGATAATACAAAATAATAATCAGTTGAGTACCAGCCAGGAAGGAGTACGGATCACAATATGAGGGCTGTCGTTGATTTTCAAGGATTCCGAGACAATTCTGGCAATTTTATTCCTAAAGAACTAGCTATAGTCGATGCAGACTCAGATAGTATGCAATCATGGATATTTCTACCACCTTACGAATGGGATACTTTAGATATTGGAGCAAAAAACGAAAATATGTGGCAAACACAAAACAAGCATTCTCTCGAATGGCCTATCGGTGAACTTTGCTATTCAAAATTGGTTTCCGTACTTTCCCAGTACACCAAAAACGCATCAGTTATTTATTCTTTTGGAGCTGATAAATGCAAGTTTCTGATTACAATACTTCACCGCACTGTGGTTAACCTCGAGGACCTAGGATGCCCTAAAGCGTCACTGTTAGCCTTCCCTGCACAAAATTGCTGTCGCAATTATCACAGATTAAGGACAATCAAATGTGCTCTTAGAGACGCACATTTATACGCATCTTATCTCCGTAGCTTCATGCTTCAACAGCATATTATAGGAGAAGCCACAAGGACTGCACCTAAACAGAACACCTCAACATCAGACAGTGGATATTCCTCTTTAGCTTCGTTTTACAACGACGTTTCAAGTGTGTATTACTTATCCGAGCAAGGTTGCTCTTCCGAAAATAGTGCATTTTCGGATAGTGAACAATGAATAACATTGAAATTGAAAAAACTGTTCAATCAGACAAATGTCTGTCTTTTATTTTTCGAGGTGTTTTTGCTAATAACACATTGCCAAAAAATGTGCAATTGCCTGCTGCATTGATTATTAACACCGACAATGAATCTGGACCAGGGATACACTGGACAAGTTTGTTTATAAACAGTGATAAGGAGGCCATGTACTTTGATAGTTTTGGTCAGCCTCCTAGTGCAAATGTACTAAAATTTATAAAAAAGAACTGTATATCATGGTGCATCAGTGAAACGGTGGTTCAAAACCCAAACTCATCAATGTGTGGAATTTATTGTATTATGTTTTTACATTATATGTGCCGTGAGTTACCCCTAACCTATTTTCTGTCATTGTTTGGAACAAACTTAAAAAGAAATGACAGAATTGTATGGACAAAATTCTCAAGTGCCTTTAATTAATTTACAGTGTGCCTGCAGTGAATAGTGCATCGAAGACCAGTGTCTTATTTTCTCTATTGCACAAGCAATAGTAGAAAATTATCCCAAGCCTACATGTTCTGAATGTGAACTTGGTGTGAGAAAAATGAAAAACTTCTGGCGTGTCAAGGTTGACACGCCATAGAAAAACTTTCTATAAAAGTAACACTGTCATTTGAATATGGTTTACATGTGCGGGTACATAACAAAATGAATGAGAAAATAAAAGCGTTGTGTGAACGCTATGTATTACAACATGTGTACAAAATGACTTATAAAAAACTGTAAAGCATTGTGTTAACATTATGTATTCTGTATATGTATAACCTGACTTATAAAAAACTGTAAAGCGTTGTGTAAACGCTATGTATAAATAATTTGTAAAATTAATTTGACTCTGTATTTATTTTGTAGTAGATTAGTTTTAGAACAATAAACTTGTATGTAGTAGACTTGTGCGTTTTATTTCTTTTAAAAAATAAAAGGTTTATAGTTATATGTAGAGTAAAAAAAAAAAGCTAATATTGTTGGTGCAAACGGTCCTAGGTTCGATCCTTGTTAGGGATCTTGCACAAATCTCAAATACATTAATCGCGAGTGTTACTACAATTCACTTTTATTCCGTCTCGCCACGCTAAACACTTTGCCGCTAAACAAAAAAAACACAACCGAGATAGAACTTGACAAGTTAGTTTGTATTTACAATAAAACACTAGTCAAATTCCATTCTCGTATAACACTTGTACTTAGATAAAAAATGCAATACTTACAATATGGATCATCATGGTGAAGAAAAACTCAGAAAACAAACACACCAACAAACTCAATAGAAAAAGTAGAAATGTGCGGTCAAATTCTGATTCCCAAGTTTAAATACCCCAAAATTCGGGCCGCCCCTATTTTCCATACTGGAAACTAACATTCCCTTTAAATTCTCGCTGCCTCGTTAACTAACTCTACGAGTCCAAATTTAAAACCCACAGCCTCTCTTTCCATTAGATAAATTCCTTACGTCCACCCGCCTTGAATTATATCACCTTCACCTCATGTCCTTTTAACTTAAAATCCTTTTTCGTCCAAATTCTCTACCTGGTTTGGCGATTACTATTTTAAAGTCCGTATCGCCCCTCCACACCCACACAGAGAGGGAGTTTCCGCTTAGCGGGAGACTTTTAAAATTATCATTTTACAATATTTTGTCTTTTTCAAGGGACACAATCACCCCGTGATACATTTTCTTTTTCCACCTGAAATCGAAGCGGTTCGTTTCTCTAACCAATTTATTTTACCCAAAATGACTTGTTGTATATTTCTCCCATCACAACAACAACCCGTCTCGTCAGCAAACCCTTTCGCCTTGACCTACATTAACAGAGGCTTCATTCTTGATACCTGCGCGGAATATTAATTCATTCTCTCTGTCTGGGATCAGAGCGGAGTTGAGATTCTGAGACAGTATTCTGTCTGGCGTGTTGCACCACCGTCTTTCATAATATAATAACATACATTATTACATAGTACTAATTAATAATATTACATATCGCGGGTTCGAGTACCGGGACCGTCCCCAATCGTAATTGGACCTGTACCATTAACACCTTTCATAGCGGTTCATAAACCATAGAAAACTTATTTTCAATATTATAAACATTAATATTATCGATTGATACATTACATACTTTGCAGTAATGAATATAAAACCATATGAATACCGTTTAGTACCTCTAATTACCTTCTATATACATATTTTTCATAAAATAAATAAATATATATTCATAAAAAGTTATAAACATGCAAATACATAAATGTAAAGTATTCTAAGTACCTGCAAATGAATTCTAAGTACATGCGAATTAGTTCTAAGTACGTGCAAATTAATTAACACCCGTGCAAATGAATTGCGAATAATAAATAGCGATTGAGCTTAACTATTATTTCAACTACTGAAGTTATTTATCCCGGGTCTCGTTTATCGCACAACGCGAGAGCAACTTTACGTTCTGACATAACCGCGGAATGCTTTCATTGTTACGCTGTCTATTTTTGCTAAAGGAACCTAACAACGTCAGCATTCCGCGTCTGACGTCAGAACACGAAGTTTGTGTTGCGTTGTGCGATAAAGAAGACCCATTTATTGTCGTGGTTGCCCATGCAAGTGGCTCTGCGGACGATCCACTTCCCTATCCCCACCAAGGCAATCACATCGGTAATCTAACGTTCATTATATGTTAGTGGGGAGTAGGTGTCTATGATGCATTTTGAATCAATTGGCCGACGCCAGCAAAGCTTTTTTATAAATTTCCTTTCCTTTCTAAAAATCCGTAACAAATTCCAAAATCTGTAAGAATGCATCTGCTTAGAATTCCTTCTAGAGGATTTGCATAAACCTTACTGTGGCTTTCTTTCGCTGTTGTCTAGATATTCGCAATAGTTTAAGAGGTCTCTTAAACCATACCAAGATTCACGTGCATCCTCTGGAAGGGATTCTAAGCATAGATGTGTAATTTTTCACTTTTTGGATTATCATAACTTTTTTCGAAGGGAGACGGAACTTCGAAAACGTCTTTGCTTACGTCGGCCTAATGTTCATAGAAACCTGAGATCCTGGTTCAAGATCTTTGGTAAAGCATAAATGCGTCAATGTGTTTGTTTCATCAACTATTTCATTAGTTGATCGTCCTCTTCATCGTCGCGGTTAACTCACGAGGTAGAAAAGCGACATATAATAACTGAACTTGAAGATATAAAATAATGAATACAAGTTCAAATTATGATTTTTATACGTCATCCATTTAACGTACACAATAACCTGTGGCGCAACAGCCCATGAGGGCCAGAGCCGACTGCCGTAACTGCCCACCAGGTGGGAGTTACGACCAGTTACAGGGTGACGTGTGGTTAGCACGACGAACCCCCAGTCGTCGTTGTAGGTTTCTATGACCTACTCTCAGCTACTCATTCGTAGCTCCCCAATTTCCTCACTCAGTTGCCGGGGCCCTAAGCATGACGCCTTAGTGGGACCATTAACGTGCAAGAAGTTATTTTTTCATTCTAACTTTTCACTAAGCAGTAGACAACGATAGGAAGGCTTTCGGAAAGAAACTACAGGCAGTTTGAACGTAAAGCGTTAGCACTGGTATTGGCATTAAGAAATTTCATAAATATCTTTATGGAAGACATTCACAGTTTATAGTGATTCGTTGCTTGGAAAATACATTTTGGCAAGGCAGCGGCGAGTCTTGCATGTTCAGCATGTAACAGCTTTAATACTGTTTCTCTACAGTCCTTTGGAATTATTATACGTCTTCCCCACATAAGACATGCTTTAGTTGTTGCGATTTAAGCTCTCCTTCGGTAACAATGTAAGATAACGGTATGTTGATATTCTTCAGAAATAGAATTATGCCATCCAAATTGAAACCCTTGAATAACATTGTGCAAAATATAGTCTTCTTTAGTTCTTTGCACTATTATATGTAACAATTGTGCTATTTTAACGGTATCTACATAATTTGATAATTCTTGAGCATTCTCTTGTGTCTTCTTTTACAAGCAGTCTCGATAAGAAATCTGCTAACCACGTAGTCATTATCAGAAGTAGGCGTAATTGCAATTGTAAAAATAATGTATGTTAGTAGGACAGTTGGTGCATTCTGCGAATGGAGGCAAATCTATAAATCTTCTGCCGACCGCCGTGTTGGAGTAGTTAGCACAGCGCGCTACAATGCAAGGGGTGGGCAAGGTTTTCCACCTGAAATCGAAGCGGTTCGTTTCTCTAACCAATTTATTTTACCCAAAATGACTTGTTGTATATTTCTCCCATCACAACAACAACCCGTCTCGTTAGCAAACCCTTTCGCCTTGACCTACATTAACAGAGGCTTCATTCTTGATACCTGCGCGGAATATTAATTCATTCTCTCTGTCTGGGATCAGAGCGGAGTTGAGATTCTGAGACAGTATTCTGTCTGGCGTGTTGCACCACCGTCTTTCATAATATAATAACATACATTATTACATAGTACTAATTAATAATATTACATATCGCGGGTTCGAGTACCGGGACCGTCCCCAATCGTAATTGGACCTGTACCATTAACACCTTTCATAGCGGTTCATAAACCATAGAAAACTTATTTTCAATATTATAAACATTAATATTATCGATTGATACATTACATACTTTGCAGTAATGAATATAAAACCATATGAATACCGTTTAGTACCTCTAATTACCTTCTATATACATATTTTTCATAAAATAAATAAATATATATTCATAAAAAGTTATAAACATGCAAATACATAAATGTAAAGTATTCTAAGTACCTGCAAATGAATTCTAAGTACATGCGAATTAGTTCTAAGTACGTGCAAATTAATTAACACCCGTGCAAATGAATTGCGAATAATAAATAGCGATTGAGCTTAACTATTATTTCAACTACTAACTTCCCAAAGATGGGTTTTCCAACATATGCGTGCGAACGGGGGGGAGGGGTGGCAAGGGGGAAACTGCCCCCCCCTAATAATGGACGTCCGCAGATTTTTTCAACGGAGGGACAAGAAATATATATACTTTTAGCTTGACATTCGATTTCTAAGAGGGAGGTGAAATTTAGTGTAGAGGAATCTTATCGCTGTTATTAAACGATATTATGCTCTTAAGAAAATAAAGTATTTTCAAGCCGATTAAAGTTCAAAGCAACTACGGGGGAAGGGGGTGCAATACCGCAACTACAGGGGGGGGGCAATGACCATTGCCCCTCCCCAACCTTGGGCGGAAAACAATTCTAGGGGGCAAACATTGAGGAAAAATAAACCAAGACTATAACAGAATCTAAGAGTAGCACGGCAAAAGAATACTCAAGATGGAATTAGTTTTCACGTCTTTCTTGCATTATTTCTTCCAGACGGCCAAGAGCACCTGCAGAGTGGCACAAAGGGAAATTGCCTCCTCGATATCAAATTTTATACAAATAAAAATACATTTCGGAAAATGTTCTTGCTCGCTTTGCTCGCAGTCTATGCTTTTCTTATAGTCTTGTTGTTCAGAGCTCTAGTAGCCAGTGGCGTAGCATGGGCATTTCGGGTGGGAACGCCAAGTCCGAAGGAAGGGTCGGCCCTTTTTTGCTTAATAATTTACTTATGGAATTAGTCGCCACAGGTATTGTTTATTAACCTGAAGTCATCTGGGTTTTCAATAAAGCATCATCATCCATGCATGCTTTAGCTAGAAAATGAGATGCCTCACTATGCAACAAATGTTTTGAACTCTGATGTTTTATACTTTTCGGCATGACGCAAATCATTATAAAACCTACCTGAATCACAAGCGCCTCTGCACAACAGTAGACGTCATTGTTGTGGATGATCCAACTACTGATTGATTTGGTTTATTTTACTTCGCTTTTCTACCACTTTTGGTTAATCGCGAATATGAATATGAGTGATGATATTGATGAAGGGACACTGACAAAGAACACCCGTGCTCACGCCGGGATTCGAATCAGGGGCCTGTCGCCTTGGCGCGCTGTGCAAAACACTCTGACACGGTGGTGGGCGGATGATCCAACTATCGTACACTCTACTAACGTAACAGTGGTGAGTAGTAATTCAGACCACTGTTTATTACGTCTTGAGAATGCTGATAAACATTTTAAAATAATTTTGTCCAGAGACCATTCGATGTTAAGAGTTTTCAAATCAATGCTAAACATTTTCATTGACACAATATTAAGCACTTACATAATAACGAAAAAATAATAACCCGCAAAACTATTATTATTATTCTTTTTTATTAAGTGGTAGAGCAGCCACAGGCTGAACTTCTACCACAAGGACTTCACCAACTTATTTGACAAAAACTGTGTTGATCTTTTAGTTTTTAATGCACATCGCTGTTCGTGCGATAAATTATACAATGCAGTGGCCATTAAGAAGTGCTATATTTCAGTTTGGTAAAGTTACGTCAGTCAATATTGCGTATTGTAGCAACACACAGCACGAGAGCCACGAGCGCGAAGAAATTCTACCGCTATCGTCTGCTTCAGAAGGCAGGAAGGGTCACGTGAACCAATCACGTAGCCCTCGGCTCCATACGCGGGCGTACGAGAGAGCATTTGGTCGCGTGCTTTAGAGATCCAAGCTTTCCCTCCAGAAAGGCAGCAAGGAATATAGGGTTCTGTACGCCGAACCTGCTCGGCGTCCGGCCAGGAAAGGCATTGAAAAAAATGCTAGAACGAGTGTTGTTAGTGGATCGTTGCAAGCGGATCGCGAAAAATAGCTATTATAATATCATGAAGGTCAGACATATATGAAATTAGTCAAGATTTACTTTATATTGACAGCATTTACGCATTTTTGAAATTTATAATCAGGGAACGCCGGGCGTACGGGCGTACTATAACGCTACGCCACTGCTAGTAGCTATAGAGCGTCGGGAGTTGGCGCTTGGCGCCGAAAGATCTGGACGAAGAAAATTGTAAAAGAGAACGCCATGGCGTTGAAAGTTTTTGTACCGTATTAAATCAATATTGTTTTCAGTTTGCAAAAATTGGATCTTGTTTTTTGTAATGCATTGTAAATTGCCAGAGAGAGAAGAAATAACTACTACTATATAACTAGAGTGCGCGTCAAATCTCCTGCATATGGCGATAGCCAATAGCAACGTACTGCAGCGGTGCCATGTCGAGATCTCACACGGAAAAGAGACAGCGTGGTTGAGCGAAACGCCCTGTCAAGGAGAGCGCTGCAACGCCGCACGTCTGTCATTCGCTGGTGCTCTTCAGTCGTTCAAGGCCATATGCAGGATATTTTGACGCGCACTCTACTTTAGACTCTTCCTGCTAGACAGTTTTGTCTTGAATGCGTGAACATAATTGTTTGGAGGAAAGGAAGCGTTGCACATTTCAGAGAAAATTTATTTATTCGTTATGGTGCCTCTATGTTGCTGCATTATATATAGGAATAGTATAGTATTTCTCTCGTTCTAGCTGCAATTTGTCCAATCAAAACTCTTTTTCGATATTTTGGAATCCAGAATAGATGTACATACCTTTATGTCATACTTGGAATGTGCATTGTATCAATACCGTCGAATACGCGGCTATTATAACTTGTCCATATACGTATATACACACACACATCAATGCAATGAAACTAAAACAGTGAGATAAAATGAGGTTGCTCTTTCCCGACTGAACATTCAAAGCTCCCCCTCCCCCCAATCAGAGGGTCTGCGCACGCCTATGTTTACCAGTTACCACCTGACCCATTGATCATTGCATTGGTTTCAAATAATGCACCTGGAAGGGATGATGCCAATCACTAAGAGACTTGTTCTCGGGAAGAAATCGCTGCAGAAGCAGATGATGCACTCTCCCTGAAGATGATTCAAATTCAACTCGGGTGACGCGGACTTGAGTGAATGCAACCAATGGCATCTCATTATTCTCAGGAACGTATTTTAAAAGTCTCCGGGCTTTTCTGGAGATCTTTTTTCCCTTCCTCGTTGCAGCTTTTATAGAAGTAGAGACGGCCCGCCTGGCGCCAATTTCGCGCTTCAAGGGGAATTCCCGCCCACTCGACTGTAAATCACATGGTTTAAAAAGCGGAGAGAAAAAAGTCCCCGAGAGAAAGGGAGAGAGGGGAAGCCACATCTGGCAGACGCTGCTCAGATCTCTGCAACTTCCGTGACTCGACAACCTCGCACTGTTTCACCCGGGAGAAAGGGTTGTGTCTGTTGGCGTCCGCGTAATGAGACGCAGTCCCTTCGATCTGTTTTGTGCTCCTCAAAGCATTTCTCCGCTTTCGTCGATGCAAATGGGACGAATTAATCGTGTCGGCACACTTAGCTCTTCGGCGTTCGCCATATGACTGCTCGGCGATGAAGCCCCAGGGAGCCTTTGCTTCGAACGCCAGCACCCTATTCTTGCTTACATAAAATCGTACGGTGTTCCGAAGAAGATTACGGTACTTAGACGCAATTTTCTCCTAACGCATCAAACTTGTTTGCCCAAGTAGAAAACTTAACAAAGACCAAATAAACGTGTGGAAACCGTAAACATAACTTTACACTAACTTCTGTAGTTATTAATAAATATTAAAAAAAAAATAATAAGGATGAGCCAATACCGATGCCCATGTATCCACGCTGCATAGATCCACTGTTGCTACAAATTGATTAACTTTTCTATTGCAACAAACAAGACATATGACCAATCTATTGTTGTCGTTGAGTTTCTGTTATAAATGCACTTCATAACAGATAGGCTAATCGGGACTGAACCTACAGTTTAGAGTAGCACTGTGCAATGTGGCTCCAACGGGTATCCAACGTCCAACCCTTTGATTACAAGGCTACGCGGTTACAACGACGCCATCGTGAAGGCTCATTGACCTATGTATAAATAATCATAGGCGTGCGCACGGGGATGGCAATTGCCCCCCTTAATCATGGACGTTAGTAGATTTCTTCCATGGAGGGACAAACAAGGTATTATTCCATGGGGCATATTACCCCGATAATAGTGTTGCCCCCTCAAAAAACACCACTTGAATTAGAACTTATCGCATTCCTGCATCCCCAATATAATAATGATTTTAAATTCCCTCCTCCCAACTTGGACGGTAATCAATTCTAAGGGACAAGGGGGGGGGGGGGGTAAACATTGAAGTAAAAGAAAGCAAGACTAACAGAATCTAAGAGTAGCTGGACATAAAAAAACCTTCAACTGGTATTTACATTATTTCTTCCAAACGGCCAAGAGTACTTGTAGGGGGGCAAAGAGCAATTGCCCCATCGATTTCACAGTTTATCGGGAGTTGGTCCTGGGCGCAGAACGATCAAAATGAAAAAAGTTGTAAAAGAGAATGCCATGGCCCCCACGAAATTTATGGGGCCTTATTAAATCAATATTGTTTTCAGTTTGCAGAAATTTGAATCTAAAAATATTCTTGCTTCCTTAGCTCGCAATTTAATTGTTTTCTGTAATGCATTGTAAATTGCCAGAGGTAGAAGTAAGAACAACTAAGTACTTCAGATTGTTGCTGCTAAACAGTTTTGTCTTAATTCCATGAACAATTAATTGTTTGAAGGAAAAGGAGCGCGCACACGTGCGAGACAATTTATGTCTTCTTTGCTGTTGGTTTGTTATGGGGTGGATGAATTGATTGTGTAATGTAGTTAAATAATATGTTTACATATTTATATATACACGCGCGCGCATCGATGCAAAAAACTAAAAGAATGACATGAAATGAGTTTTCTCTTTCCCGGCTGAGCTTTCATCAATGTTCTCGCCCCCCCCCCCCTTTTCTATCAGAGGGTCTGAGCATGCATATGTAAATAATCATCACTTAGATATTTATTTGATTTGTCTGATTAAGACGGAAATTGATGTAATTTGGGTTAATGTAAAATTTCCAACTGATATTCGAGATCCGGACTGTTCGACATAAGCGACAAGCGAAATCGCTACACGGGTCACTTGCGAACTTCACGAATCGAACCCAGGCTTGCGTGGCCTGTCATGCAACTACGACGTGAATTGCTGTTGTTGATGATTGGTTCGTTCCCAAGCGACATTTATTGCGTGTCGCTTTGGTCTGAAATCTCCCGCGTCGTCTTGATTTTTAAAAGTCTTGGTCTTGTTTCGATATATTTCTTTGTGGAGTGGCTAACTCAATTCCGAAGTGCCCCGTGCCCAAGTCTGAGAACCTCGGAACTCTTATTCCCGAAACACATCTAGGGTTTACGCACCACCCAACAGTCGGAACGTGGGTCGAGGGAGGAATCTCCTCGTCTCCCGTTTTTTGCGTCGAGTGGCGCTGCCGAAGCAAGTGTGATTATTTTGAGTCCAAACAGTGGCGTCCGCCGCGGGTGTTTGGGAATCGTTCGTCTTCCAGAGGCTCCAGATGGTTACGGGCGGCGATGGATTTTTATTTGGCGCCGGAGGATGAGGGGAATTCTAGCTTCAACCGGGTACTTGCATGCAGCAGCCGTCATCTGGGAGAGAAGCATCTGCGAGTACAGAGCAGGCAATTTGGGATGAACATTTGTTTTATAATTTTATGCAATAATATATACGATAAGTAGGATGAGGATTAGCCATAAATACCTTTTTCGTCGCAGGCATTTACGTTTTAAAACCTTTTTTAGGTTAATTCTGAAAGGAATACTTGAATTTTATACTGTCTGGTTTTACTTAGTCAAAAGGGTATATTGCTTTTATGAATGACTGTACTCTATCCCAGGAATTTGTGGAGCAAGGCTGTGCAGCGGCAGAGGAAGGGGAGGTCGAGTGAGCAGACCGAAGCAGTACACGCTACTGCGCAGGCTGGGACCTGCACTAGCTTTTCTCCCCTCCAAGAAATCCCGTTCCCATTCATTGATGAAGCCGTCTCGCATCACTACTTGTACGAGACTTGTTTTCGTTCGCTTGGTCCAAAGATACCCGGGACAGAGTATAATCCGGGATAATCGTGAAAAATTGGTCGACGTTCATCAATTAGTGTCTATTTTATATTTTCGGTGCTTTCTTGCCTGCCTCTTTCGAGAGTTTTTAGCTTCTCTATCGATCCTCAACCTGGTTATAAGCCCTTATCCTTCCTTACTTTCCGAATAAGGATGTGACCACGGATAGTGTAAATAATATAAGACACTGAAAGTATCATATTGGAGATGTAACAAATTATTATGACATGTTTTGACAACACTCAGTCAATAATCAAGTTAGGAGAATTCTTAAGTGTATAATGATAAAACATGTTTTTTCTTAAGCGCGGGCAAATTTTCTAAAATAAAAATAATAATACTGTGTGAGTACGTAGTTGTTCAACAAGTGTTATGCAATAATGAATCCCAAAGTGTGTTACAGTGTTACAGCCAGTTCGTTTTATGATGTAAATGACATAGAATTGAATCAGTTTATGAATACATCTGTGATGGTATAAATTGAATAATTCTGTAAACAATGTTTTTGAGCGGCAGATGCAAGTCGATCAAACACTTTTTTTCGCTTTTGAAATATCGTCGTGATGTTCGTGTTCCCATGTATCCATTTGTTTGAGGCTAGGTGAACCCCAGAGCTGCTTTACGCAGGAATAAGGCTGGGAAATTCCGATCTTGGATCATCCGCCCCATTAATCGAACCCGGGTCTCCCGCGTGGCACTCAAACGCCATACAGACAAGACCACCGCAGCTAAACTTCATTTTTAAAGTAAAATAATAATTATTAAACTTGGACAATATGATATCATTTCTGCATTAAAATGTTAAAATAAGGAAAAGGAGCAGGCGTCCATCTTCTCTTTCCACGATTTTTTTTTATTATTTTCTTCGGATTGAAATTATTTCTCCTCCACAACACCTCTACCACACTGATTTTGCTGAAATGTAAGTCTTGTAAAAAAAAGTATAAGGTTACAAAAGTACATTTTGGGAATTTTGAGAGTTTTTGCAGATATTATAAACGAGTTCTTACTACATTTTTCCCTAGTGTGTGTATGTGTGTGCCAAATCGGATTCAGGGTGAACTCGATTAATTTCATTCAACAGCTAATGCGATTCCGCCCTCCACCTTGCTTTCCTCTTTCCTGCCGAGATTTCTCTCAACCTCTCGCCTTTCTCATCTGCCTCGTTGATGAATCTGATGGGGCGGTTTTCCACGGTTCCTCCCCCTGTCTGTCGTTGCAGCCCTTACAAACCACAGCTGCAGCAGACGTCCCCACGCAGGGCTGCACGTGACGACGGCCGCCAAGGGGTTGCTGCGGAGGACATCAGCTGGGCTCCTTCGGAAGGAATATTCGCTGCATCCAACAACCGGGGGAAGGGGAGGGGATCGAAGTGCAGCAAAATTTCCACGGCAATAGCATTTTGCGGTAGAGTCACAGACGAGTCTGATAGGTATGGGACAACGAAACTGTTACATACTCGTGAGAATTAACGAATTACATTTGTACACAAATGTTCACCTCACACAGGTGTGAAAGGACGTATACAGAATATAAGTTTCGGAGGGGACCAGTAGGTATGTTTGATTTCTACAGGGTGTCCGAGAAATCCCCGTAACCCCTACTATTGAAGAGGGGTGTAAGGAGTGACTCTTCCACGTAATCATCTGTAGGGCTATGTGCGTGTTGTCCTGTGTTTTGTCCTTTTACAGCCCCAGATTTTAACAAAAGTAAGAATATTTTAGTCCTCCGCCATTACAGTAATGTTATTTTAGTTATAGTAAGTGGCTGGACCCCGTATAATGTAACGGGTGCAAAATAGTCTCAGTGCTGAAGCACCCAAAAAAAATTTAAATTGATTCTCAATTCATTCATTCATTAGATATATATATGGCCCATTTATTTATCTATTTACGAGCGAACAAATCCAGCAACACATAACCCAGTGGCGTGTCCATGATTTTCGAAAGAAGGGGCTTAGGTATACATTTTTTAGTAGTCATCCCTCATTTTCCATCTTTTCCTGCGTTTGATGTTTTTTCTTTTAGGAATACTAGGCCAAAAGGGGGGTTATAATTCCCACCAACACCCCTTGGACACGCCACTGTATTACACACCTAAAGACAAGGGTTTGTAATCAACAGCTTGAGCAAGTTCACAACCTTTGAGTATAAAGCGACTGTAAAATTGAAAATTTAAAGATACAGGTCATTTTCAACACAGGTGCAACATGATATATGCAAGTATGGGTACACGAACATACTGTACATTCCAATCCAATCCAATATTATAAAAAATATACATAAGCTCCATGTAAACTAGCGTTCTTTTCATATGGTTGGAAGAATAATAATATATCGTTTTGTGTTTTTATTTTAGTTTCATATGCATTATTTCTGAAGAAGTCAGAAACTTCACTCTCTGCATGATTGATTGATTTGGTTCATTTTACTTCGGTTTTCTGCCGCTTTCGGCTAATCGCGAAGATCAGGATGAAAGAACACTTACAAATAACACCCATGCGTAGGCCTTGATTCGAACTCGGGGCCTTTGGCGGCTAACTGCATGAAGATTTGATGAATCCCAATCGCTCTGTTTCAAGCTATCAGTGCCGTTATTCTTTCAACTGCAATATCCTGTGTAAAATTAATGAAAAAAATCAAGAATTGGGAGGCTGGGGCGTCCGCCCCATCGCTTGGATTCGCCACTTCAGGGGTGAGTTTGTCTTACCCTTGAATATTTGGAATTACTTTGTTAATGCAAACAATAAAAATGTCCTTCGTTCTAAAGAATGCTTAATTACTTTTTTCTTATTTCGCGTTGTAGTTAATTGACATGATGTGATAATATATTTGACACGAAGTAATGTAATACATGCAGTCAACACGTGTTGTCACGGACGAGCTAAACAAGACATTGAGCATGATGTACAGTCACAGGCAATAATAATGGGGCACTGGCTTCCCTGTAAAGCGTTATGTGTGTTGCCTAACTCTACGGCGATGGGCCGACTTCGATAGCAACTTTTTAATAGGAAATTCTTGTATCGGCGTCAAATTAGGCAACACACATAATGCAATGCATGGAAGACAGTATTTCAGTACCCAGGTGTCCTATTATTATTGCCGGTGACTGTACAGAATGTTTACAGACAAAAATGAAAATGAAAACAGGTCTAACATGAAGGTGGCATATACGACAAAAGAAGAGAGTAGGAATTAAATATAATTGGGTATTACGACAAAACCACCGACAACTCTCGCAAACTCGCAAAGATACGATACTGTGTTAGCAAAAGTTTAAATCATCACGAAAATCCTCTTCCGGAGAAATCTGTTGACAATAGCATTCTATACGACCTATAAGATCGTACTAAACTTGCTATAAATAAGTAGCACGCTCATTGGCCAGAATTTTCCAAAGGTGTACAGTCACAGGCAATAATAATGGGACAATTCCGCCTGCTTATCGCCAAGGGGACAGGTTTACTTGTAACGGACTGAATAGTCAATATTAAGGAAAATATTTTTTCCACCTCGAATTCAAGTACACAGCTTTGCCATACTGGATCAATATCAATTACACGTTCACTCGATTTGAAGGCAGCATACTTTGGTATCTTGAGAACTTATTATAACGACTGTAACGGATTTTAGTTTGAAGTAAAACTGGAGATTGAAACTTTCTTTCAGAGCATCTTACTTTGGAAAATATAAAAGTTTTACACGTCGCTTCCTTTAATCGAAAGATTAAATAGAAAATGAAAATAGAAAATTGCAATTTTTAATCAAAAAAGACATTTACAATTTCTCCATAAAAAAATAACATATCGCATTTAGACCTAAGCAGAAAGTAGTACAGTTACAAAAGTTTAAATAATGATAAATACAGCGCCTATCTTTGTATCACAAATTCCAATACCTGTCGATTCATATCCGTCTGTCAGGCTGGTACCTTTCCACGGACGAGGTAAGTAATGGAATTTGTAAGGTCTGCATTCCAAACCGACGAGAACATCCTGTCTCCGTAATGTTTCGTTTCAAGTACACCTTCTAATATTTTACCTACAAGTCAACAATATGTGTAAGGAACAGTGATATGCCACAGAGAGAAACCATACTCTCTCATGCATTAACAGGCATCTGGAATTCGCTTACATGATATTTAACGAAGTACCCATTTCTCAGTATTTCTCTCTACCTTAATAACAAAAACTGGTGGGACATTTCTCGCCATGCCAGCGTGTTTGCGGGCGGCCCACGATCTCGCACACGAAGTTCTGGGTTCGAATCCCGGCCTAGGTGTATTTTGTGAGTGGTATTTCATATTCATCTAATCATCCTCATAATCGTGATCTGAAGCAAATGAAAAGCGAATTGCAAACACAATAAGTACGTGTACATACGTAAATACACTCCCACATAAATATTCTCACACACACATAAGGTAGGAAAATACAGGGCGCCCGGTCGCCATGGCACCTGAAAATCTTCCTAAGTATTCAAATTCAGTCCATTTTTTCGGGAATATTTCGAGTTCACTTATGTAAAATTCCATGACTTTTTTCTAATAACGAGTAGTTCTTTTTTACACGTGTATAATTAAATCAGAATAATAAACATGAAATTTAAAATATGCTGCGAAACCTCATGGTTTACATGTATTACATAGTTACATTCATGCTGTTACCTGCTGATCCTTCTTTAGAAAGGCCACTCCGGCACAACAATTAATTACTTTTAATCACACATTGTATTACTTAATAAACTAAATATTTTAAAAGAAAACACTGGCACCTGAGAAAAAGGGGCTACCGCCTAAATTAATTTTATTTTTGTCTACCCCTGTATAGCCTATGTATAAGCTATATTTCAAGCATTGTCCTGTATCATGATGTTCGTTCGTTCTTCACTTTACAGAGGCATTCCCCCTCCACCTACCAGCTTCGTCGATGGCGTACTGGTGTAACCAAGGTGCTCAGGGTTCGGATACCATTTTAAACTGTAGGTCCAGTCTCGATTAACCTATCTGAGCATAAAGCGGACACAAAGAAACTAACTTTTGCTTTGTAGCACCTAAAATGAGCAGAAGAAAAATACTTCGAATTCGGAGCAATAGGTGATGGCCTTTGAAAAGACATGTCCTGCAACAGAAGGGAGAGGATTTGTCTTGTTTTGTGAAGCTTAAGCGGCAACATCTGAAGCATGTCAACAAAAATGAAAAAAACAAAAACAAAGCTAGTAGAAACCGTTCCGAATCACGTGCGATTAAGACCACAAGCTGCACGTGACCAGGAAATACAGAGCACTCAGTGTTGCTAACTGCAAGTGTCAATTATCTCAGTTCTGTTGTCTTGTCAATAGATTTGTACTGTAAGGGATTATTGGCACATGGGCACTAAGGAGGTTTCTCTGAAATCATTACGTAACACCTCAGGAGAAGAGATAGAAAACGAAATCTGTAGGAGTTTATGTTAATAATTTCGCCTTTCACGATATGCGATACGTGCATGAACACAAAGGGAGGATCGGCTTATGTCGGTAGTTCTCAAACTGTGGTACGCGTACCCTCAGGGGTACATGAACGACCTGAAGAGGGTCCGCGATCAGCTCGGAAGAGAAATGCCGAGAATACCCACACGACAACATTTTTGCTGCAGGTGTGTAGAGCAGACTTCATTGTTTGTTGTATACTTCTTAGCATACATGTGTTTCACATTTTTATTTTTGTAACTAATCATAAAGACTGATTCTATTTCTTATTTGTTTACCATCTTTCCACATAGAGCACGAATATAATTTTGCTCTATTGCAGATAGAGGCGTACATCATATACAAAACGCCCCACCAAGCAGGGAGCCAAAACCCACTAATCAACCGGTACATTAGACGTTTAGTTACGACTAAAGGGTACACTGAGAAAATAGTTTGAGAACCGCTGGTTTATGTGATATATTGGCTATTGCCAATATTGTTCTATTATGGGAAGAGTGGACAATCCAGGGCTATCAGAGCTTGGGATCTCAGCAGAGCTCATTCGCAGTTATGCAAAAAAACATACGAGGGTTGGCCGGAAAGTTTCTGGCCTGACCCAGAAGGAAGCATTTTTGGTTCATGAATTTTTTGTATGTTAGAGAGCAGTCCTTATATGGATACCCTACGAGGTTACATGTTCTAATGTTGAGCCGTTCCTTCTCAGCAGGTGGATTTGTGAGCCAGGATGGAGCCATCTGAGACTGAGCAGCGCATCGCCGATCGTGTAGTGATTCGTTATCTCACCCTGAAGAGTTGGATGGCCAAACAGATTCATGAGGACATGCAAAACACCTTAGAGGACAATGCCCCATCCTACGCAACAGTGAAGTGGTGGGTTAATGAATTGAAACGTGGACGACATCACGACAGTGCATGACATGATCATGGCGGATCGCCGACTGACGCAACAAACTACATTGCAACACGTCTAGGCATTTCGAAGGAGCGCGTGCATGTCATTAAGTGTGATCATTTGGAAATGCGCAAGGTGGCTGCGCATTGGGTTCCACGAGACTTGACATTTGACCAAAAACGCACACGAGTGAAGCTCTAAGCTGCACATTTGCAACGCATGTGTGCAGACCGTGAAGACTTTCTGAACAGGATTATGACTCAGGATGAAACATGGTGCCATCATTTCGACCCCTGCCATGAAGACACACCTGAAGGGCAAGCATTTCCGCACGCACGATGATGTTATGGATGCTCTTAATGACTGGTTACACACCCAGGACGAGACTTTTTTTTTCAGTGGGTTAGAGAAACTGGAGCAACATTGGGAAAAGTGCATTCAAGTAGAAGGGGACTATGTAGAACGCACATAATTTCAGATCGCTACCACATCTCCTGCTCCCTCAGGCCACAAACTTTCCAGCCGATCCTCGTACTTGAAACAACTGCAATCGCGGTAGCAAAGGGACGCCACAAATAGCAAACTATTTCGAACATCGAACCAAAGCGAAAACCATCAACACTATACCTCGATTTAAAACTGAAGAAATCGAATGACAAAGATAAATTAGATTAATTGCGTTTATTTTACTTCGCATTCCTACCATTTTTCGCTAATCTCGAAGATGAGGATGAGTGATGATAAGATGAAATTGATGAAGGAACACTCACAAAGACCCATGCCTAGTCGGGGATTCGAACCCGGGAACCCTGGCATCGTAACGCGTTGTGATAACCACTCCGCCACAAAGTCCCCTCCCACAAGGGGACGCCCCATGGCGTAGTAGTAACGTCGTCACTTTGTAATCCAAAGGGCCCGGGTTCGATACCCGATGAAGACATATAGTGGTTCGCGACACCTTTTAAACTGTAGGTCCAGTCTCGATTAGCATACATGTGCATACAGTGTATTTAAATCTCAAACCAACTATTTGAGCACCAACTTCGTCACTACTGTATTTTTATAATAAAAATACATAATATCATAGACAATACGCGCCATGGACTTATTTGATAATTCGCTAACACGATAAATAAGGAAAAAACCGGTAGGCCTACATAATACCAGGATTGTTAAAGATCCAGGGATTTTAAATAAATTCAATTCCAGTCCAGGAGAGAAAAGCAGCAAGCGTAAATGGGTTCTGGACGGTACAGAACCTTTTTATCTGTAAAGTATTTCAATTCGGTCCAGGAACCTTTTTCCGCTTCAATTTAAATACGATCCAAGAACCTTTTTTCCGGATGAATTTAAATATAGTCCAGGAAGCATTTTTTACGGATCAGTTTAAATAGGGTCCAAGTTCCGTATTGAAATGAAACAATACGCAACTTGGACCGAATTCAAATTGTGCGAGAAAAAATGTTCCGGTCCTGCAGAGAAACCCAATAGAACGGATTAGAATTTATGGGCTCCTGGACCTTTAACAACCCTGCATAATAGTGTTTTGTTTTCTGGCGATACGTAGTAACATCATATTTTTATAGATGATTATTTCTGATTATCATACCACAATATTTTGATAAGTTATGAAAAACAATAACAAAGTTGAAGAGTAGCGGAAGTTTTCTTCCCAGAAAAAAAAGCACTGAGATAATAATATTTTGTGCAATAATTGAAGTAGGCCAAGTAAAAACAGAACAGTACACGGAAGAAACACGAAAATGGCTCACCTGAATGAAGCATAAATCCGAAGACAAAATGCCACCTGGTGCCAAGGTCGAAGATAATGCACTAACATTTATCTTAATCCTTACTTAGGTTTTCATCTGCTTTTCTGAACTGTAGAATGCGAGCTTTCTCCCCCCCCCCCCGCTCTGTTCGTTATCTCCTAATTTGACAACGCAGCATGGGCCTATCAGGCGTCTGCAGACAGCGAAGGAGCGGCGCCACCGCTGGCATCCTCCCTGCCCGTCCATCAGGTAGGCGCCATCTGGGTCAGAGGAGGTTCAAGGACAAGCTGCCAGCAATGCGGTGGGTCCGAGAGGTGCCAAACTGCCTTCCTCGCGCTGGTTACTAAATACGAACCACCCAAATTGGAGGAGGGCGATTTCTTTCGCGCTGGTACGTACCTTTCTGTTGATCTGCCACCTCCTGTGGACTGACATCCGGATCACAGCAAAAATTTAAACGAGGGCTGCCACACATGCACATAATTGAACGGGGAAGAGATGTTTGTCCTGGATGCTCAGACTTATACAGGACACACTCTACGAATAGAATCAATGCTTCGCTAAATGTAGAGAGGCTCGTTGATTTTTCTAAATGGTATGTGAACCACTGTGATTCGAATGCGAATCCATGGCCTCTTGACTACAAGACTACAGCGTTGACCACTGTGTTAACCCCAACTGAAGAAACACACTCTGCACAAGAAAACCAGAAGTGCAGAACTTTCACTGGGTGAAAAATCAACATTACGTTATAACCTATTACATTCCTCTTACGAGTTGGAAATTCTTGATAAATTACTGTGTCTGTACAAAATTTCAAGAGTTTTAGGGGAGAAGTACATATGTCACAAACTGAGATTTTCTGTTTCTTTTTTCTTAAATCTCAATGAATCAATTAAAGAGCATATCATAATTGATATGGAGCATGTGTAAAGACTAAATAGTGATGATCCAACATGAAATATCATGTCTATAATGTTTGCTATTGAGAGAATAAACATAAAATATTTTTTTTTGCAATTTTTTACCAAATTGTATTTTCCCGAATAGCCTAGATTTCATCTCTGGAATCCTGCCTTGGGTTTACTGTTTACTATTCCATGCCGTAGTTCCAAGCTTTATGATTCTTGCAATTTGCAGATTGTTTACAAGAAGTGCAAGAAGAATAAAATAGACTACAACAAGAGGGGCTAGAGTAGCGATCGGGCCATTTTAACCCGTGACTCGACAGCCCTCAAAGGGCCTAGGCAGATCTCCCGACTGCCGGTCTCCCTCCTAATCCTACCTAGACGTGTGGAGATCTTCAACCGGTAATGGGGTGACGTGGGGTCAACACGTCGAACCCCCAGCCGTTATAGGAGATTTCCGAGACTGGGTTACGCCACTCACTCGTCCCAATTTCCTCGCGATGGTGGGTTGCCACCGGTCCTATACACAGGCCGAGAACCCAGGTGGACTCGAACCCATGTCGTCCCGCAGTCGGAGCCCAAAGCACAGCGCCTTAGACCACACGGCCACGGAAGAGGACTGATCGGGCCATTTCACTCTCCTCATATGATGCAACTTAATGTAGATAATAATGCTGGTAAGTTCGAAAGAAACGAGCCGATTCGGTGGCCAAGCACGTTAAGAGGTCTCCCCATTGAAGTTCCCAGGTTCGACTCCTGGCGTGCGCATGAGTGTTGTTTGTGAGCAGGATCAGCCATGCACATCATGTCATAATCCCCATAAAGTATTTAATTTCAACACAGTGTCTATTACAGAGTCATTTTTTTAGACTTACTGAACACTACTTGATATGCCCCCTTAAAATCTTCCTTTTCTTTATCTAATGGTCGTATGGGACTAGCTAAAGTAAATAAATTACTACGGAAATATATTATTCGGACATATTGCAGTATGGTGCCAAGGTGTAAACGGTTTCTAGAAGTTAAATTTTACATTATTTTAAGAGAAATCCCCCTCAAAAATGTTGATGTCCCGGTCCGTGCCACTGTCTCCTCTTGTGGTGAGTCTCTTCATTTGCAAGACCGCTCGCAGTTTTTTTTCCTCAGGAGGGAGGCAGCAGTGCTCAAAGTGGGGGAAATGTTCCTCCAGTTAAGAAAATTCTCATAAAGCATCCCCACCACTAAGATAAGTTGCATAGGTACTTAATCTGCAGTTTCTCACAGCATCCCTCGTACGGCCATATTTTCACGCCATAATTTCACAATTAATTAATATGAAGTCGTTCCAGATATCTCAGGGGACATACGTAACCCCTGGCCCCGCTCTGCGAGCGCCCTGGCCGATTGTCCAAAAAGAGTCAGAAGAGCGACGCTAAATAAAAAAAATACAAAATACCAAAGGAACGACGTACCTTTCCCATTCTCGTGATACTCCGGGTTCGATAACCCGAAACATGCAAATTCAAAATAGTTTTCTTCCAGCGTTCAACACAACCGGTACTAAAAGCTCTAGTCACCTGTCGGAAACCCTCACATGCTCTAAAAAAAAAGGTTCGAAAGCTAACAATAACATGTGACAATACCAAGCTCTACCAGCCTCCCGCCAGCTCCCATTGTCGGCAGACTGCTCCCGGCTCCATTGTTTTCGTGCCATATGGACTCGCCGTAACACGCGCACGTGCTCCATGCATTGGGGAAACTTGTTGAAGCAATGTGGAAGCATTGTAACAGCCTCACGCCAGATGGAAAGCAGACACCATTGCAAAAATCATCTGCAGGGTAACTGGCCCCCTTGTCCTTCTGTCTCTGATGGGGTGGGGCTGCAAGGGTTGGGCAAGAGTGAAAGTTGTGACGATGGCGTGCCTACATACTTGAATTTTTCATTATAGTAAGAAAACAAAGTTAAGATTAATTTTCAGAAAACGCTTATTAAAAAGTAGATACTTGAAGCTTTCCAGTGACGTATATTTGACTTTTTCCTCCTATGGAGTACAATTTTACAAGCCCGTAAACCGAGGGCTCAATATTTTTGTCACGGATAGTAGGTTGCTAGGTTATCAACAGGGCCGGCCCTAGGCATGGGGCATGCAATATACGTGGGGCCAACAACCAAATTTTTCAGAAGTGTGAAAATAATCGGATATATTTTTTCCTTAGTATGAAGAACTGGTGTCCAATATACGGTAATCACAATACAAGCATTATAAAAATTAATAAACATTTACTATATACAGTATATATCGTATTATTGTCTATCAGCAATAAGCAAAACATGTTGCAGATTAAAAACCAAGAATTATCTACGTTAATGAAATAAAAATGTTCTTTTCATTTCCGATCTGAAACTGGTGCGACGTTCATTATGTTTATTTAGTTACAAATATGGGTGTGTTCAATATCAAACTATTAATGAATAAACAGCTATAACTTAAAAATACTTAGTGAGCACCGTTATTAAATTACATTCAACTAACACACAAAACTAAAACTATACACGGACACGTATCAAAGTGGAAAATTTTAATCATACCAATTTCATTCTCTATCATAATTCTCATTTCTTTATTTGTCATTCTTTTTTTATGTTGTAGTGAATTTAGATTGTTTCATACATACATAATAATATTTTCACTTCATGAAGGCATTGTGTAATTATACAAATAGTGCATTTTAACTATATTTGATTGTAATAACGTATTTGAACACAATATTTATGTAGTCCTTTGTTTAGGATATTATTTCAGTAATTTTTGATGTTTTAAAGTATTTCAAAAAATCCGGCTATACCTATCAAGATGCATGAAAACGAAGATGGCGTTCAACCATTTGATCCTTTTTATAATGAATCTTTCGACATGAAACATAAATCTATGATTACAGTGGCGGCGATTGGGTTCCAAAACCGGGGGGGAGGAGCCAAAACTGGGAGGGTAAAGACAGTTGCCTTTGTAGGTAAGGTTTAGCATAGTGCGGAGACAAATATGGCGAAAAGTGTGGGGGGCAACTGACCCCCTCACTCCCCACTCTAATCGCCGCCACTGTTTATGAAATAACAATGAGAATTTATTGCATCCATTGGCAACACTGCTGCAGTGAGACATTGTGAATGCAGCGGTCCCTGCCACCAGATTCTTTTCACACACCGAGGGAAAAAAATGTGCCCCTTTTTTTTCATTTTGGAGATGAGGGTTGCCCCTTCTGTCCTCCTGCGTGTAGCACCTGCTGCACGAACCTAGTCCTCGACTGTCAGCTGTTCGACCACACCTCTATTTGCGAAAAGCGGCTGTCACGAAAACTATTCCCAAAACTTCTTGAAAGTTCCTATCCATTACGTAAAATATTTCTTGTACCGATGCTGCTGCAGTATTTACATCAAGTGCGCAGATTACAAATAAAGCTTTACCTTTAGGGCGTTAGGGTTAAATAGTAGGTATTTTTACCACGGGGTGGGGAAGGCATCTCGGTGGAGAGAGAGAGAGTAATAAAGGCTATAGTTATCACACATTGGCCGAGATTCTTCCGATCCCTCCCAAAAATGATAGAATTAAATTTGGAACGATACCGACTCACTTCGGGGTGAGAGCAAAATTTTTATATTGCTGGAAAATACAAATAAATTACTTACAAAAAATTATATCGGTCAACGAATCATCGTATTTTGGCACACATTACTTTCTTCTGCACATTCAAGGCTCCTCTGCTAACTCTACTAAAGATATATTATTTTTCCTCACCATTTGCAACGCTCATGTCATTCATGTCCTGCAACAAGTTCGTTGTGGTCAATCAAATATAAATTCGGCGAATATTTGTTAGAGGTTTAAAAGAAAAGGAAAATATAGCATTTAGCATTAAATAGACTACAAATAACTAAATATTGCTACAGATCAAAGGGTGAAGTAGGTAGGCAGAGAAATATGATGTTGCTGGAATGCCAGGAGGAAGGGCCGTAGGTTTGTTACTTGAGACCGAATTTTAAAGGGAAAAGAAAGGAAGAAAGAAAGAAAGAAGAAAGAGAGAGAGAGATAGAATGGAAGAAAGATATATTCTTTCTCTCTGTCACAGAGAGAGGGAGTTTCTCTCTCCCCTTCTCTCTCCTCTGCTTCTTTCTCTCTCCCTCTCTCTTTTTCTATCTTTCTTTCTTTCTGTGTGTGAGAGAGAGAGATAAAGAGAGAAGAGAGAGAGGGAGGAGAGATAAAGTGAAAGAGAGATGAGAGGAAAAGAAAGAAGATCTTTCCCCTTCTTTTTCTTTCCCTCTCTCTTTCCTCTCTCTCTCTTCCCCTCTCAGAAGAAGAGAGCGATAGAGAGAGAGAGAGAAAAGAAAGAAGGAAAGAGTCTCTCTCTTTCTCTTTCTTTCCTTCTCTCCCTCTCTCTATCCTCGTCCTCTCTGTCGAGAAAGAAAGAAAGAGAAAGTAGAAAAATCAGAGAGAGAGAGAGGTGAAGTCCTTTTTTATTTTTCAACACGAATCATGGAATAAATAACAAACAACAGTATTGATAATTATCTTCCACCAACAAGATTACATGGTTTTGACTTCGGTTTTTCCCATTTTTCAGCCCACATTCCCATCTTTCCCTTTTTAAAAACATTTTCCATTCTGGTCCCTTTATTGACTAGTTTCTCAGCCTACATTCCTTTTTACCATCTTTAAAAAAAATCCTCCTTGGTCCCTTTATTGACAAGATATCGTATGTTTTGTACGACTATGTTTTATTTTTTTTACCTGAACAAAACATTCAACAATAATTGTCTATTTGGTGCAGTTTAAAGGAAGCAAAGAACAATCGCCTCCTACCTTACCTTCCCTCCATGAGTGTAGCGATTGCAGCGATTGTTGAAACAATGTGATCTGGGATTATGCAATAACATACGCATTGTAAGCGACGCGCCTGTTGAGTGAAAGTGTACTTATTTGCTAGATTTAGTTTTTCTTTATTGTGAAGTTTATTAGAATTGTTTTAACTTATCCGTGTGACAGACGACAGTATTGAGTGTCAGTGAAATGGCGAAGCCAGGTACAAGTGGCAGCAAGCTAAGGAACGCGCTAAGGTGTTGCAAGGAAGATTTCATCGAAACGGATGGTAAGATTATTCACTGTACTATACCTTCAAAACAAGGAAATGAAAAAGGACTATAGTTTATTCTTGAACTCCACCAAAAATACTATTTTAAATGAAAGCACAATATATATGCCATTCATACATAAAAAAGGGATACATTGATACGAAATGTAATGTATCCCTTTTTATCCTATATATTGAGCTTTCATTTAAAATTGTGTTTTTAGTGGAGTGCAAGAAAACTATAGGGCTAGTTCTTTGTTTTTGGCAATAATTTTCTTTTTCTTTTGTCCTTTTTAGAGGAAAATTTTTCCCTTTAAAATATATTGATTACGATACAACAGAGACTACGAACCCTGCCCTACCAGTCAAATATAGTTAACAGTCTAGTGGTAGCATAAAATCTCTCTTACATTTCTGCTTCTTTTGGATAATCGCAGCATTGAGGATCAATGATGATTGGATGACACTGATAAAGAGACACCGCAAGGCAACACTCATGCACCATGCGCTCAAACTTCGGTGGCGATTCGGCGTGTCCAGGGCCTAACGCGCTCGGCCACCGAGGCGGCAGTTTGAATTCCTGTTCGCAACTCGTGTAAATCCTGTACAAAAAAAGGAGAGGAATTCCTGGCAGGAAGAAGCTATTTTGACCCACGTGGCCGAGGTGGGAAATGGGTGTTGTCGCCGCGATCATCGCGTGCTCCAAACATCGTCATATCACGGTGTCACGCTTCGCTAAGCGCTTAGACTTGACTTCCAGCAGGGTTGCCTACCACGTGCTTTTTCACTGAACAAAACATACCAACATATACCATGTCCAGACACAGGGGCGGCGCCAGTAGGACGTGAGGGGTAGTTACTGAAGTGAGACTGCTGTTATTATTTACAACAGGCAAGCATTGATCCCACTCTCAAAGAGATTCCGCATTTATATTCCTGTACTGTAAGATCAGCGACCCTTGTATTTATTTATTCAGATTTGTTGTTTGTGTCTGTTTGTGTTTTTCGAATAATGTATATAGCTCAGTCAGGCTCAGCGTGAGTTGTATGTTTTCCTTTGCACTGTTCATACACGGTTTTGTTGTCCGCCTACTAGTTCTTCCTCTTTTCTTCAAGTCGCATTGGAACAAGAATCTCAGTTGCTTTCAAGCATCACCAGTTCGTTCTTGGAAAATCATTTAATGCGAGTTTTATCGTGACGGTAGTTTCCATGTTAATTCGTTCTATTTGTTCTAGTAACCGTACCATTTCAGACTTTTTCAAAGACTGTTAAGAAGAGAAAATTCGCGAAGAAACGTTATAATTCGTTATTAGGGACAGTGCGACCTAAGGGATTTTAACTAAGACGTTGCTGTGCACTTATAGTTTTGTCCCCACACCACATAATCTGGGCAGACGAAAGGTAGGCAGGCTATGCATTATGTAAACCGAAAAGAGGGGTAAGAAAGCAACGGAACATTTTCAGAAAAGCGAAGCAGAAAAAAAAAGAAGTGATAATTACATAAAAGTGACTACATGATTTCGTATATATTGTGCTATTTTCTTTTTCAAATTGAAAAACTTTAGGTTGCATAGTACCAATTTGTTTCCTTTACCCAACGCACCCAAACTGAACACTCAGCAGTTGTTGTAATTATACAACGTATTTGACATTTGATTAATAACTGAATTGCGTACCTTAACTGCTTGTGCCTTGTAATCAAGGGATCCCGGATTCGATACCCGGTGGATGCACATACTGGTTCGGATCCCATTTTAAACTGTAGGTCCAGTCCCGATTAGTCTTATCAAGTGGACTTGAAACAATGGATGTCAATCTAAAGTGTACATTTCAGTCACGGTCATTTATGTTAATTATTATAAGAGCGTTGCAGGAACATGGTAACTTCAAACTGAAAATTTTTTGTAGAGAGAGGGTGAACAACGCTATTAGGGGGGGGGGGATATTCCTCTCCGTGGAAAAATGCCTTGCCTTGCTTGCCTCTCTATGGAAAAAATCCTCCATATATGCCATTTACCTTCCTTGAACAAGCTGTTCTTTTCAAATTTCCAAACGTCGTTGCTGTGCTAAAATCAGGCAAAAATGAAGCAAGTCGCTAGTATTCTTCACTTTCGTTAGCATATTACTACTAAATGTTAATTAGCATTTGATTTAGGGACAAAGACATGCATGCATATTTTATGTTTTCTTTATTTTCAACGTCGCACCCCCTAAATTTCATTCCGCACACCCTCTAAGCACCCCCAGGTGATTAATCCTGGCGCCGCCGCTGTCCCGACAAGAAAGGTTTCGAGGGTAATCGCGAAAGCGGAGAATTTCTTGATATAGTGACTTTGATAAGAACCTGAGACAACAATATCCGTAGCTGTATCGACAACAACATTGACTAACTTCCAAATGATTGGATTACAGGATATCCGAATGGTTGCCGTCATCGCCGATGACGCGACAAGTCCAAAGTCTAACCTCATAAATTCGGTGTTTGCTAATTATGATTGACCAACTGGGGTGCTACAGTGCGTTCAGTTTGGCTCGGGGCCGAGATATCGCGCGACTGCAGACGGCGAAGCATGGCGCAGATGCCGGCATTTTCGAACCATAACGTCCCGCTTATTTTTACACACATATCTTTAGCATGCAGACAATTATACTTATATTGCATAACGAGTACTAAAAGTGTTGTTGTACGTACTTGTGGACTACCGTCTAGAAGAGTAGAAAACGATGGCAATGGGACTCGCGCGACAGAAAGCCACTTACGTAGCTGTTGTTGATTGGTTTATTTTACGTCGCTTTCCGGACACTTTTGTCCGATCGCATAGATGAGGATGAGTGATCATATGATGAAACTGATGAAGAGACACTCTTTGAACACTCATGCTCAAGCTGAGAATCGAACCTGTGACTTAGCTGTTCTGCTACGTAGTTTAATGTTATTACTTTTTAAATTAAATGTCCACAATAGCTGAGGAAAGTATTTTTATTTTAAATAATTTACTTCTCAAGGTTTGATGTAAGGTGTAAATTCCCATGTGATTAAGCAGAAATTGCTATAAATACAATAAACTGAATGCCTAGAGTACACTTGACAATATATAATTCTTCCATCAGTTGAAGCTGCTTTGTGTCCTTCTACCGGCCATTGAAGCAGTACGCCCATCTCTCCCTCGACATTGCATTTTTTCTACCGACCCTTCGCTTTTGTCCGTCGCATACAGACCAGTGTACTTGCAGCATTTCCAATCGATAAAATCCATGTAAATTCTTCCGAAGCATAGAAATATATTCAATATAGATAGATATCCCTTAAATGCTAATTTGCAACCAGAGGGCGAACTTCCTCCTCATCCCCCACCCCGTCTCTACAAATCAGCTGGAAACACTTCCAGTTTTGGAATGCCCTTGACCCAGGTAGCGCCCATGGTCAGAGGATATAGTTTATTTTTAAATGTTTACAGAGAACAGGAAAAGCACGCCAGACAGATTGGAATGAAGACTAAAATGACCCCAATATACCAAAGATGGAATTCCTACTTTCGACCCCAATATATGTTTTTCAGTTTTTGTTTTTAAGTCTACTTTATGCAAAGACAGGCTAATCGGGACTGAACCTATAGTTTAAAGTAGGATCCGAAACACTAGGTGCTTCTACCGGGTATTGAACACGGGACCCCTTGATTTGGTATATTTTACATCGCTTTTCTGCCACTTTTTTGGTCAATCGCAAAGATGAGAATGAGTGATGATATGATGAACGTGATGAAGGGGCATTCACAAACAACACTCATGCCCAGGCCGGGACACGAACCCTGGCCCGGGGCGGCCGGCTAGGGACCCCTAGATTACAAGGTGACATCACCACTATCGGGGAAGTCCCAATATATGTGCGTACAGTCATGAGCAAAAGTACTTTCTGCATAAATCCTTAATACCAGTAGTTTTGTGGGGGAAGCATTTCTTTCCACGGTTGAACACATCACGCCATCAAACATTTACAGTGTATGCACTACAAAAACTTGAACGAAGTATTTGAAATCAAATGATACGGATAAATCTTCTGAGATGATGTGAATGTATTTTTTCTATGAAAAAAAAACATACAGGTATACAAAATTTGGCATCTTTGTTCTCCAAAATAAGGAACCATGGCGTGGTAAAGAGTGACCCGTGAAAAGGATATGCGTCGTTGCTTTGCAGTGACGACATTGAGAAAGTAATTGAATTAAGTTATTGCAGGAAAATGTTTTTATCAGTGACAATCTCTGCCCCTAAATGCTGCAGACAGCTCGGAGATTAATTGCTGATAGAGTACAGATGTGCTGCTGAGATTATGTAACCATAGCAATCTGGCTGGAGACAGTTTGTCGAGACCATATGACAAATGCGAGAGGCACCTGTGGCGACATCTGTTTTGAAAACTTTCTCCTGCGTGGCACTCGATGACGAATGTGCTAGGGAGACTCGGAGACGAAATAAGCTCAGGAGCTCAGGAAGGATATATTCTTTTGATTATGACCAAAAGTAACAATAAATGGTGAACAATAAAGACGGCCTCTGTTAATAAATACATAATTATAGATGCTACTGTGAACCTTATCAACAGTATTATTTACTGACATGTTACAAACTAATTACTCGTATTTTGGTATTGTGTTAATTGCTGGCCAGCTGTAAAGTGTAGGGTTAATTAATAAGTTTCCATATGTATACAAGCCATGCGTACAATAAGAATTATGCATTTTCTGTCTTTCAAAAATACAGTTTGTGTGCTTGTTTTTCATTATTAGCTAATGTGAAATTGAACGTATTGAAAAAATATTTCAAATCGTGTGTTCCAACACAAATGCCTTAGCACCGAATTCTACCTCCTATTTGCGTGATTTACGAGGATAATAACATCTTTGATACTACTACTACAACTACTACTACTAATAATAATATTATCGTAGTTATTATTATTATAATTATTATTGGAACGTTTATCCTGGTACTTGCCTTCCCCCCAGACAAAAATGCGTGGTTGCGCCTCTGCCTGATTGTGTACTGTTGCTAAACATTATAATGAAATAAAATCCGCTTAAGATGTGTGCAAAACAATGAAATCAGACCCAGAGCTTTATCTGTTCAGGAATTATTCATGTCTTTACAACATGTAAAAAAACTATCTTTAAGTAGCCGTAACGTTTTTTTAAATCAAAGTTCGTACCCCCCCAAAATCAAAAACTCTCACGAGCGACTGCACAGACGTACAGTTTAAAGTAGGGATGACCAAATCCGGATAAAATTTTATAGATATCGGATAATTTTCTGTCCGGATATACGGATTATCCGGATATTCATATACAGTATTCGGAATATCCGAAATGGCCGGATATATGAATATCCGGACAGTTTTATCGTTTATCCGTTTTATGGGCTATCCACATATTATTTTATTCGTTATGATCGTATTTCACTGTATGGGTTTCGTACGAATCCTTCATCAAATCTCTAATATCTGAATATCCGGATTAGTCGTAGCATTCGAAATAGATATCAGATAATTATAAATCCTGATCTTATGATCAACCCTAGTTTAAAAAGCAGCTTAATTAGAACGTTTCCGGAGTTCAGTTCATAAAATAATCTGAAATCTGGAAGAGTGTAATGAAAATTTTATGTGAGGAGGGGGGAGAATGTAATGTTAATTTTAGCTCTAAAACGTCCATTAATCAAGTACGTATCTGTGAAAAAGTTTTAGGGCTTTCGTTAAAATTTTAGGGGTTTGGGCGTGTAGGTTTTCCTCGTAAAGTCCGCAGTAAGACACAATTTCTACAGAGAAACACGGCATAAGTGGCATGGCATAACTTTGTATCACTACAAACTGCACATTTTAGAATGAAATGCGTTGCTCAAATACAAAAATTGATGGCTTGTTTTCGTAATTAATTACATTTTTATCACACACATGCGATTTTTAAAGCCTGGACGCTTGTCTATTATGCCATGTTCCATGAATATCTGGGTCGTACACATTCGCACGATTTACAATTTATAGACTGAAGTTCATATAGCCAAAAGTACGGAAATATTGGTGTTAGCATGGTCGACAATTCTCCCTCATGCCCATACGAATTTGCCCTTTGAGATGACGTCATGTGGATAGAGAATTCAACAAGTGCAGACAGCTCGCAAATCTGATGCTGATAAACGATTAAGATTGCACGAAATGTGCTTCACCCTTATATCATATATAGCATACACAGTTCACTAAATCCTTCTTGTACATAGATCTCTTGGTGGTAAACCCTTTGTCCAATAAATCATTCTACCCATAACAAGCCAACAGCAAAAATGATATAAATTGTCTCTAAAATGTGCACGCTCCTTTTCCTCCAAACCAAAGTGTTATAGCATCCATCAACTGCCTGAAGTACTTAGTTGTTCTTACTTCTCTCTGGTAATTTACAATGAATGCATTCAGTGCATTCGGGGGCAAGAACATTTTTCGATCCAAATTTTCCAAAATTGAAAACAGTATAGATTTAATAGGGTGCAAAAAAATCATTGGACGCCATGGCATTCTCTTTTAGAATTTATCCCATTCTGATTGTTCGGCGCCCAGGGACAACTCCCGCCGCCCCCTAGCTACTGTTCTGAATTTGGCAAGTCTGTAAGAAAAGGAAAAATTGCGAACGAAGCGAGCAAGAACATTTTAGGAAATGTATTTTTATTTGTATAATATTTGAAGGCGAGGGGACAATTGCCCCTCTGCAGGTGCTTCTGGCCATCTGGAAGAGATAATGAAAGAAAGACGTGAAAACTAATTTCATCTTGAGTACCTTTTGTCCTGCTACTCTTAGATTCTCCTAGTCTGGCTTTGTTTTACTTCAATGTTTGCCCCCCCTAGAATTAATTTCAGTCCAAGGTTGGGGGCAATATCCCCCTATGGTTCCGCCACTGCACCTGTTTTCTCCTTTCTCCGTTTGCTTTGAACTTTCATCGGCTTGAAAATACTTCATTTTCTTTAAGAGTATAGCTAATATCGTTTAATAACAGCGAAAAGATTCCTCTACGCTAAAATTCTAGGTTACAGGGGCATTGAACGTCTGGAAGGGGGGCAAAGTTGGCCACACCTCCCAATTCGAAAACTAATGTCAACCTAAAAGTGTATATTTCACACGTATAATTTGATTTCAGTCATAGTAATTTACATTAATTATTATGTAATGGGGATGCAGGAATGAGATAATTTCAAATTCAAGTGGTGTTTTTTGAGGGGGTAACACTATTATAGGGGTAATATGCCCCATGGAAAAATACCTTGTTTGTCTCTTCGTGAAAAAAAATTGTGAACGTCCAGGATTAGGGGGGTCAGCCCCCCGTGCGCACGCCTATGATTGTGTCTTATCATCGGGTAAAATATTGATAATTTGAACCAGCTCTTGGTTGGTACGTACGTATTTGGTCCTGGGAGTTTGTCAAAGTGTTTCTTCATCTTTTTCATAATTTTTCAAAAAATTCACTTTGAATATTTGGCATAATTACTGCAGACGTGCATCCGTACGAAACCACCAACCTTGAGCCTCGGCCAATCTAACAAAAAGATAAATCAGGAAAATCAATTACAGTTTTCCGGCGTTCGGGGCCCCTTTACCTCGGGGGACTATCTCCAGTTACCCCAGACTACTTACGCCCTTGCAGACGTCCCGTATTAGCCAGCCCCTTCTATTGAGTATCTGTCCCGATTTTTTTAACGTAAAACGGGACGACAAAATGTTATTTTTTTGTGAAAATAACGTATCAGCATAGAATTACTACAACAATACACCTTCTATACTATGGCATTATTGGGTATAAATCATTTCAATGTCAACAATGTGCGATATAAGTTTCTTAAAATATTGGCGTTCTTCTCTACCTGGAACTAATGCCCCCACTAAACGAGTGTTTCTGTACATGAACGGTTTGTGGACAAGTGACAAGAACGCTTTTTCAGTAAATTCTTCGAAAGCTATGTTCATTAATAAGGTGAACTTATATCACTCATGTGAAAACTTCTGCAAAATGTTATTTGTAAAGAAGGATGTTTTGAACAAGATGCATTTGTCGGCAAAATAACAACGAATGGATTCTAAGTCTAGAAAACTGGTTGGTCGGAGGGCAATGTTTTTTATTTTTTCAAACATAAGTATCTATGGATGAAACAGTTTTTACATTGGGCTAAAATGTGTACATTTTGCCCTACCATTTTTCCTTTAGAAAACTATGAAAAATTTCCTTTTTTGTTGTTTTATTAATCTGGTCACCTTAATATTCGCATAGTCGTGCGGTGCAATGGAATCGCATGTAACTTCGTGGACTCCGATCTCTGCACCTGTGGTCTCAGTTTCGAGTTCTGCCATGGGAATAGTTGTTGCTTTCCGAGTGTCCCTCCACCCATTTCATCCAATCATCATTGAACATAGTCGCGACTACCCTAAAAAGGCAGAAAAGCGACGGCAAATGACAAAAATGCCAATGCCCTCCCTCACTCAGCGCCAACGTTGACTGGGGGATGTCTTTCCACGCCGCCCTCTCGGACACGAATTGTTTTATTCTTATTATTATAATTTTCTATTCTCCACCTATTGCAGTGAATTTAAAAGCAAATGCACTAGAAATTGGCAAAATTTTCTCCGAAACGGATTGCACATATTCAAACGCTAGGTTCTATGAATGTCATTCTTTTTAATCTATTTCATCGTCATCGTCGCGATTTACACAGTTGGAAGAAATTTGACATTAAATAACGGAAGTAGATTTATATAATGTACAAAATTTCAATCAGTTTGCAGATACTCACTTAGCCAGCCGGTGTCTTTCACTGATCTAACATTTGAGCCGGAAAAAGCTTCTTCGATATTTATAATTACTATTGGACGTTTTACACTTAAGTTTTTATTTCTTTTATGCTAAAATGCAATAGTAATTCTCAGCAACACAAATCTTCAATCGGGTGAAAATAAAAATTGTCTGTAAATGTAATGATTATTATGAAATTGTCATGCTCGATTTACATAAAATATATACACAATCCAATAACGTAATAATTAAATCCACACAGCCTTACCTGAAGCCGGTTGGTCTCACAGCAGAAAATGCAGCAATATTACACTCATGGTTGGTTTTCACACTGAGACAACAATCGGGTTTCTCCTTGCGTCACTGCACGTCACCAAACACCACAATCACATAACGAAAACATAAAATACAACAATGTCAACCAATCAAGTTCTCCGCACGGAAAAATCACACGATAATTGAAAATTGTAAGGATATATATTCGCACAGCTTAGCACCATCACTTTTAATGTTTTCTCTTCTTTTTAATAATTTTCTTGATCCTTTCTATATAAATTTGCAATTAATATTTCAAAAGGGTTTGCCTGGGCTTTCCATGAAGTAATTTCACTCTGCGATAATTATCACATAATGGTTCGACGTTTTGTCATTCACACCTATCGCGCGCTGCGATTCACGCTCCCAGCATCGCTAACTTTTCATGTTCCACGCGCGCTGGCTTCTCGCCATCAACTGAACTCCGCTGGATCCATCTCAACTGCTCTGGCTGGTGTCGGGAGGGGGGGAGGGGTGTCGGCGATCGGGGGAGAGGAATCGGTTGTGTTGTCGAATGGTAGGGGGAGAATTGGCTGTCGGCCGACTCACTGGCGGCAGATTGTCGGCATGCCTTCGCTTACTAGCTCACCCGTGCTGCAACAAACAGATGCAAGGGTTGCCAGTGGATGTAAAGTTCTAGAAGATGATATGATATTTCTCTCTGCGATACGGGAGGTACACGAGATTTACGCCCTGCTTGTAAACAATAATGAAATAATACGTTTGCCTCTTCACGAGAGTGCGAAATCTTAGACAAAAGGGATTTTCTCCACTAATCATGTTGGCCTCAAACATCTACCCAACCAAAAATTTCCGTGGAGAAGTGTTTTGGTTGTAACAACAGACAAGAAATTACATCTAACTTCAAATACTTTACTACGGATAATATTGAAAACACAAACAAAGTACCGTGACTGCGAGTGGCTCTCTCTTTATCATAATAACAACACAAGCACAATGGAAGTAAAACAATAATGTAAGACAAGTATTTAATAATAATGTATTTTAAAATACTTTGTAATTTACTTTTAGACTATATCTAATAACATTATAAAAATGTATATCATATAATAATTCATATATATGTATATGTATTAATGTATGTGCGGATCGAAGGTGTGTGGGTGTCTGTGTACATTAAGATCTAACTCCCCCCGTCTTCATTGATTTCGCACTCTGCTGTGGAAGTATCCACAAAGGCAAAGGAAAGCTTTTATTCCTGTACATTTCTCCTCTTACGTCACTTTCCTGCAAGTTCTTGAGGCAAAATGCCAGAACGTGCTAGGGAGCCAGAGGTTCCTGGTTCCAATCCTGGAAGTATCGTTGTGTTTATCACTTAATCAGTTCATCTTTTATTATCATCAGTAACTCAAGAGATAGAAAAGTGAGGGTAAAATAAATAACCCAGAAATTTACACACACACACAACCTCTCTAACACCTCTCTCCCAAATTTTCTCAAGAAGCGAAATTTAAGGTCATTTTGTCTCTAACCCCGTTCAAATGGAAATTTTTGGATAAACCACGGAAATGACCGAAAGGATGAGAGCTTCGATTTTCCGCCCATTTGGGTTAAATGTGTCGATGAACATCAATTTTGATCAGAGGCGCGTCAAGTATCTGAGCGATGATAGCTGAACAAGAAAATATGGGGGATGGAAATTTTTAAAAAAAACTCTCGATACAAGCGGAGAACAATGACCAAAAGAACGCCAATGGGTAACAATGATAAAGAAGGAAATATACACCATAGGGCTGGGGTGGATTTGGGAAGAAGGAGTCGTGGGGAGGGCGGGCGGGCAGGAAATGGGGACCATACGAGACAGATTGGAGGACATCAGCAAACAAAACATTTTGGCAGAATGTGCGAGGAAAGCATCTTTAATTACGGCACAAATCGTGGATGGGGATAGGAAATGGGGAAGGCGAAAATACGTAGACGTGTGTGGAGCGAGTAGCAGGACGGGTTTGGCATGGTTCAGGCTAGGGGGGTGGGCACAATTCAAGCGCGTCAGAGAGGACGGGAGTGCAGAATGTCCAATGTGTGGGGAGAACGAGACGAAATTCCACATTCTCCTCCAGTGCAAAGAAACAGCAGAGGCTAGATGGAAATACATAAGGGATATGAACGAATAAAAAATGGAGGGGCTAATGAAGGCCATTACGGTAGGGATATGGCTGGAAGGGACGAAACTCAAATAAGGGACCTGGAACCTTCCTACATTACGTCTGGACAAAGAAGGCGAATAAGTTGAGGGACGGGAGTGAAGGTGTCTGAGAGCTGTGTGCAGAAAGCGGTTTTTTGACAATATAATAACTAGTGCTATAAGTGTAAAATTATGAGAAAATTTAAACCGGTTGATAGATTGTAGTGAGAGAAGAACCCACAATTAGTATGAAAGGTAAAGTTGAACATGTGAGGTCATAAAGAGAGGGGTTATGGGGGGGGGAAGAAGAAGGAAAAAAACAATGTATGGAAATGTGTGTACAACAGCAAAGGCTCATACTGAAATAAACCTACAGCATATTCTATTTTATTCTATTCTATTCTAGCTGAACAAGATTTTCACTGCGGGCGTACTGGTAGCGTCGTCGCCTTGTAATCAAGGGGTCCCGGGTTCGATTCCCAGTGGAGGCACATAGTGGTTCTGATCCCACTTTAAACTGTAGATCCAGTCCAGATTAGCCTTACTGTGCATAAAGTGGACTTAATACACGAACTCAATCAGACAGGTCATTTACTTGACGGTGTGTGATCACGGAATATCAGTGCCTTTAAGTAATCCATGATCATCTGTGATTGCGCATAAGACAAGAGAATAAATAGATGTAGTGTAGTGCAAAACCAATATTATAATTATTGCTTCTCAAAACAATGACAACAATGGGTGCATGATAACAAAGACACTTTCCAAAACTACGGTGTATGCGAGTGTTAGCATAAACAACACTTTTATTTTAATGCAATTACAAAAAGTAGAAAATTATATTACCTTCCGTTACTTGTACTTCCTCTGTAATGAAGCTATCAATCACAAATACTTCTTCATTGGCCGCCATTTTCACACAATTTTCCTCCTGTTTTACTATTTGCTTCACGAGATCGAAACACAAGAACGATATATTCTCTAGCTTTAACGTGTGGGGCCAACACCCTCCTAACAACCCACAAATTTCCTCACCCCCCCCCATTTTTTCACAGGCCCAATTTATGGTCATTTTGGGTCTAAATGTACACTTACATCCACCTAAATATGAACTTACACCCTTTCAGATGGAAAAAAAATTGGTTATACCCCTGTAAGCAGCATTCGCCGAGTGAGGCTTATTTGGCCGTCAAGTAGCTGAGCGATCACGTTGCTCGCTGAGCGCTCAGATAGTCGATGCGCCCCTGATGAAACTGGTGAACGAACACTCGCAAACAACTGGCGGGAATTCGAATCCAGAACCTTCGGTGGTGAGTTCTGATTGAACTCTGCCAACGAGACAGTGTACAAATAACGCTAATCAGATTGGATTTGCTGTATAAAGTAAACAAATACCGGAAATGAGCGTCCATCCGTAAACAAACAAAGAAGGATAACTACTGACTGCTTTCAGTGAAGGCGCCAGGTTTGATCATCTGGGCGTGCGGAATGAAATTTAGAGGTTGCTACGTTGAAAGTAAATAAGTCGTGACATACATTGCATGCTTTAGTAACTGCATCAAATTCCAATCAATTTTTAGTAGGCTCCTATGAAAATACGCCAATGAAACTGAAGACATATAGTGACTTGCATTGTTTTTGATTGCTTTGATCACAGCAACCACATGATTGAAGCTTGTTCAAGTCCAAACAATGGCATATATTGTCTTTTACGCTCCAAGAAAGTGTTCATACAGTGTAAACATACAAACAAAATCAAATACGATTAAAAAAAAAAGTTTGTTGAATAAACAAGAGTAGAAACAAATACCAGGCAACAATCTTTGCAGAGTCTGGCAGTGATGCCAACCGTAGGGACATGTCCCTACGCATAGGGACTTTTCACTATATGTTGCCTATGTTGCCCGCGTAGGGACGTAGGGACAGATTTTGCCAAATGAGGGAAAACGTACTGACTTTTTTCAATGTTGGAAAATAACTCTACAAATGCTTTGTTTCAGAGCAAACATAATTTAATAGGACAATTAGAGTCAGAAAGTCAGAGATTAATAAGACTGCTGTGCCGAAATTTTATGAAACCGGAATCAATTGCTGACATGACCCACTTGTATCCTTCTGAACCTGAAAATGAATGGGTTTACCTGGATATTTTAGCGAGGAGGAGAAAAAAGAACTAACTAACAAATCTCCATCAGAATTTTGGAACATGTTATCGGTTACCGAGAACTTTAAGGCAAGTTTTTTTGGAAAACATTTCCACTCTCGCGAAAATAGTGCTAACATTACCCAGGCGCGTCGCTTGGTAATGTTCGCATGAGCACGTGAACACTCATGTATATGTCTTAAATTACGTACTTATTAAATGCAACACACACACATACGTTTATATATTTATTTGAAAAAATAGTATGTTTGATGTACGAGTATATACACACAATTTACTCTGACACGACTTCTTTCAAGTCTGATAACTTTCTTAGATAGTTGGTAACACTGACTCCCACGGTATCCCACGGAGGGCGTTGAACACAATTGCTGTGCGTGTTGCATAGAGCTGACAGCTAAGGGGCTGTTGGCCGCTATACCCCGAAGATGTTCACTTCGCTGTGCGAACACTGATGCAAGCGACAATACTTCTTACTTTCGGCACCAGAGTGCAGCATATACAAGGCATGTCTAGGGGGACTCGAAAAGGTCTGTGCTACATAGTTGCAAACTTTAGCGACAAATCGCTAAACCTGGCGGATTATGTGGAGGGGGACAATTTCTCCTAGGTCCTTCTTGTACCTAGGTATTACTTAAAAAATATCGTGATTTTGGGGGAAATTGATGCAAGTAAATTGAAGATGAAGTTACAAGGGAGAGGAGTAAATCCGCAATCAGTGCAAAAACATTATTGTGAACACTCGTATGCGAACCGCACCCGACGCCACTGACATTACCACATTCTAACGAGGAAACGGAAATAATACGAGTATTTTCAATGTTAAGTGATACAAAACCAAAAAGAGAAATAGAATGGGACCAGAATTCTTAAATCAACATCTATCTCTTCACAGCAGCAACATGTATGACTTCAAATAACATAATGAACAGTAAACGACTCAACGTCATTCATAAATTGTGGAAGCACGAAGCAGAAAGATATGGTAAGTAAATGTGTATATTTTATCTTCTGTTTTGCATGCTCATGAGGTGTTTTTTTTTTCAGTCGCTTTACTTGGTATAGGGACATTTTGACTACGTCTGTAGGGACATTGTCGAAAAGTGGTTGGCAACACTGGAGTCTGGGACTGCGCCCTTATCAGTGAAGTAAATGCAGTTTCCCTTTCGCAATGGTATCAATGGTTTGATTGATTGATTGATTTGCTTTATTTTACTTCGCTTCTTGTGCCACTTTTGGCTAATTTGCGAAGATGGGGATGAGTGATGATATGATGAAATTGATGAATGGACATTCATAAACATTCATGCCCAGGCCAGGATTCGAACCCGGGACCCTTGGTTTACTTCTATAGTATACAAATACAATACAGGCGCGGATCCACTGCCATGTTTTTGGATATATTATTATGTCTAATAATATTCAAGACTCATTCGTTCTGTATTTTTATCACCTATGTTGCCCTTAGAACGTCTAGGCGATACTCAATTTCTCTCCATGTCTTTGCCAACATCTCTTTCGTCACCGTCTCTATAGCATCCCGTATTCGTGTCTGAAGAGTTTGCATATCAGGAAAAACAAGTCAAGAGGGGTTATGTCCGGTGAACGCGGTGGCCATGATATGGGAATCAGAATAAGAATCAGACAAGACAAAGAAATGGAAAAAAACTTGATGTATTGCACTACTTATTGCCGTAGGTTTTATTTACCTATCTACCGTGGAAGTTGAGATATAAATATTCATAATCAGGGAAAGACTTTATGCTCACCCTGTACAACATTATGTTTTTAACCGGTTATTAATTCTAGTGAAACATTACAATTTGAATGAATAAGTCAACTATTTAGTATTTTAAATAAACCGGGTGATAGATTTTAGGATATTCAGGAAGCCAAACATCAATGAAACGTTCTCTACAAAGGTTGATAAGCATAAACACAATTTTCGACTTCTCATAATTTAGCGGTTCACGAACATCGAGAAACATTATACGCAGCAGAAACGACAGAAAATTAAGGAAACTTCACGTATTTGGTGACATTTCTTTCGAAATATGAGCAATTACCACAAGAACATTTCAGACGTACACAATAAAGAGAGATTCACAATAATTATCCACGTCCTGAAATTCAAAATCAACTGATACAGGTAAAAAGCAACGAGATCAAAATGGCTACATTTAAAAAGAAAAGTAAAATTAGCCAAGCCCAGAGATTTACTAACTTCACGTTCATTTATTTTACATTCTAGATTATTTTGTAAGTGAACGTGACCTAACACAAAACAGCACAACAATGTTTAACATGCAATAGTTATTGTTGATGCTCGTTTCAGTAGCTATGGTACATCCAAAAACTAACGCCCAGGGACACGCATAAGAATTATATTGTAGTAAAGCTTCAATAGCAGACTTCCATTCAAAAATGGAGAGATGCTGGCAGGAGCAGGATAGTACGTAAGTATTTGAATTTTAATATTTTCAGTCGCTTTTCTGTAATTTCTGGCTAATACCGACGATGTGAACTTTGTGATGATGTGATTAAATTATGGAAGGACACTTACAAGGACACCCATGTCCAGATCGAGACTAGAACCCGGGAACTCCTGTGGTAAAATCGAAAGTCGGCCACTTAACACACTCGGTGATGGGACAGTCACAAAGAACACCCATTACCGAGCCGGCATTCAAACCGAGGACCCTTATTAATGCTACACACATATATGTTCAAAGGTGTTTGTCTGTAAAATAGATAAACCCTGTGGCCAACAGGTCTTAGAGTGCCAAAGCCTGCCAACCAGATTTCAGTTAGATGCAGCCTAGTGAACTCATAGAATCCCATCACCGCTGCTGTAGGATACAGCTTGATAGTTTAGATTGCAGAATGAATACTACTTATTCTCTTTATCTGCTATTTTATCTACTAGTTATATCCTGTGTGTTATATTTTTTGCTAACAAAATATAACACACAAGATTTTCCTGAAGTAACTTGGATTCTTGCTGTAACACGATTATGCCTTTTTTCCATATTAAACACACTATTAGATGCTAACCAAGGCAGTTTTTTTTTTCGGATGGCAAGAAAATCTGTAGGATCTCTCCCGATAAGGTTTTTACTTACCGTTTGGTAGGAGACCTCGTGGAAGTTCCACCTAGGACAATGGGCCTGCCTCTGCGTTGGTGGTCCTATACTAGGTGCGATAGTACATGTGGTGTTCCGAGCTAGTACGAGTTCGTCTGCTCTGGAATATTGCTGGGTCGGGAAGGTCATGTTTGCTCAGCATCCACTGTTGTTATGCTGGGGTGAACTTGGCCAGCATGCCACAGTAAAATTACAGTAATAACAGTAATCCCTGAGATTTTTCCATGTCACTTCAGGCAAACGTAGGTTTGTAATGAAGTAAGTCTTGATAGCCAGTGTGTATGTAGGTATGCAGATAGTAGGTACATAATGTAAGACCACTCACGGTTCTTCCTTTTGGGTCTGCAAAGTAATACTTAAGCTTGTAGGTTAGGTTGAGTGATATATATTTCAAGTGCTTTGTGCAATTTTTATTACCTTAGATTTATGTATGTCCGTATTTGCATACTCAAAAGAAAAAATGGTGTATTATAAGAGATTGCTGTGGATATGAAAGCGAGATCTTTTTATAAGCAGATACAATCGACATTAATATCGAGCGTATTTACAAGCGATATATCAAGTCGATTGCAGTTGGTTCTCCGGCGTAAGGCTGTAAGGTACAAATGGCTTTGCGTCCCTCTTCCAACTGAAAAAAAAAGAGGCCCTCACAGATGGTAGAGACGTTGACGGCGTTGTGAGTCTTTGAACTGACATTTACCTGTATCGACGCTAATTGGCCCTTTGTTTTTAGGACCATGTGAGACATAGATTGTCCACGAACCATATCAGATGAAAATCACATCAGACGTCTAACTTCACGGCCTCAAAATCAACAACGCAAGGATCCATTCTAGGTCCCGAATTGTGGAATCTAAATTTCAAGCCATCTCTCAAAAAATTAGGAAATAGTTCAGAGATCAGAAGCACAATAGACTTTGCAGATCACGTAATAATTGTTATGGAAGGATAAACTCTCTCGTGGACTTGTGCGATTCTGTGAAATTGACTATTGCCACCCAGGAGACCCACTTTATAATCCTAAAGGGTAAGCTGAATGCTAATAAACACCGACAGATAAAACGCATCAGAGAAAAATCTTAGAAGAGTAAAGGAAGCTAAATATCTAGGTGTGAAAGTAAGAGAAATGCAACGATGACATGGATTACGTAACTTCAAAAGCTGAGCCTGTAATAAATAAATTGGTAGCAATAGGTTCGAACATATTCAGACTCCCTATATCGCTTATATATTCATAATCTACGACGCGATAGTTTCTTTCGACCGACCAATCTGAGAAGACTAAATAAAATATACAACATATGTAACAAAAATAACATCATCACAAGTGAAGACCAAATAATTAAACACAGAACCGCCATATACTGGTGCAAGGAAGGCCAAGAAGAGAGAATTTAGAAAGTAATTGGGAGATATGCTCCGACCATTGCAGAATTAACTCCCAGATAATCCAGGAGTGGATGAAGCCTCCACAGCAGGAGACTCTACCATTTCTTCCCATGTATAAGAGAGTGGCTGATAACGACAGTTTGGTGTCGTTGACGTCTCCAACGACGAACGGACACTTCACTTACGGTAAATGGTCAACCGGATGCTTCTGTCTCTCCATTTTTAATGTCCGTTTGATGTGCACTTTGCAAAAGCTGGCTCACTGACCAAATATTTACAAGAACACCAGCATAAGAACAATAGACTGACTGACTCTATGTTGTGAAATTTTGATTGTTCAAACACAACAAATTTAAAAAGGAAACAAAATTTCGTTAAGGGTGATTTTTTTTTACTTCGGTAAAAAATCTGGAGAAAACTTGATTACTGAAATTTTCAAATTAAAGCTACACATTTTGAAATATGATCTTAAAACAGTTAATATATTTATTTGATTGGATTAAAAGCGCGAGAGTGACCTTTCCAAAGAAGGCTCAGCTGGTAACAACATGAAAAACTATGCAGTAATTCTAATATATGGCCGACTCTACCATATACAAACTCACTCTCTAGCCTTCTGAAACCCGAAGATTCATGGCTGCAGCAACACAGGCCTTCCATCTGTCCCTATCCTGAGCAAGATCTATATACTCTTTTCCATCCCTACCAGTTTCCTTCAGGTCCATCTCAATGTTGTCCCTCCATCTTCGTCTTGGCCTTCCTACTGGTCTCTTACCATCACATTTCCCAACAAGAATCCTGTAAACTACTCTTTCATCTCCCATTCGTGCCACATGGCCTGCCCACCTAAGTCTTCTTGATTTAATTATTCTAATAATATCTGGACATGAATACAAATTATGTAGTTCTAAATTATGTAACCTTCTCCACTCACCTGTCCCCTCATCCCTTTTAGGTCCAAATATTTTCCTAAGGATCTTATACCATATCGCCACAGATTTTAAAATTCGGCTAGCAACAGTGAAAAAATATAATGGCATGTTTAATTATAATGTAATGTTACACATGATACAGAAACACACAAAAATTTAAAAAACACATACTGTGGTCGTTATTTTTTTTAAAAAAAGGTAAATTTCCATAAGCGAACTAGAAATATTTTTTTTAAAAAAAAAATAAAGAAATAGAATTTGAGAATTCAGGCTGCTGGTGGAAATTTTCAGGCGTCCTGTATTTTTCTACCCCTGTTTATGCATACATACTCTGATCAATACGCCATCGAATCCAAGGTTCACCTAAATTTTCAAGATCAAACACCCGAGAAAAAGGTGCGCCTGAAATTCGAAGAAATACGGTATTTAAATTTCATAATTCCTTTGCCGACGTATGCCTGAGGATTTTGTATCTATGCACTTTGAGATGTAAATTTGAAATAAAGGATCGATGCTTTGCATTCTGATCTTGCCCATATGTTGCTACGCCAATGGAAAACAATGTACAATAATAACCCTCTATTCCGCTCTGGACCACTTAAAAGAGTTAGAGCATAGCTGTATCCTGCTAAAAGAACCATATTGAATATTGTTCATATAAGGTAGTGCAATTTGTAGGTTCGGTGAGGTACCCGACTATGAAATTCACCCCTCCCAACAATAATTTCTGGATCCGCCACTGATGCAATATGCAATACTAGTGGTTTCTCTTCAAAACCCAACATTCTACGATTAGTATTAAAACATGATTTTTGTAAGTCATAACGTAATGTGACACCGCAAAAGTTAATAGTATTTTTCGGTACAATAGTATAGATTTTTGAAAATTGGGTGCGGAAGAAAATTAAGGAGTACGCAAGCCCGCTTCGCACTGTCCACCCCATTCACTACGCTTGATGCACTAAATTTCTGTTTCGTCCAATGGCGTGCTCAGAGAGGGTTGGTGGAAATTTTTACATCATTCGTAACAAGAGTGAGTGAGAATTATATTCCCGTTTTTGCCCAGCGTTCATGAAGAAGAAGAGGAACGTCAATTAGATGAGAAGATACAAAAAATAACTCATAGCTCCTATCCTTATGAAGTGCCCTAGCGCGTGACTAACCCTGGCTGCGATTTCAATTTCATGACGTGGATAGCAGGTCTATGTCGTGTCATACAAAATATATAATTCGTATATGACACTTAATATTTTTTGTAAACCAGAAAAAGCATAAAACCTGATGTAGAATGAAAATTTAGGATTGCCAATTTACTTCAGACGGGAACCTATTTAGCCTGTCCGAGCTATCCTGCCGTTGAGTTTCAATATATTATTTCTTAGTTATATAAGAATGTAATTTTCGGAAATTTATGATTTACAAAACACAATTTTTTTTACCAACTTAGACGACAAATTGTTCGTTTTGGCGAGAATGATATTTTAATAGAACAAAGCATCGTGTTCCCATGCAAATCTGTCTCCAAATGATGAACGAAAGTCTCTTGCAAGACAGCTACGATGGAGATGTTTTACAGTGATGCATACGGTACTTACAGTGCGAGACTAACCGAACATGTCCATTTCGCAGAAATGAATCCTGAATATATATCAGTGACGCATTCTGAAAATTTGACCTGTTTTACTGCAACATATTTATTATGTATTAATTAGATGTAGGTTAATACAAATAAAAAAAATCAGGCAGGCAAGCAAAACAAAATCAGAAGTCCGACAACTTCAAATTTCCCGGCAATTTCTACACAAATGACAAAAGTTGGTTTACCGGCAGTAAACCAGATAACATGGGAGAATGCACCACTGATAGCTACATTTCAATGTTTGTGAAGTTTTCGATTGATTTGATTCTTGTTATTTACTATTCATCCTTTTTTGGCTAATCGCGACGATGAGTGTGATGAAATTAATTAATAGACATCAGGTCCGTACCCATGGGAGGGGGCCATGGTGGCTCCTTCCATGATTTTATTTAATGTGAACCCATAAAAACCTACGAAAATATAATTGACAATCTTTTGAAAGTTTGCAAGAATTTCTATTTCATTCTTGCATAAATGAATGGATTTGTTGTGAAGAGAGGCAGGCTTCAGAAGTCCGCAGTGTGCAATACGTATTTTGTAATTTTAGTTTCATAACTATTGATGTAAAGCTATACCGAACGTCCGATTTTCTTGGAACAGTCCATTCTTTTTTATCCCTGTCCCGACTTTTTTAGAACTGCAGTTGTGATGCGAAAATCTCTCTTTTTTTGTTAACTCTCATTTAGACATGTTCTTTTTTAATTATATTTAGCTTATAAATATATTATTTTTTCTAAAATATGGAATTAGAATGGCTCTTCAGTGGTCCTGGTGTAAGAAAAGAAAGGAAATTTGAAAGCATTGCTACTCTCCAGAACACAGGCTACTACGTATTTGAATACTTCTGAGAATTGAATGTATCCAATAAGCACCAAGAAGTATCCCTTGTAAACAACTGTGTTGCTGATTTTCAGGTCGGGTGGGGGGTGGGGGGAGTGGAGTCTATTGGGTCAGTTGAATTTTTTCCATTACTTTGGGCCGTAATATTGCAAATCTACAATTTAATCTTTAGCTCTGGCTGCAATACTGCAACAGGTTTAGCGGTCACATTCTTACTCGGCAGACCACCGTTACAGAGTGGTTATCACAGTACGCTAGAACTCCAAAGGTGGCGGGTTCGAATCCGGCTTTTGTGAGTGTCCTTTCATCAATTTGAACATGTCATTACAAAAACCTCATCGTCGCGATTAGCAGAAAAGCGACGTAAAATAACCTAATTACAATCCAACAGCATTTGGGATCTTCTCTTTGTTTTCGGATGTGGCCCCCTCCTCAACAAAATCCTGGGTACGGGCATGATAGACACTCACAAAGAACACCCTTGCCCAGGGTGAGATTCGAACCAGGAGTCCCTGGCGTTTTCTGAGGTTTTCAAGCAACAATACTGAAATTAGGTACACACAAATCTTACCTTCAGATATTTCTCCAAGTTTGAAGATGAATTCTTGGCAGAGAACAAGACATTTCTATCAATATACAACGTCATTTGAATAAATATATTGCACCGATAGCAAGAAGTTCACTTCCCCACGTCGTCTATCAGATAACCCTGAATAGTAGCTGAATATTTGTACCGACACTTCCAGGTTGAACGAACACGTATTTCCCAGAAGGCTTTGGTCATGCCTAATCGGGTGATTACGTACCAGAAGTGAACTATTCTTGATTTGACAGTTGTTTTCCCAGATATGTACCTCCCCCTCCACCCTTTACTCTTTGCCAGTATCTATAGGTCAGTGTTTTCTGTTGAATTCTGAAAAGTGTAAAATACAGCAAATCATGTTTTGTCATGATCGATAATTCCACAGCACAGACGTGCATGTAGAAATATATTTCTACAGCTGTCCTCGCCTTCTAACCATAGTGTCACACCTCGTATAATAATAACAATAATAATACAATAATGTTTTATTAAGAATATGTCTAAAAATAATGATAATAATAATAATTATTATTATTGTTACTAATACACTATATGCATACATTACAAATTTTCCTCCTAACAATTTAAAAAAAAAGGTAAAGAAGAATACATCAGTATAAGAGCTTCATAACACGGATAGATGCATTTAATCAATACATCATTAACTTTTTAAACTATTAAGAGGTAAATTAGTAATATATAAATATAGTGTAATGGTTATAATAATAATAATAATAATATTTTGATTAATTTTCAAATGTTGTTGCTCTAGTTTGATTCATGTCGATATTCTAACACATGAAGAAAACCGTTGTTTGTTTAACGCAGGATCATATTCTACAGTTCAATAGGTGACACCAAAACTTATTGCGTGAAAATGTGTAATTGAATATATTCCAAGACGAAGTTTAAAGTTTTTTTAAAAAAAAATCAACTTGATGCACAGATGGGTTAAAGTAAAATACGAACCACATATACTTTCCGGATTCGAATCCCGGTCTGGGCATGGCTGTTCATCAATTTCACCACGTCATCACTCATCCTCATCGCGATTAGCCAAATGCGCAAGTAAAATAATCAAAATCAATCAATCAATCAACCACCATGTGTCTCCAGTAGGTACGGTCACACAATCCGAATAACGGATATCCGGATATCAAATTATCCGATCTCCATTTCTGATGCAACAGATAACCTGCATATCCAAATATCCTGCTAATTCAGATAATCCGAATATCCGGATAGAACAGATTTGGTGAAGAATTTGTAGAAAATCCGTACAGTGAAATACGAACATGACGAAAAATGAATATAGGGATAGCCCATATACATTCGTATATCCGAACATTTCGGATAATCCGAATATCGGTATAATTAGGATAATCCGGATATCAGAAAATCCAATATCCGGTTAGAAAATTATCCGATCCACAGGGAGGGCACTACAGGGGGGTTAGGGGGGTTGAAGCCCACCAAAACAGGTCTCAGTCCCTCCTAGATTTTTGTAGTACGGTAAATATTTTGACCGAAAGTTTAGAAAGTAGAAGTTTACATTTTCCATTATAAATCTATCATTGGGGAAGTACAACGTTCAAGTACATTTTCTAGCTACGAATCTCCTGCCTGTCTGATAGGTGGACGTATTCAGTGACTTTGAGAGTATTCTTTAATTGTTGGAATATTCAGCTAAATTGTACAATTATTAGCCTCTATAAATCGTATCACTATATTTCGAAATAGGTCTAACAGGTGTGACAAATGAATTTTTATAAGTAGGACGACGTTCAAAATCTAAAGAAGCTTTATGTTTCTTTTCTGTTTGTTAGTTCCTCATTAGAATACCAACAAATGCATGAGTGTTAGCTACGTTCTCTCATTGGTTTCGTCGTTATATCTATCCATATCGCTGCAAGTATAATCGAGAGGGAGAAATACGTACGATGTTAAAGAATCAAAGAGAACAAATAGTAACTATTTCGTAAATGCTAAGAATTGGAAATATTAAAATCAGGCTCCCAGCCCCGATAGTCTGGCGATAAAGCTGCTGCCTTGATATAAAGAGGTCCCGGGTTTGATCTCCGGTGGACGAAGCTCGTCCCGATTAGCCTCTGTGCATATTGTGGACCTTAATACAAATCCAGTAACTAATCATTGCAATATGGTGCAAAAGTCTGTACGCTTGGGCAATTTTATTGCCTTTAGCCAGTATTAGTTAGCCCCCGAGAATATAACTCCGAGATCTGTAGCCTCCCCCCCCCCCACTTATTTCAGGCTGGCGCCGGATAAAATTATATCCGGACTTGGCCATCCCTAGTCTTCACCTGATATCGCAGGGAAAACCTTGACACCTTGATTACGATGTTCCCGCTACTCCATCGGGGAGGCCCTAATCCAGAACGGATTTTGTTCGCTTCTACATAAATAATCATGCCTGAAGAACATTTTTAGTTTCAGTAATTGGCAACGCTGGAGCCCCCCAATCAGGCTCCGCCACTCTGGCAACTTTTGTGAGTCTTTCCTCTTGGCGCTCTTCCCTTCCCTTCCACCTCCCTCGTGCAGTTCCTCGGAACCAATTACAATGCCATCTCCCAAAAATTGTCGTTCATTTCGTAATTTCATAATGATAGTAATAAGAACGAACCTGCTGCTGGAACTAGCTGTTGCAGCGGCTACCGTCCACCGGAACCCACCTTCGAAGCCCACGGAAGAGGCACCTTCCACAAAGATATTCCGGCAGTTTTCTGTGGCAACGTTAGTAAAACAATGAAAAATCACTGCACGCTCTCTCATGGTTTTGCTTTCCAAGCAAACTAGGGTAAAACAAGACAAGAAAATTGTAAGGATGTATCAGAAGGAGTTTTTACAGAAGGTCTGCTTAGGGAATAAGAGACAACTATGTGGCATTCAACATCATCATCGTAATAATAATTTATTAGGCAGATACAGCACCTTATGCAAGTGCAGTGCAATTACTAGCACAATTATTGCCGTCCGTTTATTTTTGTGTCGGCATAACACTAGACCGTGTCTCTTTCGTTTGAGTTTTTTGTTTTACGTCCAATTTGTGCATGACCTACAGTTTAAAGTGGGATCCGAACTGCTGTGTGTTGTGTATTGAACCCAGCACACCTTGATTACAAGGCGACTACGTTACCACTACGCCATCGGAGAAACCCTGCCCTCTGTTTATATCATCAATATTGTTTTCAGTTTCAGTTTCATTTCAGTTTAAAATTTTGGGTGCGTCAGCACTTAGGCTATTTTGCACCCGTCACATCATACGGGGTCCAGCCCCTTATCTTTACAAAGAACAACTCTAACGTTGCATAAGTAAAATCTTAAAAGCTTAAAATGTTCTGACTTTCGTTAAAAGCTGAGGCTAAAAGAGGCACTCAGCACACACAAGGACAAAAAACAGGACAACACACACACAATTATACTGGCCAGAGTGCCAGTCGCCAGAGCCTCGTTCGTCTGCAAAACGCAGTCCAGGGTGTACTAACGTGGAAGTGAGGTTGACAGTTGGGTGTACTACGTGGAAAATCACCCCTTACACCCCAATATTGTTTTCAGATTTATTTGTATGGATTGCTATAATTTAATGATTCTCTTAATAATCGTATGAATTCTTTATCCAAGTTTCTTGCAGACAGTTTATAGAACCTCCCACCTGTTAGGGGAGTTGTTGATGCCACTCCCTTCTACACAACCGCTGTCGGGACAATGAAGGTTAGTTTTGGCATAACAATTGTACATAGAAGCAAGTAGGCTACGTCCCCTGGCTTACCAAAAAATATATATATAACCTTCCGATTGTATATATATATATATATATATATATATATATATATATATATATATATATATATATATATATATATATATATATAACCTTCCATGAGTATTACCACAGATAAAGATATATCTTTAACTGTGGTATTACCGTCCAAATTGTCCATGACTATTTTCATTAATTTTTCTCTTACATCCTATGTGTTTTATAAGCGATGGATTTTTATGTATTCTGGTGCAAAAGTGTCAACAGCTTGTTTTGAGTTTTCTTTTAATTTTTGAAGCTCTCATAGGGTCAAATAAAGTGCGCAAACATGGTGATGGACAATTTGTACGGCAATACTCATGGATCCTACTGTACAGGCTGAGGCAAAAGTCAGGTTACATAGGTGAATGGCCACAACGGTCACCAGACCTAGCAGCCCTGGATTTTTACTTTTGGGGATACATAAAGGCCATCGTGTGTACGTATAGTATACGCTAAGAGAGGATCACGGGTATTCTAGGCAACTGCATTGGTTAGCACGGCGCGCTACGACTCCAGGGGTCTCTGGTTCAAATCCTGGCCTGGGCATGGGTGTTCTTTGTGAGTGCTTCTTCATCATATCATCACTCATCCTCATCTTCGAGATTAGCCAAAACTGGCAGAAAAGTGAAAGTAAATGAAATGAAATCAAATCTATTCAAAATCCTAGCCTTGAGTAATTAATTCCAGATTTTAAAAACATGAGATTTTAATGTGACTTTATACTTCCCTCCTATTATTATATACAAGTTCAGGTCGCTGGTTCGAGTCGGTGGGTCACATTTCAATGGATCGTTTCTAGAAATTGACTTTGACATCTATGAGCTGGACCGAACTGGAAATAGGTTCGCCACCACACGACATCCGAGACCTAACCATTAGTAAATGACCAGCGACATTTTTACGACGTTTCGGAACTTGCTAATTGCATCTCCCACACCCAAAATGATTAGTAGGGTTCTCAGAAACGAAGTTTCGACCTTTGAAGTGTAAAGTTACAAAATCTCCACCCCGCTAAACCCGTCCCCCGCCGTTCCTAATGGTTTGCAGACGAACATTCTTCCTCCTTTTTCCGGTCTATTTATCGGGACTTTTCTCCCGGAACATGGGACTCCTCATCCCCTGCATATTTGCCATAGGAGGAAGGATACTCCCTGCCCAAAATAGGAGGCGAGAGACACGGGAGAAGACCAGCGATTCCCTCTGCCGAACCGCCGTGTGATGTTTTCCAGATGTCTTCGCTACCATTAGCTCCACGATGTTGCCAGATGGGAGTTCGTGAAATTCCAGCGAAGATTTCCCCCGCCCCATTTTCTGGCCGGCTACAGGAGCTGGTCTGATGGAAGGATGATGGGTTGTTAGCTTTCGTAAACTCCTGAAAATATTCTATGATGGGAAAGATCTTGAAGAGGAAAAGACTGCGAAATATGGGGTGTTGTGGTGGTTCAGAGTCAGTAGTCACCCATTTCAAATGGCACTTAAATTGTGCAGAATTTTTCTAAATTACTGACTATGAAATCAAATTGGGACAATTCATTTACATTTCTTATAATATTGTGTTGTGATAAAGTTAATATTTTTCTCCACTTTTCTGCCACTCATAGCTCATCGCGAGGAAGAGGATGTGTGATGTATGATGAAATTGATGATGAAGGGACATTCACAAAGAACAGCAATGCCCAGGCGGAACTGGTAGAGTGAAAATTTGTTGGTGACTGTATATAGAATACAATATATTTCCTTTTCTTTTTGTGCGACACATAGGCTGTACGCACTACACAGTTCTTCTTCCAGTCTTTCTCCCTTCTTCCTCGCCCCACTTCTCTTTTCCTGCACTCTCACCAGAAACGCATACATTTTACTTTACACACACACTTACACTATAAAGATGTCTAAGCTGGAGCGTGATCACTCATTTCGCTGCCTTCTCTAATAGCTTTCCCCCGCCTTTCTCTTACGTCTCCCAGGTATTTCCGCACTTGCTGCCCCGCTTCTTTTATTGGTAGACGACAGAATAAAGTTTATTCTGTCGTCTGCCACTTCTATCACCTCCCTCCCTGTTAAGTTTTTCATCCATTTGTTCCTTACGTCACGTGTAGAAGGGCAGTTCAGTAGGATATGCTCGTTCGTCTCCTTCCCATCCCTTAGTTTCTCTTTCTTTGTTGTTTCCATCCCCCTAAACTGAACCATGCCAGCGCGCCTCTTTCATTTTCTCCCACAACCTTGATATATTTCGCTTTCCCCCATTCTCTTACTCTTATCTGTTCCCTGATTGAGGTCTTTGTTTGGCAGTCTGCTATTATTTCTTGTCTGTCTATGTCCAGTAACCTGTCTCTGATTTGATTTTCTGTTGGGATGCCCCACCCCTTCCTCCCTCTTCCCATAATCAACCCATTCGGCTATTAAATAAGAGATTTTTCACATCCAGACCCCAGCTGTAAACTTTTCCTCCCTTGTCTGTATTTCCAAACAATGCTCCCTCAGAGTAGTTTGGCCCTCTTGTGATAATCGCATCCAAATCCGTGCTTGTACCATGTCTCTGTTCAGGCCCAATTCCTTGAGAATCCCACAGTTGGCCGTGCCCCTGCTAACGCCTATTGCTCTCTTATAAAATTCGGTTTGTATGCCAATTATGTTGTCCCTCCTTAACCAACAGAGTTCTACTCCATACTTTAATGTACCTAATACTATTGATGAATAGAGGATTTGAATGACCGCGAAAGGCATTTGAGGTGCCTTATTTATTGTCCTTATGTCTTGTTCTATTGTAAATTTTGTTTTAGCTTTTCTTGCTCTTATGTGGTGTGTCCAGTTGCTCTTTTGGCCCCGTAATTTCCGTAATATGCCCCACAAAGCGGTGTTATTCTTTTCTGCTACGGTCTTTTTCTTCAAAATTTCCCTGTTCCCATTTCTCCTTTTCTTCCGTTAAAATGTTATTAGTGTTGCTCACGGGACGGGTCATGTCCCGTCTCGTCTCGTTTTCGAGACGAGACACGAGACGGGACAAGCCGTTTGAAATTCGAGACGGGACGAGACGGAATGCCTTTCTCGTCTCGTTTTCGAGACGAGACACGAGAAAAGTCTCGTCTCGTCTCGAATGTCTCGAAAAAATAAAAGCAAAATTTTTAATCACTTGCAAATACTTGGTTGCTTGGAATAAAGTATTTCAATTAGAAACGTTGATAAGCGTGTATTAAGTTAAAATAAGAAGACTATTCTAGAGAGAGGCATGAATGAATACCTAAACTTATTTCCTATACTCTTTGGAAACACAGCGTTACTCCCCATTTTTTTAAAAAATAACTTTATGTTACGATAGTACTCCAGATACTAATACAATTCTGAATAACATCAAGTAAAAGGGCAAGTAGAGAAGGTGGAAGGAGGGGCCAAAAGCTCGTGGAATGTCTGCGTCCGAGGTTTATCTTGTAAAAATAGTCTTACCTCTATAGGTTGGAAAGATAAACGGACCGACGGATATGGTTTATTTTTATTATTTAATTTTTACATCAAAGGGTGTACAGAAGTGATTGTTATTAGGAAGTAGGAAAAGCATTGTAGGAAACATGGCAGTACAAATTGATAAGGAGTTGTTGGGAAAGTTATTAAGGAGTCCAAGATATAAGCAAGACTAAGAGAAGGAGATAATTAGGGACAAATAATCTTGCATTATCCCACTCCGAACAGCTGAGAGCTAAAGAGAAGGTGGTGTATTCTGCATGATATCACTTTCCTGCTTATAATACCAACTTGATTAACAAATATTAATTTGTTTCGTCCAAGATTCGAGCGCCGACCTGGGCAAGGGTGATTTCTCATTCATTTATGTCCTGTAATAGCCGAGATTAACCTAAGTTTTAACCAGTCTTAAGAACTGGGAAAAAGTGTTGAATGTGGATGATTTTAAAACATCACGAATATTTTCAGGACCACAAGACATCATCTGTAGTACGGGCAAATTATTCTAATCGTGGTCGTTAGTGACAACGCTAATTATTAAAAGACATTCAAAGTTGATTCAAGATTTGGTTGGTTGGTTGATTTGGCGTTTGAAGTCCACTTTATGCACAGTAAGGCTAATCGGGACTGGACTTATAGTTTAAAGTGCCTCCACTGGGTATCGAACCCAGGACCAAAGGTGATCGAAGAAAATCCGTCACTACATGTCAGTTGGTGTGGATTCAGCGCGGTTTCTTACTATTCAGGGACTTGAATTTCGAGATGATGAGTCTGAGGAAACCTTAACAAAGGGAATTTCTTCGATACTCTTGAAGCTAATGAGGGGATATTATTTGGAAGTGTATTGAACGTGAACCTTAAAATGCAAATTACACTTAAAATTCGATTCAAAACATATCGCGGGCAGGTAAAAGAACGCTTATTAGGATTTGCCACTCTTCAATCATTAGATGCAGGTTCGCTCTTTCTCGTACATATCAAAATCGAAGAACTTCTTCCCACGAACTCCATAGGTGCCTGTAATTGGGTAGCACAGACATACGTTGGAGTGGTAGAGTAAGAGTAAGTATTGCCAGGGTCAGAATATTTCTTGAATTATGAGATAACTGTAACCTTTGTCTGATTTTTTATCCTGTGATAACATTTCCCTGAAAGGTGAAACACAAATTTTGCCCAAAACTCTTCAGCGTTACGAAGATGGTTGTCCTTAAAATCTTTTAAAAGGATTTGGCTGTTCTTGCAATTGAGAAGAAATGTCAAGTCCTGGACGTACCAAAGGTGCGCATTGAGTTCTCCAAAGCACATAGAGCAGAATTCTCCTACAGGAGAATTGCACTTCACTAAGTGCCTCATATTGTTTCTAATACTTAAGAAGATTCATTTCTTCCAACGTCACGTTTATTTTGCAAGAAAATTAAACTCTTAGAAGCATTATTTTCATCATTTATATTATTATCTCATAACTTAAATATTTGTATCAGTAGTTTCATCTCAAGAAAGACGATGAATTATAAAATTATGAATGTCTTTCAATACTGAAATAGGCCACTAGAGACAACGCAACTTACCAATAAAAAAGAATTAATGTCTTTATTAAAACGAATCATGTGGAGATAAACTCGTAATCAAGAAGTAAATTTAGGCAGTAAACGTCCACTCTAAATAAAAGACACACACAAAACACCATACATGAATATAATAGTAATTATTATTATTATAATTATTATTATATAAGTATATATATATGTAGTGTTTTCGGGCGTTTTAATGTGACTGCCTCCTTACAATATTTTGTTGCCAGCCTCCCCCCCCCAGTCAAATTTCCTTGGCGCCGTCACTGGTTGGAAGTAAATTTATTAGGACGAGGAAAGTAACATTAGCTGTTGACAGTGTTGCACCAAAGGACGTGATATGTGCTACTGTTTGTATAAATGATAGGAAATTTAAGCAAAATTTATAATTGTTGAGACTTGAGAGTTGTTTCCTTCATTTGATCGTAGGAAGAGGTTTTCTGAGACAGAGTTGGATTATTTTACACATACATGGGAAAGGGTGGTTGTTGAAAGATAGAGACGTATTTTGCACATTTTTTAAAAGTTCAGATAAAACGAGAATTTAGCCTTACTGTTATGAAAAGAAATAACGCAGTACGGGGAAATAATAACTTCACATTTTCGCACCTGGTGGGATGCAACACAAGAGTATTGCAGGAAGTCTATGAACAAGGATGAAGACGGATATGTGAAATTTGACTTACCTGCGGGTGAATTAGTTTATTCTAATATTCTTAAGGTTGATATTGTTTTTGTTTTTTTTTTTGTTTTTTTTAAGTCCACTTGATTCGCAAATAGGCTAAATCGCGAACCGATCTACAGTTAGTTTAAAGTGCGATCCGATCCACTTTGTGCCTCCATTGAGTATCGACGCGAGGACCCTTCATTACAAGACCTCGACGTTATTACTACGCCATCGGGGAGGCACCCAATTTACACAAATATGTTGATTCCAATAACACGTTATATGCATAATCTGATAATGATGCAGTTTGGGTGCATCTAAACATATTTTTTTCAACTATAGCATGTCTAAAAGAATCATTGAAGTTGGGATATTTATAACTTCAGGAGGCACGGCTCTGTAAACGTGCGATATAAAATTAATGCAGGTTTGCCTTCCATACGTGGTGGTTTTGTCACGTTTCTCCGCTTCGTAAAACATACACTTTTGCAGGAAAGGCTTCTTGCATCCTCCTGGGGCCTTGTTCTAGCTAAACAAAAAATATATTTGTTTAGCATAATCGAGGGTTACATATTCCTGCCGAACGTACTAGAAAACAAGGATTCTATTGGGATCATACTGCTTTGAATGACAGTATCAATGAAGTTTTATGTACGCTACTACTTATAATAATGAGCATAAAATATTAATCACGAACTTTATTTTTCGTCAACTGGATGTAACATCTTTTTTTGTTATTCAGCAAATATTCAATTCATCACCTTTTTGGACATTAATTTTCTTGCCAGGACAGCTGTTTTTATGCAGAATTTGACGATCTTAACTACACGTAAGCTAGATATTAGCTAATATTCGTGCTGTTATATTACTATTCTTCTACCATCTTTGTAACATGTCATGCAATAACAATAATATAATTGATTAATTTACATATTCAAGTGAATAGACCTATGAATTATATTATTGCATTAATTTAAACATTTGCTTAATTGTTGTCGTTAATGTTATTATTATCATTTTTTTAAACACTTGGCTCAGACACCCTCCCCCGACATATATTTCTAGATGCGTGTCTGCCGAAGGATAAATTAGATCAAGCGGTGGTGGTACCGGACTTAGAGGCTAAAGGGAAAACAAAGAAGTATGTGCGTCATAAGCTGAGCATAAGAAACAGCACAATATCACAAAGAAACACTTTTTGAAACTTATGTCATAGAAGATGTTTAACAATATTAAGAACAATAAATGCTTTCTATTTGTAATACACTAAATATTGAAATTTTAAATAGTCTTTTGTGTTCGTACTACACATTTAAAAACTTTTTTGTTGCTCCCCAGCGCCAAGCTTAGAATTTAAAGAAAAAATGTACATTTTCATAGTGCACGGAAGTTCGACATTCAGAAAGAAAGGTCTATTGGAAAACATTTCAAGACTTCCAAAAGGTATAGCAGTAATGAAAAAGAGCACTCACTTATACCGTGTTTGTTACAACCTGTCCGGCTTCCCGCGGTAGCTGATCGCTGGCTTTTCTAGCATAAACCAAGGGGTGTTGCTGGTCTGAACTCCGTGCTGGGGAAATCCAAAGCCAGGCAGCAAATTAAAATACGCAACGTAGCAACAACGTCTACGTAAGCTCCTCTCTTCTGGCTTCCATTCACTCCTCGCTGCCCCTCAGACGACTTTTTTCTCGTTTCTCATTGGCACCAAAACTGTCGAGCGATCGCTAGCGCGGGAAACGGGACAGGTTCTAACAAACTTGGTATAAATGGACGATGGATAGACAGTTGAATGAAGCGAGAAAAACCACAAGGTAGATTTCATAAGATACCTAGCAATCAGTAACCAACAAACTGCATTTTTAATATTAATGTCCTCATGATTAACGAACCTTATTTATTCTCACCACGCAATGGGTAAAATATTTGGAGCTTTATCCCACTTTCCGGAAAAATATTTCGTGTTTCTGCTACTTTTGACTTTTGTTGGCATGATATCCCGGATTACTTTTACGAGACGAGACGGGACAAAACGAGACGGGAGGAGACGAGACGAGACAGAACCCTTCGAGACGGGACACGAGACGGGACAAACGAATATTTTCGAGATGAGACACGAGACGAGACAGCATTTTCACGAGACGGGACGGGACAGACCAAAGTCTCGTCTCGTCTCGTCTCGTGGGCAACACTAAATGTTATTAACTTATTATAAGCCTTTCTACTCTAGATATAGTTCTTTCTGGTTTTCATGCTATTTACATATCTATACCCTGTTAACGCGTGATCTAGTTTCTTTTTCATCGCTTTGTATATGTGAAGCTGAAGCTAGCTGTCAACATCTATCTAATTTCTATAGTAGACTATTTAACTCACATGAAATCGATATTTATATTCATAATTACGCAGTATCTCAGACACACCGTACTTGTAGAAAGTGTGATATTTGAAAAATTTCCATTGGCGAGGATCTGAAGGTTATATCTATAGACCCATTCAGTCTACAAGCAAGCATTCATCGTGTGAGAGAGAACAGAAGTGGCACGATGCACGCCATCCAGAAAACGGTCCACATTTAACCACACGTGTATACATGGGTGTAGTTAGGTAAGGGCTTGGATGGGCTAAGCCCCCTCCACGAGCCTGACATTAGCCCCACCTTCCAAACGCATGCAGTATATTCACAATGTCATGATGCAGGTGCGATTTATTCTAAATGTACATTTTATGGGCAAGATTTCAAAGAAAATATATCACCGTTATTTCTATTGATATTCCACCTTGGAGTGCATGGTAAGCAATAATGTTGTTGCTTTCAAACAATAGCGGCTTGGCTTACAAGTTAACATAAAATGGAGGCTTTCAACAATGACTTCCTACAATTGAGTTTTTCTGAACTCATTACCTTGTAATCAAGGTGTCTCTGGTTCGAAACCTGGTGGAGGCACATTGCACAGTAGTTCAGATCTCATTTTAAACTGTAGATCCAGTCCCGAATATCTTATAAGTGCATAAAGTGGACTTAAAAAGAATCATTGTAGAAACTTGAATAGAATAACAGTTTTAAAGGGAAGAAAAGGCGTCAGAACAAAAAGTGAAGTTATTTCCTGTGAATCTGCATTGTGTACGTGTCATTTAAAAATGTACACCTCTGAATGTCGTGTGAATGTTAATGTGTCGCGATCGTGTAGAAGCGACTCAATCGCGCGCAATCACTTTATTAAATTATCATTACAGTTCATTGGTGGAATCGTTCCTTTCCAATTAATTCTTGTACGTTGCACCACGTCACGGATATGTATGCAGAATGCGAGACTTATTTGAATTTTCCATTGTGTGAGGGCGGTGCAGTTGAAAGTTGTGTTGAGCTCTCCTAGTGATGGGTGAATCCTCTTGATCACTTCTAATGATGCTGCTCTAGGAAACTCAAGTATCTCTTGGAGTCTCAGAATATATTCATTATTCCGGTTGTAAGAAGAAGCTTCTTTGTTGTTTCAAGTAGCCCACAGGAAGATCATCGTGTTTAGGCTGGTAATAATATAGCAAGAAATCGTTGTCATCTTTTGGAGATTGGAAATTATTGAAAACTAATTCTCTGATGTTTGGTCATACTTTTCTTTTCCCAGACATGCCACACGTGAAATTAAGCTATACATGACAAAATGATCATTTCTTTTGATTAAAGAGTTTGTTAATAGTAAAAGTCAGGCTTGAAGCGAACAGACTTACTGTCGGATTAAAACCTGTAGATCTACATGAAAACGATTTACATCAAAATTTAGTTTTTTCAATTCTGAGTTAATCTATGCTAACCAATTTCTTTTTTCGCGTATGCTTTCTATTTTTATCGTCGTGAGAACAAAAAAGTGCCGTTTTTTTAGTTTTGCAAAAGATCGCCCTCTTTGAAATTCTATAAATAAATAAACGGGTGGTCCAATCGTGATGAAATTTTAGTACGCTGCAGTCAGAAAGGTTTTAAACACAATTCTCAATTTTCAGATTTTTAAAATTGTAAAAAAAAAACAAAAAAAAAAAAACACGGTATTATCAATTTTGTGAAACAACTTTTTCTTAGTATTGGGTATAGTCCAAAAAATACGATCTTGGTGTTGTTTTGAAACTCTTTCCATCTGTTTTTATTATCCATTATCACTGTCAATTCACATTGCGAAACCGATATTATACAGATTTTTATTCAACTCCCCCCCCTCAAAACCCTAACAATTGTGAGTACGGGCCTGCTGTAGGAAGGAAGGAAACAACGGATACATTTAATTGCCTCACACTTGCTTCGTGGCAGTTGGAGAAGCATTACTGGTAACTTATTATAATCGGGAGTACAAGGTCATGAGAAGGAAGACAATACAAGACAAAGAGTTATCGTGAATTTTTGCGTAAATGTTTCACGTGAGAAATGCGACGATAATGTTTACTTCTTTCGGGCCCCCTTAGGCTTATGGCCCGCCTGCCTGTATGTTACGCCCCTGATTTGACGTATTCATTCAAATTATAACGCTTAACTAGAATTTGAAACTAGATAAAACAGAACGTTTTAATTTTATTGTCCATAAAAATTAGCCTTTTTCATATTTCTTCTCACTTCTATTTATTACATTTGTCTTATCAACCTCATAAGACGCGAGGAGCTGGGCGGTCGCCCACCCTTTGCTACGCCACTGGTTATATTGTTAGCTTAATGTGTAATGTACACGCTGTACTAGTACTGGTTTGAGTTTCATTGTTGTAACTTCAGTTCTACGCCCGTGATAGCAGTTCAGGTTGAGACATGTTCAATGCCGCCAATGGAGGCAACGCGTCGGACGTTACGCTGCCTTGAAATTTTGCTTTCGTTTGAATAAATCGTCAGCTGAGGCTTATGGAATGCTACAGGAGGTCGATGGAGAGACTGTTCTTCCCAAGGAATATAGAGATTAGGTAAAGCCATCCGAAGATTGCCGATCTTGCACGAACGCGTGACGTCACCGGAGAAGCAGTGAGCTCGGCTGAAGCAGACGTTCCCTAGCATTTATATGGGAGATTCAGAGAGCGAAAGTATATTATTACTTTTAGGAGGGGGAAAATAATAATTGACATCCTCAAAGATGGTATTGAGGCATCCTTTTAATGATTAGTAACATAATTGAAAACGCGCTACTTTTAAAAGGGGGCAAAGTACATGTGAAAAAATGTATTTTGAAAATCCATATTCCTGAAACTTTCTGACCGATGCGCTACAATGAAAGTTGCGTGTTCTCCTTTAGAATTTCGTCATTTTACAAATCGTAATATAATTTTAACAAAAACGTGGCATGCTAAAGAAGAATTAAAGAGTTTGAAAAAATAATTGATTAATAGACTTAGTTTATTTTACTTCGCTTATCTGTCACATATGGCTAATCGCAAAGATGAGGATGCGTGATGATATGATGAAATTGATGAAAGGAAAGTAGACCCATGCCCGGGCGGGGATTCGAACCTGGGGGCCCTTGGCATCGTAAAGCGTTGTGCTAACCACTTCGCCACGGAGGTCAGCATTACAAGGAAATAAACAGAAATTGGCATCTATGTTTTAATATGCGAGAAACATTTGCGAGGAGGTTATTGAAGTAACAAATAATTATTACAAGACGTTGTGATGAAAATTATTAATATATTTGAAATATCGAGAGTTGACCTTGCAGTCTCTAAATGTACTTTTAGGGTTACGCAAAACCTTTACTCAAAATTGATAGTGTAAATTTATAAGCTATTAAAATTTAAAACTTATTCCTGTTCGAAAAGAGAAACTGCCAAGTCAAATTAATATTTCGTAGAAATACATATATTTGTCTTTCATGAGGCCAAGAGAGTATTTGGAGGGGACGCTGGCTTGGGAAGGCTATAGCCCCGGATCTCGATCTGCAAAGGGGCTTCCAGTGGGAAAACATTCCTATGAAATAGTCCAGAAGGAGGGGCGAAATGATTTTTTTTAAATGGCTCAAGAATACAAAGACATAAGTGGATATTTGACAAGCTTAGTCTAAAACTTACAACTGAAGTCGTACGTGTGTGTGTGTGTGGGGGGGGGGGGCTCGTACGTGAGGTAACACAGTGGAATATGATTCACAATACTAAAATTAAAATAAATATGTGGGAACAATAGAAATCAAAATATGTTGTAGCTAGTGACAGCGCAATAGTAAGGATGGAGGGGTAAATCATATTTTCCCGGGGCAATCATTTTTATTATTCCGTTAACATACGACACAAAAATGCATATTTTGGCTAAAAGAACATTCATTCATTTATTTATTTTGTCGTTTTACTGGGGGCAGATAAGAGAGAGAGAGAAATTGTCGAACGAGAATTGGGGGGCGTTCCTGCCTCCCCCCCCTTCGTAGTGTGGTCACTGCCTATGACTATGCTGGAGAAGAATGCACCAATTAATACGCTATTAAATAAAACAGATACTTTTAAAACTTTTAATCAAATTATTTGTGAACTATGATTTAAATTTAGAGAGAGCACATACCTGTTTAATTTAATTTGGATGAGTTAACTTCTGAAGCCTGCCATTTCCGAACCTTCTTCTGGTGTAACTACACTGCCCTTTGAGCCGTAGCTGCTGCGTTCAGGTGGCGGAACGAGCAGAATACTAATTAAAACAAATATGTGACAAATATATATAAAAAAAACAACGTGTTGAAGCTATTGAAGGCGCCAAAGAAAAGACAGAAGAGAAACGTGGAGAGTGCAGTGATATTTTACGGTAAGCAGCAGGCACGTATCCAGGGATTACTTTCGGGGGGAGGCTGAACACCATTTTTTAAAGGAATATCACAATTGTATGTTTAAAGCCAATGGTGGCAATTGGGTTCCAAAATGTTGGGGGGGGGGGGGAGGGACAAGGAGACAAGCATTAAGAGGCCATAGTGTGATAGTGTGGAGGCAAAAGACTGGGGAGCAACTATCTCCTAAATCGTCGCCACTGTTTAAGGCTGTCATTTTAATCAAAACGTGAAATCGGGACATTTTCTACCACTCAACTCCTCTGTTTCCATGCATTAATATTGTGTGCCGGAACCATCTCAGTATGTATGTTTGTCCATTTCTTCTCATCAGGCATCAAAACATCTATGTACCAGAAGTGTTTTTTACGAAGGTGATACACATGCACGGAATGCACAATCCACTCGACAACGCAAGATTCAAACTGTGTGCAGGGAACTGGAATCAGACAGTTCACGAATATTTCTCTCTCATTCGAGCCTGAACACCACTAATGTGTCTTGTCCTCCCATGTTTGCAGCTCTTATGAAAGCCGAAACCCACCAAATTGTTCATAATTAAGGCCTAAGCACTCGCAAGTGTCCAAAATTGTCTGTTGAGTGTGTGTCGAACCCAGTAGCCTTAAACAAAAGTATTTTTTTATGCCATGAAATTCTCGGACTGCATACACAAAATTTGGTCCTGGCACAACCAAATCATCACTCAAAACTTTGATTTTCAGTTGATCTGTGCAGCTTACTTCTTTTTTAATAAATCGCTCCAATGCCCAGCCCGATACTGCCGAAATATTCACTTTAGAGAGAGAGACCTTCGATCTCTTCGTCTTTCGACCCGAACTACTCGTAGCACTACTCGAAGTTCCTCTGTCGTCAATGTCTTTAGCTTTGGGACCGAACTGGAACTAGTGGTAGACTTCGTTACTTAGTCCATTTCATTTTCGAATCACTAGATCTTATAAAGCAACCAATGGACACTGACTGATCACTAATCGACTGTATGAATTGTCACACTAACCTCTGAAGTCTCCACCTATTCTGTTGTACAGATCAACCGGGAAATTGAAGCCGCGTGTTAATATCCTCATTATATTCTAGAAATCTTCGCAGATATCACGATTCGTAAATATTGCCAGTAGTTCGACTCCTTCTCTTTTTCAAGAACTTTCCCTCTCGCGCTTTCCAGAGATTAAAAAATTACAATGAATCCGAATCGCCCTACCTGCGGCGCTACCTTTGTTGTGCAGCTTCCAAATGCTGACAAGTCTCTTCTACATAGTGTTCAAGTTCGCTACGACAACACCGAAAGCGTAAGAAAAGTTTACGTGCAATATCATCAACAACAGGGTTATAGAACATTCTCCGTCTTGCCTTGATAAGTATTTCTCTCCTAAAATTATCGTCACATTATTCAAGAAGACAAAAACCTAATTTTATCTAGTGTAAAATGAAAACTTTCCTGGTGGGGGGAGTCCACGAGTTACGATCCCCACCTTGGATACGCGATTTAAACAATAACAGGGTCCGTAGAACATTCTCCGTCTTGCCTCGATAATTATTTATCTCCTTAAATTATCATCACATTATTGAAGAAGACAAAAACCTAATTTTATCTCATGTAAACTGAAAAATTTCCTGGGGGAAGGGGCTCGAGACACCTGATGCCCACCTTGGATACGCACTATTAACAATAACAGGGTTATAGAACATTCTCCGTCTTGTCTCGATAATTATTCCTCTCCTTAAATTATCGTCACATTATTCAAGAAGTCAAAAACCTAATTTTATCAGTGTAAACTGAAAAATTTCCTTGGGGAGCCGGGGGGGGGGGGGGCTCGAACCACCTGATCCCTACCTTGGATACGCGCTATTAACAATAACAGGCTTATAGAACATTCTCCGTTTTGCCTAGATAATTATCTCTCTCAAATTATCACTATATTATTCAAAAAGCCAAAAACCTAATTTTATCTAGCGTAAACTGAAAATTTTATGAAGGGGGGCTTGAGCCCCCTGATTCCCACCTTGGATACGAGCTGTTACCAATAACGGGGTTATAGAATATTCTCCGTCTTGCCTCGATAATTATTTCTCTCTCTAAATTAACGTCACATTTATTTATTTGACACCACAAGAAACAAAAAAATCTCATTTTATCTAGTGTAAACCGAAAACTTTCGGGGGGCTTGAGCCCCCTAAGCCCCCCCCTTGGATACGTGCCTGGGAAGCAGTCACGTTTATTACACCCTTACATTTACATACAATATTATAAAGTTCTGCTTTTAGATCTCGCACAAAGAATTTTTCACAAAAATGGGCAATCTCGCATTTTTTTTATATCAATCAAGCTGTGATATTTTAGATTTCTTCCGTTAGTTTTCTGATAATAGTTTTCACAGCTTTCCATAGCATTTAGGCATGATTTCAGTTGATAAGAACAAAATAATCTTATTTCAAAACATAGAGCAAAAATAAATCCAACGCGCTTAAGTTAAAACACCCTTATATTGGAAGCCTGGAGGGAACAAAACAGGGGTTCCTTCGTAACACGATTTCTTGAAAACCATTTTACACATTTGAATCAACTTTGTGATAAATTGATTAGAAAGGATGAATCTTAACAGTAAGAGTTGTAACTTTTCCCTTGCTACTATATTTTAGAAGATATTCGTTGTCAAATTTCTCAATATTTGCATAAGGAACCAGCCTTTTCCGTGCCGAGTGTTTCGATGGTGACGTCATGCATCCACGGACAACTGCGCATACGATCTGCGCCGCCGAACGAGCACCCCCTGTGTTCTTCCCTATAGCACGGCTAGAATGTGTTTGACGAAGGTTTAAAATGGGTGATATTCAATTTCAAAGGAAGGTGGACCGCAGCTCCGATCATTGCTATTATGGAAGAAAACATCAAACCGCTGCTGTCATTGAGAGAAAAGATCTTCGATTGAAAATTTCATTTTGTGCTACCCACACGTTGGTAAAAGAAAAATCGCACATGAGACGTGTCTGTGTGTGTGTGTGGTTGGTTCCAAGACTGCTCATGTCATTCAACATGACGTCCGCGTGCAAGTTTGCTTGCTGTTGAAGATCATGATGTAGGAAGACGAGGAGTTTCCTTCAAAGGCAATCACTGCAGATGAAGGGTCGACAGAACAACAGTGAAAGGGATGCCCGAAAGTGAATTATTTTAGTTTAATCCGTTTTGCGGTTGTGCATTTCCCTTTTATTTCTTCGCGCTTAATCAGTTTCGCTGTTAATCCTTTCGCACTTACTGTATTCCCGTGTTCAAGTTTGGTTTCGGAATTAATCCGTTTCGCAGTACCTAATTCTTTTCGCGCTTATTCCATTTCGCGTTTATTCCGTTCGCTCGTAATTCGTTTCGCGTATAAACCTTTCCCGTTTATTCCGTTCGCGCTTGTTCCGTTTCGCTCTTGTTCCTTTAGCGTTTAATTCTATGTTACGTTTCGCGGTTCTGCTACGGAGGTGATTCTGAGACCTATCAAGAAACTACTTACAGCATATCTTTGAAGAGAGGCAGAAACACTGGGACAAATGCATCGCATCCAATGGAGACAACTTTGTGGGAATGAATAAAGGTATATTGTAAAAAAAAATAATAATCATTATCATTCTTTATTGAACAGCCCTAGTAGTTTTTAATGTTTTTCTCCTAGCGAAAAGAGTCGTTGAATCTTAAGCAGCTACTCATAACGAGTGTCAATGATCAATAGATATATCCCTGTAGAGGGGAGTTCGGATCCCACTTAAACTGAGTTTCATTGATTGTTTGAGTGTGTTTATTTTATTTCGCTTTTCTGCCACTTTTGGCTAATTGCAAAGATGGATGAGTGATGATATGATGAAATTAATGAAGGGACACTCACAACAACACCCATGTCCAGGCAGGGATTCGAACCTAGTACCCCTGGGTCTTAGACTTTAAACTGAGGGTTCCTATCTCAAAACTTATAGAGATCTGTCACTCTAACCAACGTAAGTCACAATGCTTGAAAGTAGGCAGGAACAAGTGGCCCCACCCCCTTTTATCCCCTCCCACGCCGCCGATGCGAGTGGCCCGCGTGAAGTGGCGCTAATTAGAACGGCCGGAGCTGTCATACGCAGGGAGCATCAAAGGAGAGTCCGCTCGCCCGAAGATGGTCTCCGAGGCGACAATGATACCTTCAGGCCTCACCAATTCACACGAATGCTGTAAGCGGGGAAACAATGCTTCTTGTGGGCTGAAATGCTCTTGTCCGAAGCACAAAGGCCGCGTCTGTACCTTGTTAATTGCAATGTCCACCGAAGCTTGTCTTCTGTTTGAGCAGAGGATCCGGAAAAGGGCGCATCCCACACACCACTTTTTTGTTCTTCTGCGTGTGCATGGCTACGTGGTCAAAGTAGCTATGCTTCTCATCAACGACACGCAATATTGCCAACCCGAGATGTAACGTCAACCAACCCCCCCCCCTCCCCACCACCCATGTTCATTATTAATTTGTCATGTGAAAAAAAGCAGTAAGCCTGTGATACTATTGGTCTAAACAAACCACAAACCTTTTGATTGTGCTTGTGTGTGTGTTTGGGGGGGGGGGGGATTAAATCACATTCTAGTGAAAGTGAAATTCTTTCAACTTTTCAAAGTCATGATCTTTATCCTCACTCTCAAGTTTCAGATCTGAGATTTCTTCTCAGAATCATTAATGGACAACTTTCCACTAGCGAACTCTTGCCATATCTCACGTTCCAACAGCAAATGCAACAACTTCTCATACACGAAATCTCCCAGGCTATCCTTAGAACAAGGATCACTCTTCTATATAAGCTACAAACCCTCCACAACTCACTCTATCTATACTTTCAGAAGAGCGTGCATCAAGCAGCTGAAGAGTAAATAATTTTGGTGGCATTCTAGCTGCTTTGTTATTATTCTTGTTGTTATATATATTTATGTGTGTGTGTGTCTTTTTACTTATTTTCTTTATTATTTTTCACTATTGATATCCTGATATAAAATGAATGTATCCTGTATTCAGATGTTTTAAAATAAATAAAGGGGGTAAATAAATAAATTTGAAACAGAAACAATACTGGTAAGAGGAAGGAAGTAAAGGTGGGGAGGTCACTGGTGAGCTGTGAGTCAAGAATATAACCTGTTTCGCACAAGTTTCTGGAATTCCAAACGTTTCAAAATTCTGGTTTGATTGCCTGAAAGAAGGTCCCCATTGCACTTGTAAAACTTTGAATAAGTATTTCAAAATGAGTTGCTTGTTTTTGTTTTGAACTTGCATTAATTTATTTATTTATTCTTTTTACTTCAACAGAGGATTAAATTTCCAATTGCAGAAGGCGTAGATTGCGTTTAGTTGATACAGTACAAATTACATTGGAATATACAAACACATATTAATCCAACGTGCCAGAAGTTTTCGGAAGGGTTTAACCCAGTGGCGTAAATAATATCCCTGCAAGCCCCGCGACGCGGGGATGCGCACGAGCTTCGGGGGCGCAGTAAAATGATAAATTCGATAGTTCACAAAAGTTTTCCTTCCGGCTTTAAAATATATTTTCAACCAAAGATATTATATATTTTTGGAAACAGAAAATGTTAATTGGCAATTCAAGTCAACTTCCATTTAATCTTCAACTGTTTGTCAAAAATCATAGAAATGTCAAAGAAAAGTGCAGAAATAGCCGAAGCATCGAAAATGTTAAAAAATGAAGCTAAAGAAATGGCTAGAAGGTGTCAAATAGAAACGTTAATTTCTACAAAACGGAAAAGGTAAGTAAAAAAACTCTTCCACAAACTGACAGAAGATGTTGGCTTTCTCGACCAATTAGATTGTTTTAAAGTGACTAGTAGCATTCCTGATGTATCACTGCTTATATGCTGTATTTGACTCTACCTGTATCTTCTTCATCAGCTGAGAGATCGTATTCCAAGCTCAAAGTTATCAAAATTTACTTGAAAAGCACAATGAGATGGCGTTGTTGAGTAGCGAAACCGATCGGGCTCGGAAACCGGACTTGATCAAACTAGCACAAGAATTTGCTTCATCAAGAAACGTATAGGACTGGTAATTGACGTTTAACAATAACGTAATTTTTGTAGTAACAGTGTATTTTCATATATAATTATAATGTGTCATTTTTTTACAGTTTGTCTGTTGTCTTATAACCTTTCGTACCAGTTTTTACATTGATTCAAATTACATGTATGTATTTTTATATTTGTACTTTAATATTTTAGATAATATAGCTTTAAAAAAATGAGTAGGGGAGCACAACTGAAGGTTGCGGAGGGGCGCAGAGCTTGTTTTATAGTTACGCCCTCTTTAACCCTAGAATGGACGCGCGGGCTACATATATAGACCAACCAATTTGTTTTCATTGCCACGTAATGCCATCTGATAAGCGGGGGTCGTGGCTCTCAGTACCTACCTACCTCCTCTCCTAAGTGTTAAGAGCTCTGTCTTGTTGGGGTCTGGGCTACGTCTGTAGCCTGCGTGCCTGTTCGTGTCATTGGGGGAGAAGCAATGTGTGTACAAATTTCAGATTTTTAAACAACTGCCCACCAGAGATATTTAACCCTAAACTTGGAATTTTTTAACAAAAAGTACATATTTATGACCCTGTAGAAAAGAAAAGATTAACGTCTCAAGCTTCAAACAATTTTGACACACACCATTGGTACACGGTACTTGCACTAAAAAATTCAAGTGTTAAACAAACTGACTTCCCCCTAAAACAAAATGTCCAAAAATGACATTTTGAGCGATTAGGATACACAATTCTGATCTTAAAATGTATAATGAAGGAATAATATTGAGGATATTATACCCAAATATAATTGTAGCCTATGATGTGCTAAACATCACAGATTTTGTCTCATTGTCCTAGGACTTACCAGAGCTGAGATAAAAAAAAGTTGCCGCTGATGCTTACGAATGGAGAAAATGACGCGCGCCATGATAAAAAAAAATGCCCGCCATCTTCAAATCGGTGATAATTAAAAATAAAATAACAGTGATTCTGAACTGTCAACATACGAGGTTCACACCACACAAAAATATACTTTTTAAAAAAAAAAAAATTAAGCAACTATGTTGTACCACTTCATATGGATTGACCCGGCATTAAGTTTTTTGGAACCAAGCTCTCATTTTTCACGAAAGTAGTTGAAATCACAAAATAACCTGTTAAAAAGGACGAAAAATTGTCATGAAACTATTTTTACTATAATTTTCAAATCAATTGTTGAATTTTCTAAAAAGGAAAGTAATGGGCTACTTACATATCGTATCACGCCGTAGGGCGTGATTCAAACTCAGGATCCCCGGCGCCATAAATTAATAAGCTAATCACTTCATAAAAGGGGTCCCGGTGAAGAGCTGGAGACAGTGGAGTTGGGAAATTCCGCTGATATAGCACTTCACCGGAAGAAATGGAAAATCGGAAAATCAGCATTATCCACAGAAATCACGGTTAGCAAAGGAAAATAAATAGTCCGCGTGAGAAAATCTCGTTCTTAGTTGCTTTTAGAATTACCCCCGATACAGTTATTGCGAGTAAGCTCCAAAGTCGTTGAGTACTAAAGGAAACGGAGAGAATAAGCGACCGAAAAGTTATCGTTAGAATATCGGGACTACGTTAGGGTAGTATTGGGAGAAACGGAGTTCTCTCCCTAGTTCGTTTTATTTCCAGGCTAGGACCACGTTGAAGCGAGGAAGAACGAACACGAGAAATTCCGACAACGCTACAGGTCAGGTAACGAACATTCCTATGACTTTTCCTCACCCCCACCTGTTCAGTCAAGTGAAGTGTTTATAATTAAATGTCCGTGTGTTTTTATTTCACAGGGGCAAGCCCTCTTTTAGCATGTTGTGAGTGGTTCATCATTTATCTGGGGTGTCCAAGCGTGCGGTAAGGAAAGGCGGGGCAAGCGCCGCTTGCGTTGTTTTTTTAAAACACTTCGTGTTTTTCAATGCCTTTATACACATTAGAATGGAATTTATTTACTATAAGATATTTACATTGTAGAATTTTCATTTCCTCTATTTTCTGTTCTTTTGGCTTGAAACAAAAACTGGCTACACCCGCACGACTGACCGACCGCGTTAGAAGAAGAGGACTGCTCGCCTTTCTCCCCGCTTTTCGAGTGACTTATGCAGTTCTTGCATGGACACTGTCCATTCCCGTTTACAAAGAAAAAAGGCCGAGGGCAAGCAACACCAAGACCGCATCTGTCTTTGGCAAGGGTGTTGGAAAGAATTCGTCCACACTGGCCACAAGTGTTGCTAACTTCCAGAATTTTCTGTGCATCCGTAGCACCACCTAACGCGGTATGATTTTCATGTTTGAAACTCTATAGTAATGAACAAATTACATTATGAAGTTAGTCAGTGATCACCAGTCGTATGCTATTTATAAGAAATAAAATCACAGCCAGTACCTGAACATATTCGTCATGTGGTCAGTTACTCGGAAATATGGAGGGTATATAACACGGCAGGTAGGGTGAAAAGGAGGGTTAATTTAGAAGCGTGGGTTCTGCGGATCAGTGTTGTTTTGTTTACTGTGATATTGTGCTGTTTTTTCTGTTCTTTGTGTCGTGTTTTTGTACCTGGTGTAAAAGTATGATTCTACATTGAAAATTTTCGTCATGGTTGACATACCAGAAGAGCCATCGATTTGCAGTGCTGCAAGTAAGGCCTTGATTAGGGACCTTCTTTCAAAACCATTCAGTTCGAGAACATATGGTGTAAAGTTGGAGCTTGTGATTCTGAATCATGAGCGACCGTGTCCTGAACTGTGCATAATCAAACCAACTAAGAAAGATGGGAAAGTTTTCGTTAGGCAGTTTAAAACATCTCAGTACAACAATATTATGTGGTTATGTGGCAACAATGATCTTAATAAATTATTTTGTTGGCGATGTGTTTTGCTCAATACAAATTTAGGAACATGTAACTATACAAGCTACAGTGACTTGAGCAATTTTTATAATGCAGTGCAAAGACATGAACGTTCCCAGAATCACATCTGCGCTTGCATCCAACTGAAGACAAGTCATGATTCATAATTCTAGCCAAGTAAGAAACCGAAACCTGTCCGTTTATTTAAGATCGAAACTTTATGCTAATAGGATGTTTATTATTTTCAGGGTTAAAAAAGAACGTAATTTAATTTACAGTTGCCCTCAAATATCAAGTAAATCATCATTTTCTTCATGGTTGAAATTTACGAATCCACGACTTTTGCGACACCGTCGTTTGCGACACTAGCATTTCTGCCGTCATATGCGACACTGTATGGAAAATATCTTCCATGACAGTTGCGGCACCGTCATCTGCGACACAAAGTGTAAATAGCTTCCCGTCACACTTTATCCAGGCTTAGGACTGGCAGCATCATGGAAGCTGGTGTGTTTTTTAAAACCTTTATTAGTTTTCCTTCACACTGGCATCATGGAAGCTGGGTGTTTAAAAGCTGGATGTATTTATCCTTTGTCAATGACGGATTTTTTAGATCCTTTGTCAGTATAGGAGCAGACTGCAATCCCTTGTCAATGTAGAAATCGTCGCTTCTCTTGTAGTTGAACCAACATCTTACTATTTTCATTCTAATTTCTGAACGTACGCCATTCTCCTCAAAAAGCGCTTAAGATCTCTATGCATTTCATAGTCGGTAAACGCTCTTTCTATTCTCTAATCTAATATAATGTACTGACGTCGTCTACGTTTCCCTTTAAGATTCAAGGCCTTTCTCTCACATAAGTAGTCGTTGTACACAGCTCCTAATCTTAAAGTCTTCACTAATTGGTATACGTTAGGACTTGACTTTTCCGTCAATACATTAACTGTATGGTTCCCATCCCTCGGCTGCATTGTTAGTCCTGTGCCGCTGTTGGGAGCAGTTCCACATGGAAATGTCGAAAACAGAGTTGTTCATCCACTGTTCAACGAAATAATCCAAAAATGTTCTCAATATGTCGTGGTTTGGCGCATCTTTCATCACACACAGCCATCCATCATCGACGTCAGCCACAGGAAGGTAAGCCAGAGCTGAACACATTCTCATACACAGCCGCACGTCTGGATCTGTTTTGTAATCGTTTGTCAGTCCCAACTCCTGCACCTTTCGCCACAAACATTGGGTTTAAGTGATAATTACAACCACTGATCTGAGCCGCGGGAAATACTTTCTTCAGAGACGCTATTGCTGCTGCACGTACGCAAATGTCGCTAATTCTGGTAAACAAATTAGAAATCGTAGGTGAAAATCCAAGCAGTGTCGCTTATGACGGGAAGAAACCAGTTTTTGCCTTAGTGTCGCAAATGACGGTGTCGGAAATGTCGGAACTCCGAAATTTACAAGTTTAGCTATACCGAGAGGCAGTTTTTCTTCTTTATAAACCGTGCAGCGAAGATTTGATTTTACGGTATGTACCCTATGCACTTCACACACTCAAGCCCGATACTTCACCATTATGCACATTATTGTAAGTAGGGATGTGTGTAGGCCTATATTATATTTGAAATTGTTATAATTAACCGAAACGAAAAATTAACCCATCGCTTGCCTATCACGAAAGGTGACTCACCCCTTATATAGCCCGCGCGACAAATGCTGGCGACAAATGCTGGCGCTCCTGTTCTAGAGTTAAATACGGTCATGAAATGAATATAACATACACTCCTGGAAAAAAAATAGCTGCAACATAATAAAGTCGAAGCATTAAGTTTGCATAAAATCCTCTACCTTATCCTTATCGACCTACTAGTGTCCTCCTCGATAACGTAGTGGGAATGCCTTTAACTTGTAAGGGATCCATGCTTCGACCCCGGTGGAACACATAGTGTAAGCCTATATAGGTCCTATCCCGTTCATAAACTTTTTGAAAATTCTTTTGACCTTCTTCTAGATTTCAGGTTCAAAAACTCACACAATCCTTTGGTTATGTTCCTGTGCCTCGGTACCTGGCATCTGGGTGCGAAATCATTGAAGACTGGTGGGGGGGGGGAGAAATATCGTAATCTACAAACTCACCACCACACACTATAAATTATACGATATACATATTTATGTTATTAAATGTAAGAATAAATTACTAAATAATTAATATTAATTAATATTATTAAATACATATGTAAATAAATTAATTTGTTACTTTTATATACGTATATCGTATATCGTATATCAGAGAGAGAGAGAGAGAGAGAGAGAGAGAGAGAGAGAGAGAGAGAGAGAGATAAAGAGAAAGAGAAAGGTAAAGCATTCAACACTCATAACCACACTACTTTGTGTGTTCTCGATATTATTCTTAGTAAAGTATATTGGAGTCAAAAGTAATTGTGCTGGTCCCCTTGGCGGAGTGGTTAGCACATCGCGCTATGACGCCAGGGGTCCTGGTGCCACGGTTTACATGGTTCCCCCTAAAATGGTCCAGCCGGACCAAATAAGACAGCAAATATGGTCCCACGGACCAAATCTCACAGCAAGGGGGGAACACGCCCCCAAAAAATACGGCCCCCTAAAAAATCCATTGATTGAGACTGGTCCGACCTGCGAAACAAAATTAGAGGGAACTATTTTAACAGTAAAATATGGTCCCGGTCGAAAGATCTTGGAAGGGGGCCGGACCATTTTCTGGGGGGACCATATAAACCGTGACACCTGGTTCGAATTCTGGCTTGGGCATGGATGTTGTGAGTTTCATCACATCATCAACCATCACTCATCTCTCTCTTCGCAAATTAGCCAAAAGTGGCACAAAAAGCGAAGTAAAATAAAGCAAATCAATCAAAAGTAATTGCTTATATTTTGTTTGTTATAACAAAAACTCTCCCCCCGGAAATTTCTGGTGGGGATTTTTGAGGCCAAGATTGTTGGTGGGGGGAAAATCTCCATGTCCCCCCCCCCAGAATTTCGCACTATAGTTGGCATCGTTTGTTTACCCATTGATTAGGTCGCCTGCAAAAAGAGTGCGTTGACCTAAGCTCCCTTGTCCCTTTGTGGAAAAGGTCTTGGGGAATGATTAGTGTGGGAGAGAACGCTAGGAGAAATCAGTAGGTGGTTGTAATGCGAATTGTCCACATGTTCCTCTTGTCCCCGAGACCCGTCCTTTTGCCCCGGGTGCCACTAGAGGTGTTGGCACCACCTCCCACAAACAGCGATCTCATTGTCTCCGGGTTGGCCTCCACGTGCTTGGAGGGCGCCAGTGTGGCGGCGCGGTATCTTTGCCAACCATCGCTTGGCCGCCAAACCCAAACTGACTTCGGTTTGCAGGAACCTCTGAAAAGGCTCCTTCCCGTTCCCTGCTGCACCTGTCCCTCAGATTACAATGGCTTTAGTACCTGTGAAGGAATTTGTAGGATTAAGTGTTCAGCTCATAAAACGATAAAGCATAATTACTGTAATGTACTACGTGATTCCAAGAAAACAAAATTAGTTGTTCTTCTTTCCAACAGAAGATATATATATATATATATATATATGCTCGATATATATATACAGTATAACACAGCGTGAAAACATTTCATTTTTGCTGGCTACATGAACAGGAAAACTATGTTTTTACATAAAGAATATGGGCCTTTGTTGTAACGTTTTCTTACAAAACATTTAAATCCTAACATCTATATGCATATACTAGAAATCATTTACTTATGCTTTAAGAACAATACTACCATAGAATCATATATTTTAATGGTTTTAATGATTGTCTGAGTCTGTATCAACGAACGCGGTAAATGAGGTTCATGGTTTCCAATACATTTAGGGGTAATTTGACGTCACATTAATTTATTATTGACTAAATTCTTCTTCTTTTGAGGCAGATTTTGTAACAAATGTGTACCTGGTGGAAAAGGCAAAGAGGTTGAAACGGGGTTGAACTAAAGAAATCGTTAAAAAGAAAAAAAATAATAAAGGGATAAAATAAATTTTAAACTGAAGGTGAAGATTGAAGTGGTATTTTTGTATCACAATATGCAGATGATTTTATTTATGCTAATAAATTAATTCGTCAGTCAATATAACTAAGATTGCATTTTCACGTCCGAGTTGTAAAAATTTCCATTGGATTTTTGACGATGCTACGGTCATTTTGTTTCTTATTACTATTTTGTTTTCAAGGGCTGTGAAACACAATTTCTGAGTTCGAACTGATACATTATTTCACGTTACCGTTCTCACATTATTTCATCATTCATCTTCCACTGTTAATATCAACATTAGCCTGGAGAGGTAGACCTAATTGAAATGAAAGTAACTAAATAAACAAATAATATATTATATCAGCTTTAGAGTTCGAACTGATCTTCTTACCATTAGAATTATGGCCGTTAAAAGATTCACACAGGTCCGTAGTTAAGGGGAAGACGAGATGTCGGTAGACTTCTCGCATATTTATGTTGTTTTCAAAATAATAAAAATTATTTTCACGATATTGTTTGCTTTGCTGGAAGAACACTTAGACATTAGACGACCCAGATAGGCAGGATATTATAGCGGAATGTGAAACAAAGAGAACACCAGAGCTTCAAACAAGGAGACCGCAGGAATGGGAACAAGTAGCGTACATCAAGAAAGTGAGCATGGGGGCAAGAATGGAGTTGGCACGGATGAGACTGGGGGATGGACGCATAATACAGTGAAAAGTGAGGAAGAAAGATACTAATACACACTATGCAATAGTTCGTATGTCAGGACATCCGCTCCTGCAGGAGAAGCTAGGCAACATAAACTGGGAAAGAGTGCTCGAAGCAATTATATGGCAAATAAACAAGAAACGATTGGATTTTTTTTTTAAGTTTACAAAAATTCATGTAAAAAAGAGGTGCTGTACAGAGACGAAAAACAAGACTGCTGTGATGACACCTATAAGGAATTTGTGGGAAAGCGTAGGCTATATGGAAAAGGAGAAAAATTCATAGTGATGTGGTACGCACAGCCGATGACTCGCACATGAGGAGACGTGTGAGTCAATTCTAGCTACGGCCGGCCGGCCCCCGTGGCGGAGTGGTTAGCACATCGCGCTACCATGCCAGGGGTCCCGGGTTCGAATCCAGGCCTGGGCATGGATGTTTGTGAGTGTCCATTCATCAATTTCATCATATCATCACTCATCTCCATCTTCGCAAATTAGCCAAAATGTGACACAAAAGCGAAGTAAAAAAAGCAAAGCAATCAATCAATCAATCAAGCTACGAGCATGCATTCTGTCCAGAAAACAAGGATTCAGTTTGTAGGTGGTGTGAAATGAACACCAAACATGAAATTTTGATCACGTGTGAATGCAACAGTCAGTGCCCTCACGCCTTTCCCTCTCGCGGCTAGGTCCTCCTACAGAACTGGCTGCTGGTGCCAGGGAGTCGGTCCTTCGTCTGGGAGGAATATCGACAATCACGTCGCGTAGGTGCTCTCGCCGTCTGGATCTCATCCTTCCCACACCAAATCCTGTTTGCAGAGATTCGGGAGTGGATCGCTGCTACTGTTTGGCCTCATTGGAAGAACAACGACTTCCTTTCTTTTAATTGGCTGAGGAATGGCCGGTGGCGCATATTCCTTTAATTTCCTCTTAACTTCATAACGTTGGTTACAGATGGTGTTGACAAATTGTCTTCCCATACTCTTATACTGGGATTCCACATAGCTGATACCTTTAAACGTGTTACTGCTAATACAGCTACTCATATCGAATGTCAAATCACTGCGGAACGACACATATATAAACAAATAAGGAAAATTTTTCCTTTTCTATTAGGGATTTCAGAGTTTCTTTTCAAAACTTTTTCATAAAATTTATTTTTGAATTGTTGGCATTACAGTAGCGTTACAAGATAATGTAAGTGGTGAACTAAACACTCCTGATGTAAGGAGTCTCTGAAATTGGCCCAAACTATGTATGCATGGCCGTATTTAGAGGGGGGGTTTCTAGGGTTCAAACCCCCCCCCGAAACTTCTGACATGTTGAATTAATGGAAGTTCAGAAACCAAAATCTGTAACAAATTTTCAATTTTTTTTCGAATCATCACAAAAATACATGGAGACAATGTTGAAATGATCGAGCTAGAATTTTCATACATTTGGAATTCTGAAACTTGAGTGAAACAGGATTTATTCTCAGAATCGTAGCCCACCCGCGACCCCACCGTTATCACTTCTGTTGTCATCTTTCCAGTGTTGCTCCTGCGTCACAAGGAATATGGACTGAAGATTCCCTTATGATTGTCCCAAAATTCCCTTTCCAGCTTTTAAATTCCCTGTCCGATAAAGTCGAAAATCCTCCTTGATAGGAGTTCAAACCTAGGATCTCCAGTTTTGTAGCGCATTACGTTCGCGATTGAGGTTACAATCCATTTCTAACGGTGGAAGCGGCCCCGGCGCCCACCCAGCGTCGAATAACATGGGTACCTGGGGGAAATCCTGGGGGGTAAAGGCGGTCAGGGGCGTGATGTTGATCACATCGCCCCCACTCACGACCGTATGACAATCAGTTTTTGTCACCTACTTTTTTTATCCTAGGTTTTCGTTATTTTATATTTTTCTGTAACTTCGTATCCGCTTGAAGCTTCGGTAGAAAAACACCACGTTTCTGAACCTTTTGTATTTCTCTGCTTTTGTCGACTTTTCCCCCTTTCGGTCGTACGAGCTCGGAACCAACAATATGCTGTGATAAATCTTTCACTATTTTTGAGCGACTTTTGTGCATTTGGCGACGGAAAGTCAACGTGGGAGGCCAATTACTGGAGGAACATGTTACGTACCGGATGAGGGTAGAACTATTCCTTTCACCCCATTTTAACGCAACACGTGTGCCCCAAGAAGCTGGACCAGGCAAAAAATGGACGCTTGACCACCAACGTCGTAACTTCAGATTCCCGCGCCTAAAAGTCAGTCCGTTGTATTCGAAGTTTCAAGCTGTCTTTATATAGTGGCAGAACGAACAAACAAACACAGTCTACCGCCAGTTTTCGAACCGACAACACCTCCGCGACAGTCGGAGTAAAAAAGATTCGGGACTTTGTCTTTTTTCTACCGCGCCGTGTATTTTATCCTGCGTGAGTGAGTGACAGTGACTAGTTGCACGAATACGCAGTGTTAATTAGTGACCTGTGCACTGGATTCGCGTTATTCGTTTTGTGACGAGGAACATTAATACCACTATGGCGGGCTAATCACGAGAGAAGGAGGGCCTTGGGTCTTCCTAGCCTGCATGAAGCCGACAACGCAGCAGATCATCGCTCAGCGTCGCGACGCCACACCACTAAAACGCCGCCACAAGCGCTACAAAAGCCACAAATGACGCCCACAGCCCGATTAGAAGCCATGAAATGATACCGCCGAAAGCCGCCAGTCGAAACAGCATTCCTAGAGTACTTCGACGCCGACACCGACGCCCGACGAGAATTCTACGGAGAGAGAAAGAGAGAGAGAGAGAGAAATTGGAAGATGAAGCGACACCAGCCCACACTTAGATCTACCGTCTAGAAGAGAAGATTGAGATAATGAAGCGACACCTACTGCGTCTTGAGACGACGCCGACGTCCCGCGTGAGATTAGCAGCGAGAATCCACGAGTACCCCCGGTAAAGGAAACTTCGCCCGTTTTTCGCCGTCCCCCCAGAAAGAGAGAGAGAGACGATGCGAAGCAATTAATCGCTCCATTACGAGGCCGACAAGATGATCGCCGTGATGTTGAAGCGTGAAGGAAGGTGTGTCCCAGAAGATTGCGAAGTGCCGCTACAAAGAAGTAGCGTGGGGAAGTGTTAGTGTCGCAAAGAGGACCGCGGGTTAACGTCCCGCCGCCGTTTAGAGGACTACGGTAAACGTCGCTGAAACGTCTAGAACGCCGAGATGGTATAGTATACTACTGTTAATTTTCTATATGTGTGAGTGATCATCTACCCAAGCCTCCAAAGATCGGCCGTCGAACGAAAAGATACCTGTATTTAAAATTAAAAGTCGCGAAGGTATTGATTATAATTATTTCTTGTCAACATAATCTAAATTTCAAAACAATTGCTAATTAGGAAGATCGATTCACAGCATACTGTTGTTTTTCCACGCTCTGCGCCGAACTGTTGAGTAATATTTTTTGTTTATGTCACCTTATATGCTTTACTCGGTAATATTTGATTAAAACTGCATAAATCGTGTATCTATTGCAGAAATCATCCCTCAAGTTTGCTAAGTGAGGAAGTAAATTAACTGCGTGCTATTTTTAATATATATTCATACACAAGTGTCTTCATTTTTTCTGTAAACATGTATGCCTTGCAGTTGATATCTAAGCCTAATGTTATTGAAGTTCCAAGGCGCATTAGTGATAATTCTACCACAATTATTTAAATGTCTAAATAAATTGCAAGAATAAAAAGTTTACGTGTCATGCCCGTTGGCAGAATGTATTGAGCACGCGCAGATGAAAGTTTAGTATCTTTAATTCTAAGCAAATTAACGTCTTCGGGCGCAGTTTAATATTCATAAGAAAAACTAAATATTGCATGGTGTCTAAAAAAGGGCCAATGTATTTATGTTAATGTAATTATTCCCCTGCGGTATGAGAGAGTGTGTGAATGCTTGAATGATAGTGAGGGGTTGTGTAATCTGTCTATTTTTGTGTGTTATATAATATACATTTTTGTTATTTATGATTTGACTATGATTTGTGTTCATACAAATAGTATACTTATCCTCATAACTGGTGGTATTTATAGTTTAGTTCAACGTTAAGTCAGCAAAGCATTTCTGCTGGCTAACATCAATTATTATTATTATTGATTATTATTATTATTATTCAACGTCACTTTATGCACGAGTCGGCTGTTCGTCGGGGGTAAAAACCGATCCGGTCACACGTACCCTGGAATCAAAACCGTTAGCTGGGCCCGACACCTAGGAAGGGGACTTCGGTCTCCGGACTAAGTGTCAAACATAGGTCATGTATAAATGGTACCCGGTGAGAATTTGGCGCCCGAACAGGGACCGGTCTATCTTTTACCCTCGTCGAGGGAAGTACATTTTCATTTTTTTTAATTGATAGATAGCGTGAGGATTTTTTTCATTGCTTTGGTTAAACTTTCATTAGGTATTTTTGTGTTTACGTGTATTCTTGTGGCGTTTTTATTATTTTTTGTGACATTTAGTATTTTTGAGTTTGCGTTATTCATTCTTGACGCGAATTTGATTAACGTAAAGGGCAATTATGTAGGCGAATATCGGCAAGGGCGAATTTTCTAGGAATTATTTCATGCAAATTTAGTGGCGACTTTGTGTGTGCGCGTAGGCTTTTATGTAGGTAGCAAAAAGGGGACCCGTCGTGCCCTCCTCTCTGCACTTTTGATAGTTATTTGTTTGTATTGTTTTTTCTGTAGTGCGTTTCATGTTTTTGAAGTGTAGACTTATTTTCTGACAACCTCAGGACATAGTGAGTGCTTTTAAGAATCTAATGAAATTGCGAAGTGATAAAATTATTTACGGAAACATGAGCGAAGCACGGAATTGTGTAATTTGTGGGATTGAAATCCCATTAGGTGAAATAGACCCGTTGAACGAAGCGCAGCCGCGTTGTAGTAATTGTGTTATTTCGTCAGGAATGTCAGGACACGGGGGCTTAGTTGTAAATACTGAATCCACCGCTACTCCCCCTGCCCCGGAAGAAGCCATCCCGGCCACTGATGTGTCGAACAAAAGCACCGGCACCAATGACCAAGTTTTTGAAATGCTACGGCAATTGTTGCAAGCGGAACACGCGAAGCTGGAAGGGAGGCTCCAGGAGAGGATAAACGCAGCTAATGTGGAAACGCAAGCGCGAATCGAAGAACTTGAGATCCGATTTCAGGAAGTGGTGCGTGTTTCGGCTGAACAAATAACTGAACGTTTTTCCACGCGCTTGCAAGACAATGAAAAGAAACTCGACACAGAAGTCGATCGCTTGGATTCCCGTGTTGATGACCAGGACCAGCAGTTGGCAACGCTGTCGCGACGGACAGACCAAACGGACCAGGATTTGGCAGTATTGAGACAATCGTCGGCTCAGCTTGAGGCTACCTGTCACCAGAACTTCGAAGGTTTGAGAGAGCGCGTGGCGAAAACAATGGGCGAGGTTGATGACCATTCCCAAAAGATACAGGCTTTGGAAAGAAGAATGGACATTTTGGACCTTTCTCACCCTCGCGACCGAGAAATGCCAGAGGCCAGGAGAACTTCACCCCCTCCTGCTCCTCCTTTTGCTTTGCACACCCACGATGAACCTTCAGCGTCGAGGAGGACAAACGGCGAAAGGGGGGCAAGGAATGATACATCCCCACTCCAAGCACCCAGCTGGGAAGACCGTCGCCCTGCACCAGCTATGACCAGAAGAGCCCTTTTGCCCCTTGAGTATAAAAAGGAGTTTAAAAGGTTCAATGGAGCGGACCGACTTTTGCCTTCTTCCTTTTTAAATCACTTCGAGACAATCGCGGAGGAACTTTCAATGGAGGAAGCCGAACGGTTAATTGTATTGCGGGGATTAATGGAAGATCGGGCCAAAAATTGGTACGAAACCAACGAAGGGCATTTCACTTCCTACGAGGTGTTTAGGGAAATGTTCCTAAGTTACTTTCAACGGCCCCTCCAGGTAGAGAGGATTTTGATTCGTCTAAGAAATGAACGCTACGACCGAAGCGCCGGGTTGTCTTACTCAACATATTTTTGGAAGAAATACAACGAGTTCAAACAGCTCCAGCCGCAAATGACGCCACCAGAGGTAATCGCAGCGCTGATATACCATTTTCCCCAGGATGTCAGACGTCATCTCAACGGGACATGCGTATATGATCCGGACTCCATGTCACTCACCTTGGAAAACTTATACCAGTGCGCCGAGGAACAAGAACGTGAGAGAGCAGAGCGCTGGGACAAGCGACGAAGGACGGATGACGATCAACGTGGCCGCAATCGCCGCCAGCACGTGCAGATGGTACGGCGCGGAAGTGAACAGCACCACGCTCCACGCGCCGACGGACGAAACTCTCCACCTTCACCACGACCGTTTCGAGGAGGGGCGCGTCGAGGAATGAATAGGCGCCGATCGCCGCGGGGCGCAAGACAAAATAACCGCAACGGCTTTTTTCAGAGAGGACAAGTGCGCGATGGCTATTACGAGCGCAATGGTCGATCGAGGAGTCCTCGATCGGACGAAGGAAGCAGGGAGCGACTTACCTGGACCAGGCCACCGCAAAGTCCAGCAAGAAGAGTCGGAGATGAGCAGACCCCAAGGAGCGATTCTCCAACACCTGGTGTCTCCGGACTACAGCCTTCGGGATACCGTTAAGTTCAGCTCTCATATCAGTGACTTCACAATTTGATTTGTTTTGTATTATTATTATTTTCATGTCACTTATTTCTATATTATTAATATCATTGCTATTTTTCAACATTATGTATTTTTGTATTATGTATTATTGAGCCTTGTTTACTTGTGTTATTATTGTGAATCATCAAGGTATTTTTGTGTGAAATTTTATATACAGGGTACTCACATTAAAAGTATTTTTCATGTATAGGTTCATATACAGGGTGTTTCAAAAAAGTATTCACATACAGGGTGTTTAAAAAATATATTCATATACAGGGTGTTTTAAAAAAAATATGTAACCTTCAAAAATCTCCCCAGCCGAGAACGATTCTCAAGCCTACAATTTTTTTTTGAAGTTAGGGGGGGCGAGATATGACAATCAGTTTTTGTCACCTACTTTTTTTATCCTAGGTTTTCGTTATTTTAACCGGATCAAGAAAGTGTGGGGCGTTACCCCCACACCCCCTATACGCCTTCATGGCGTGGTGCTATGCACAGGGGAACACTTTACCTTTTACCTTTATCCATGCACCAGGCTAAGTTTTTAAAAAGAATAACTGGTTCCACACTTTTCAAAATTCCAAAAATTTAATTTTAAAGTCAAACAACAAAAGCTTTATGACTAAAATTTCCATCTAACTTTTAAAGCTTTTCTCTTGAAGGTATCTAAAGTTTAATGACGAAGTATAATAATTGTGCATTTCAGTACACACTGTATGAAACGTTAAAAAAGACAAAAAGAAACTTGTGCTGGATATTCACTCATCTGCTGGATTGAGTAAGCCCCCTTAAGGATATAACAATAATATAATAATTATTATTATTAGTATTATTATTATGGAATGAAATTGTTTTATTATTATGAAATTTTAATTATTATTGTACAATTATTGTTATTATTTCTATTATTCAAATTTCTGGCGTCGCCCATGGGAACAATTATGGATGAACCCCCCCGAAATGTTTTCCTGCCTACGGCCATGTATGTATGTGTAACAAAACGGCTTTTTTATTTTTTGCATCTTTTTGAAAAAGTTGTGGCAGATAAGGTGTCGGGGACGGTGCAATGGAATATGCTTAGGCCTACAAGCAAACTTCATGGACTTTGAGTACAGGGAAAATACTAGAGGCTGGGGCTAATACCCGCCTCGCTGAAAGTATATAGGTATTTTAGTATTTATTTACATTTTCCTTGTTCGAGCTGTACGCTGTACGCACTACATAAATTTTACTTTACACATACTTTTTCTTTCCTTAAAGTCATGTATTAATATTGTACCCTTTACTCTTAGTAGTTGGCCTCCAGTCTCTATATACCTGCACTCTGTTTCAATCTCTCACTTCCCACACAAACTCTCCCCCTTTGCACTATCGGGCTGTCTTTCACTCTTCAAGTCACCCTCTCTTCGTTATGTGATAAGGGATGTTTACACTTGTTACACTATAAAGATGGCTCGATTGGAGCAGTATCACTCATTGCGCTGCCTTCTCTAATAGCTTTCCCCCGCCGTTCTCTTACGTCTCCCAGGTATTTCCCCACTTGCTGTCCCTCTTCTTTTATCTTTATCCTGTCGTCTACCACTTCTATCACCTGCCTCCCTGTTAAGTTTTTCAGCCATTTGTCCCTTAGGTCACGTGTAGAAGGGCAGTTCAGTATTATATGCTCGTCCGTCTCCTCTCCATCGCACAAAGAACATATCGTTTCCCCTGCTTCGTTTATCTTCCTTAATCGTTTCCATCCACCTAGTCTGAACCAGACCAGCTCGCCTCTTTCCTTTTTTCCCACACCCTTGATATATTTCGCTTTCCCCCATTCTCTTACTCTTAGCTGTTCCCTGATTGAGGTCTTCGTTTGGTAGTCTGATGTTATGTCTTGTCTGCCTATGTCCAGTAATTTATGTCTGATTTAGTTTTCTGTTGAAATGCCCCCCCCCCATTCCTCCCTCTTCCCATACCCAACCCATTTCGCTATTGTATAGGAGATTTTCACTTCCCAACCCCAGTTGTGAACGTTTTCCTCCCTTGTCTGTATTTCCAAGCATTATCCCCTCAGCGTAGTTTGGTCCTCTGGGGTTAATCGCATCCAATATTTAACAACCCTCATCCGTGCTTGTACGTACCGTGTCTCTGTTTAAGCCCAATTCCTTGAGGCTCCCATAGCAGGTGGCGTGTTTGTATGTTCCCGGAGGGCAAGGAGGTCATTTGATACTTGTTATCATTTTACAAACCATCTCCACTATATGCGTTATCAGACTTAACACTGGTAGTTGTGTAGTTCTACCTGCTGTGTTGAACCTATGTGGGTCACAACTGGTGGTTTAATAGGTTTCCTCTTCCCATCATTAAATTTCAGTAAATATACACGAATTGATCGGAGACATTTTGTTATATCGAGACATATTTCAAAGTATTTATGACATATTTTTTAAATTTTTAACATTGAAAAGTCAGAAAGCTTTTTTCATAAAAAAAATATGAGTAGGAAGGTAGAAAGGGAATATTTCCTGGAATATTTACTATAAGAAAAATGCATATTTGGGCTGCAAGAACATTTATTTGGTTAGTTTTTATTATTTGCTTGGGTTTTCGTTCACCGACCACTTGCGCTATCACTGACGTTAGGGCCACTGAAAAGACAGATCATCAGATTAATGTATGGAATGTGTATTGATCAGATACCTTTGTTTGACACTCGACAAAGCAAATAGGAATCCCTTACTTAATGAACGATTTCTTTGAATACGAAATCAATGAATGATGTTTCATAATTAGTTTCATATGGAATAGTGAATATGAAAGCGTTGCTCTTGATATTTTTGAAAACTTTCGTCTTACTTTCAACTTATTACAAAGTTAACAATGGCTAAAACAAAGGTACCTTAACGACTATGGTACGAAACCAACCCTTTGAGCCCCCCTGCTCCCTCCAACAACTCACTTATCACTGTCATCTCAACATTGTTATTTAGTACAAGGCAATTAGATGTTCAACACACCTTATGAAACCGATCCCAATCCTCCCCAACATTTTCCAAATCAAATAACATGTACCTCTACTGGCATCTGGACTCACAAGCAGTATAATCCTCTGTTGACTGTGGGGCTCGTGTTGCGTCGTCTCTATATGCTTCTCATTTTCCCTACGTCCATCTCATCTGTCACCATTCATCCTCATTTTCGCGATTAGCCAAAGTGGCAGAAAAGCAAAGTAAAATAAACGAAATTAATCAATCAAAATAAATCAATTGTATTACACTCCGCGATTAGCCAAAATTGGCAGAAAAGCGAAGTAAAACAAATGAAAATCAAGCAATCAATTGTATTATACGTTAATAGAACAATAAACATTGTTCCAAATCTCTGTGTATCTGTCTTGAAGGACTGTTTTACAATTAATATATATTTTTATAATGTACACAGTCATGGACGTCCGGAAGGGGAAACAAGGAGGCACGCCCATCCCCCCTGGAAAATGAATGTCCACCTAAAGTTATATATTTCACACAACTTCATTTCAGTCACAGTAATTTGTTAATTATTATTATAAATTTGTTGAAGAAACATGATAATTTCAGACTGAAATAATGTTTTTTTGAGGTGGCATCACTATTATAGGAAAAAATATGCCTCCTTTGCCCCCCTGGAAAAAAATTACCTTGCTTGCCCCTCCCTGGAAAAAATCCTGCGGACGTCCATGATGTATTCATACTATTAAAATGAATTGCATCCGTTAAACAATACAATAAACAGGCATATACGCAGTAGCAAATAGTAAATACGACAAATTATCAAGTTGTCTACCTAATCCATTAGCAGAATATCATAGAATAGAATACACTATAAATAAATAACTGAGAATCGAATAAGGAAGGAGGCGAGCAAACAACATGTTTGTTTGCGGGTGAGCAATATACCTACACATGTAGGTTGCTTCCATCAGGCTAACACCTGTCGCCGCACACTTCCCCTTCCGCCAACCGAGGGAGAAAAATGAGAATGGGAAGGCTTCATCAGGTGAGATGGTTGAAGAAGTTGTGTGCAAAGATATGCATCTTTCTTCCTGTCGGTAGTTCAGGCCCAGCACCTGCTCCGCACTAACACTGTTGCCAAGTCTCTAAAATTTATATAATTTTATTTAATACGTTTGCACAAAGATCCAGGTACGTGGAAGTATTTATTATAATCACTTCATGTGAACCAAAAGTGCCTGTGGAAAGTCCCCATAATTTCATGCAAGGGATGCTTAAAAATGTCAATAGGAAAATAGATCTAGTGACACCTGATCTTTGAGGAAATGTTTCTTTCTTTGTGTTACGATTTTTGGTTGGTTTCCTACTACAAACAACATAGCAGAATTTCCATTTCATACGTAATACTTTTCTGAAACCATAAACGAGTATTTATGTATTAGTTTACTGAGAAAATTTCAGTTACAGCACAAATGGCCATGATGCGCTGAAATCGTCAGCTTTGATAAGAGCAAAATTAAAAATCACACAATTACATTTCGTCCACTGAGAATGTAAATGTTCTAGTCCAATTTTACATTTTTTCAGGAGAGCCCTTTATAGTTTGACATGATATATTTATTGAACCTTTGGAACCATTGCGCTGAAAGTTTATATCATTGAAAAGGTTGATACACTGTAGCCTCTCTAAAAAGTAGTAGTTGTTTGGTTAGGTATTTATGCTGTAATGAATTATTGAAATTTCAGATAGAATAATTGCACGCAACACCAGGACCAAATTAGGGGGGTGGGGGTGTCTGCCAAAATGCTAAAGGCTCTCCAGGCAGCTTATGAAAAGGTAGAGTTTTGCATTAAATGTGGGAATGGGGAAGTGACGGGATCAAATGAATAGGTACCGGGGGTGAAGCAAGTCTGCGTACTCTCCCCACTTCTATTCATTCTGTTTATTAACGATATGGTAGAAGAAGTAGCACAGAAGGACACGTAACCTCCGTCGATCGAGGACACAAAAATACCACTATTACTGTACGCGGACGACCTGGTGGTAATTTCTAGCACAATAAAAGGTCTGCAGGAAGGGTTAGATGGGTTGCATATGTGCTGCGAGAAATGGGCATTCCGAGTTAATATTAGGAAAACGAAAGTCATGGTGTTTAAGAATGGGTACGTATTCGGTAGGGACGAACAATAGGAATATGTGGGGGACAAAACTTGAGAGAGTAAAACAGTACGGTTACTTGGGTATCATGATATTGTCGGGTAAGTGGACGAGACAGGCACAAAGAAGCAAAGCAAAAGCTATGTACGTGCTGGGTATAACTAAAAAATTAAAGTACAAAGTTCCTAATATACCAACCAGAACACTCGAGGGAGTATACGAAGCTACAGTCAAGGCCACATTATTCTATGGTGTCGAACTGTGGGTCTGGGGGGAACAGAAATGGTAATCTGCGTACTAGCAAACTTCCTAAAACAAATTCTGGGGTTGGGAAGGGGTACGGAAACGTGCGGGGTTCTTAGGGAAATGGGAAAGTATAGGGAGGAAGTAGATGCAAAAATGAGAGGTTTCAAATATTGGGCGAGGGCCTCCCAGATGGCGCAGTGGTAGCGTCGTAGTCTTGTAATCAAGTGGTCCCGGGTTCGATTCCCGGTGAAGGCACATAGTGGTTCGGATCCCACTTTAAACTGTAGGTTCAGTCCCGATTAGCCTTTCTGTGCATAAAGTGGACATAAAACACTAACTCAATCAATCAATCAATCAAATATTGGGCAAGACTGCTAAATATGTGGGATGGAAATCTAAAAAGAACTCGCGATACGAGCTCAGAACATTGACCTAAAGGAATGATAAAAAGGAACTGTACGCCTTAGGGCTGGGGTGGATTTGGGAAGAAGAAGTCGAGGGGAGGGCGGGCAGGCAGGAAATGGGGACCATACGAGACAGATTGGAGGACATCAGCAAACAAAACATTTTGGCAGAATGTGCGGGGAAAGTATCTTTAATTACGGCACAAATCGTGGATGGGGATAGGCAATGGGGAAGGCGAAAATACGTAGACGTGTGTGGAGCGAGTGACAGGACGGGTTTGGCATGGTTCAGGCTGGGGGTGGGCACAATTCAAGCGCGTGAGAGAGGACGAGGGTGCAGAATGTCCAATGTGTGGGGAAGACGAGACGAAATTCCACATTCTCCTCCAGTGCAAAGAAACAGCAGAGGCTAGACGGAAATACATAAGGGATATGAACGGATCAAAAATGGAGGGGCTAATGAAGGCCATTACGGTAGGGATATGGCTGGAAGGGACGAAACTCAAATAAGTTACCTGGAACCTTCCTACATTACGTCTGGACAAAGAAGGCGAATATGTTCAGATATATATATATATATATGTATATTTGAACTTCTATGTGCGAGCCGTTGGCTGTACGCACTATATGTTGATTCACATTGATTATTCTTTTGACACAAGTTTGAAAATATGAAACCAAAACAAACAAACATATATATATTGCACAATGCTGGTTCCACAGTCCACCTATTATAAGCTAAGGTTACTTTGTGCGGTTTCTTCGCTCTTATCGGTATCCGCTATCGCCTTTCCTCGTCGTTCTCTCATTTCCCACAAATATCGCCCCACTCGTTGCACTATCTCACTTATGATTCCTCTTCTATCTTCTACCACTTCCATTATTTCCCGCAAATCACGCGTAGAGGGGCAGGCAGATAGCAGATGCTCGTCCGTCTCTCCTTCCCCGCACAAAGAGCATATCGTTTCCCCTGCTTCATTCTTCATTTTTTCTTGTTTCCAACCCCACAGTCTCAACCATGCTAACCCTCCCCTTTCTTTTTTGCCTACTAAATTTATGTATCTTGCTTTGCCCCATTCCCTTGATTTCAGTTGTTTCCTTAGTGGAGTCTTCGTCTGGCAGTCGGCTAGTATTTCTTGTCTGTCTATGTCCAGCAGTCTCTCTCTGATTTGGTTTTCTACTGATGTATCTACCCTCCCTCCCGTTTCCCACACCCACCCCATCCCAATAGAGTACAACATGTTTATTATATCCCTCGCCCAGTTCCGTGTATTTTCTTCTCTTAGTTGCATTATCAGACAATGACCCTTCAGTGTCGTGTTACCCCCTCCTTGCCAGCTGAAGCCAATACTTTAAAGCTCTCATCCGAGCCTGTACTGTCTCTCTGTTTAGGCCTAGTTCTTTAAGTACTCCCCAATTGGCAGTGCTTCTACTTACACACATCACGTTTTTATAGAATTCTGTTTGGATGCTTGTGACTATGCTCCCCCCTGTAGCCCTCCGCAATTCAACCTCATAGTTCATGGTTCCTGTTACTATTGACTTGTACAAACTCTGAATCACCGAGAAAGGCATTTGAGGTACTTTACTTATGGTACGTATTACTTGGTCTATTGCGAGGTTTGTTTTGCTTTTTCTTGTCTGTATATGTTGCGTCCAACTTCCAGTCATAAAGAATGTTACTCCCAAGTATGTGAAACGCTTGACACGACAGGTTCAATTCCCCCCACCCCCCCCGTAAATCCATTTTTCTTGTTTGCTGAAAGTATACCCATTTTTGAAAGCTATGATTTTCGTTTTTTTAATGTTAACTGTCATTTTGTATTTTTGGCACCCCTCGTATATGCTATTTAGTCCACTTTGTAGCCCCTCTATTGTCTCCGACATGATTATTATATCGTCCGCATACAAGAGTACAGGTATCTCTAGCTCCCCTATAGATGGGGTTGTGCCCTGCTCCCTTGGTATTTCGTTTGCCACCCAATCTATGAAAAGAGAAAATAAAATTGGCGACAGGATACATCCTTGTTTTAACCCAGTGTGGGAGGGTTGTAATGATGATGATACTCTGTGGCCATCGCATCTCACACAGAATTGTAGGTTTTCATATATGGCTTGTAGCGCCCTTATCATGCTCGCCGACATTCCTTTTTCTTGCAGTTTCCCCCACAAAATACCCCTGTGAACTTTGTCAAACGCCTTCTCGTAATCGATGAAGCACGCGTACAACTTTTTTCGTTTCTCTTTTATTCGCCCAAGTACTAATGTGTGCAGTATGAATATATTATCTAGGGTGCTATGCCCTTTCCTAAATCCTGCTTGCAACGGGGAAATTTTATCAAATATTTCTGTCCACTTTTGTATTCTACGATTTAAAATGTGCGTATATATTTTGCTCCATATTGGAAGCAAAAATTGCCTGCGTCGCTCCTATCCCCTTTGCCTTTGTATATAGGACAGATTATTGATGTGGCCCAATCCCTCGGAAAATATCTCTCTTTGAAAATCTTGTCTAGTAGTCTACGGTTTCTAACATATTTCTGTCTTCCCGGACGGGAGTGAAAGTGCCTGAGAGCAGTGTGCAGAAAGCGGCTTTTTGACAATATAATAACTAGTGTTATAAGTGTAAAATTATGAGAAAAATAAAACAGTTTCATAGATTGTAGTGAGAGAAGAACCCACAATTAGTATGAAAGGTAAAGTTGAACATGTGAGGGCATAAAGAGAGGGGTTTTGGAGGAGGGAAGAAGAAGGGGAAAAATCTTCATTGATGTATGGAAATGTGTGTACAGCCGCAAAGGTTCATACTGTAATAAACCTATATTCTATATTCTATATTGTAGTTTTGATTTGAGAGTGTCAATGTTCTATCTACCAGATATGACACTGCATTTTGGAAACTAGATGGAGATGAAACAATTTCATTATAAATTTGTCATTCGGTAGCAAAGTAAAATAAATAATTCATATTTTGGGAAATCAAGCAACTAGTCTGATTCCACTATTATTATAAATTTTTGTCTGTTAACCACAAAAGTAAGAACCGAAGACCATTACTATTGCTAAGCATCCCCCACAAGTGACTGAGGTTATAGAATGCAAGTGGTTTATCTCACACTCAGATGGCGCTTGTGGTTGGTTGAGGAAATTATCGTTAGATTTCATTGGTTGTTGAAGTTTGCATTCTCGTGGCTGCTTCCGAATTCTGCACATGGACCAAAAAGACTCTCAATATATATGTTGGCCATGGCTGCCGATAAATTGAGGTGTACCCCAAGGAAGCGTTTTGTCTCCGCTACTGTTCTCCATGTACATAAATGATATATCGAAAACATTTCAATCAACGAATTACCATCTGTACGCTGATGACGTCCAATGTTACTTATCGTTCCCTAAAACAAACATCAATATGGCCATCAAAGCTCTAAACGCTGATATTATGAACGTCTGCAAGTGGTCTCAGGCAAACGGTCTACGAGCAAATGCTGAGAAAACTAAATGTATTTTAATTGGCTCACGGCACCTCATATCTACAACAGCGAAGTCCTCCATCCCGGACATTCTTGTAGACGGAAAATCCATTTCACTATCACTTTCGGTCAAAGACCTGGGAATTGTTGTGGACGAAAACCTCATCTGGAGTGACCATGTGAAGGCCATATGCAAAAAATCTTACGCAGCATTACACTTACTGTACCGCCTAAGAAACATCTTACCACAAGAGGTAAAGAAAACACTTGTGGAATCGCTAGTTTTGTCGCAAATAGACTACTGCGACTTGACGTATGTTGACCTCAACGGTGAACTAGCAAGACCTCTACAGAGAATACAAAATTGCATGTGTACGTTTTATTTATAACATCAAACATTTTGACCACCTTACCCCAGCTTTCAAAGACCTAGGCTGGTTCTACCTTTCAACACGCCGTCGCTTCTACGCTCTTACAGCGCTCTACAAAATCGTGCATTCAAGACAACCCCCTTACCTACTTTCACGATTTCAACCCCTAAGCGCAGCACACACCTTTGCTACCCGTTCACGAAACAACTCTCTGCTCACCATCCCCTCCCACAAGACAGCGTTTTGCGGAAATTCCTTCACCGTCACTGCCACCAGAGCGTGGAACGACCTCCCTAATGACATAAGAAACTCTTCTTCTCTCGGCAATTTCAAATCAAAATTTAGAAAGCATCTTCTGGAGGCAACTTACTAGTACTGAAAACAAGGAAAGAAAATAGAATGAAACCTTTCTTGATCTAAATTTGTAGGCCAAACACCGACCGACTTTTCTGTATTTTAAGTATTTTTGTTACGTGTGTGTTCATGCTGTACGTGCATTTTTTACGTTTCTTACAGCATATATCTGTATTTTTGTGTTTTGACTTTTTGTGTTTTTTTCTTTTTCGTTTTTTTCTCTTTTTGTGTTTTTTATTTTCTTTGGTATTTTGATCTTTTATATTTCGCAAACTTTTAGATATTTCAACTAAATTTGTAATATGTGAAGTAGAGATGGTTAAGTGTAAGAAAAAGCTTGTGCCTTAACTTCGCCATCCAAAAGAAGAAGTAAATACATAAAAATATTGGTTGTATGTAGGCATCAGACGAAAGCATAGATGAAACAATTGCATCCTAAATAGGTGACAGCCAAAATATCTTCATTTTCTTTACAATTTGGAGATAGAACATTTGCATTCTCAATGGACGATTTGATATTATTCACCAGCATTTGTTGATTGGTTGATTTAGTTTATTTTACTTCGCTTTTCTGCCATTTTTGGTAATAAGGAAGTAGTATGTTCCACAAGGAACACCATCCATGGCTAGACCTGGATTCGAATCCGAGACCCCTGGCGTTGGCACTAGCATTATTCTGATGGAAGACCGAAAGGCATACTCTGTGGAGAACATGTCAACATTTGTATTGGGTGGAAAGTCTTTAGAAGAGGGGTCTTTATTGAATTTACAGTCTAGGCGTTTCTGTGTAAAATAGATTTGTGTTACGTATTGTGCGCAGAGGCTCTCGAAAGCGGGATTCCCGAAGGAGTATGTTCCAGCAAATTTTGCCATTGACAATTTTGTAATTGAAATCATTCAGCAGTGTTGAAAAATTACGCAATTAGGGAACTCTGTAACGAACTATAGCTAGGAAAAAGTTAAGGGCTGAATCGATTCTAGAGAGCTGACTAGACATGAGAGCAATATTACATTATTGGGGAAATACAAAGGTAATTAATTACAGAAACACGTTACAGTACAGTTTTGCACGCCATGGGTCCCGGGTTCGAATCCCGGCCAGGGCATGGATGTCTGTGAGTGTCCATTCATCAATTTCATCATATCATCACTCATCCTCATCTTCGCATATTAGCCAAAAATGGCACAAGAAGCGAAGTAAAATAAAGCAAATCAATCAGTACACTTTTGCACATTTAAGAAGAATGTCGCAGACTCGTGAATATGTATCTGCCACTTTTGGCTAATTGCAACATGATGGGTATAGGTAGATGAAGGGACACTTGTAAAGGAACACCGAATACCAGCCCAGAACTCGAACCTCGACTCGAACGAGCTTGGTTGCCAGTCTCTTTTGTGCTGTTTCAAAGGATGTATTTAGGAGGTGATCTAGGGAGTCCGACTCCGGACACCCACTCGTAAGAATTACCAAGTCGAAAATCAAATAAACAAAATGCTTGTTTGGAGTAAGTATTGAAGCTTTCCTGGCGACGAATGAAAAAAATTATCTGGGGCTATCGACCAGAAGATTTTCCAGATCTCACTTGGTCGATAGCCCGAGGGAATCTTTTAAATTATTTTTTTATTATTATTTTACTTCGCTTTACCTCCACTTTTGGCTAATCGCGAACATGAGAATGACAAGATGAAGAAGTGAATGAAGGGACAATAACAAGCACACATGGACGACACAACGCAATTGATTTTATTGGCTGCAGGTCCAAGCGGCAGAGTCTCGTTAGTCTACAACATTGTAGTCCAGGGTGTACTACATGAAAGTATTTGAAGACCACAGGGAAAGAACGTGCTTTGTTCATGCTTAGCCGTTATCAGATAGCTAGCTAGCTCTACGAATTGTGCAAAAGTAGAACATGCTTTTTTCTATCCATTACGAAGAGGATTTGATTGCATATACAAGGAAAGAACATTCTTATGACCATGCTAACAGGGAAATTAGTTGCTCTCCTATAAAATCAATAAAATGGACAAAGCACGTTATTTGTCCAAAAGAACGTTGAAGGCAGGAAAATATACCAAAATTAGGAATGACTACTAAAAATAAGTACACGTACACTGCTTTTGAAAATATTGAGCACGCCACTGGTGCCTGCCTGTTTCACATTTTCTCTGTGATACTAATACATCTTACTTCCTTTAACATTTCGTTACAAAGAATAACTTTCCTGACGTGTGCAGTCAGAGATCTTTCTCGAGTTGCAGCGTGATGTCCTGAAACGGGAATCGAGTCGTTATAACTTCTTTTCCTCTGTTTCTGCACTTGTTGAAAAATCTCTCACAAAACAACCGCGTGTGCCCTTGCAGCCTCCCTCGCGAGGGGCGTACCAAACGCATCTGGGTCGTGGAAGGGAATTCCTCCCTCCTGGCGACGGATCGTTTTTCTGCCAGATGTTTTAGCTTCCTCCTGCCCAGCTGGCAGACATGGAAGGCGCCGAAAAGTCGGAGAGTTGGCGCTGGCAACGCTGCGAAGCTCGTAGGCAAGAACAGGGAGTATGTGAACGGGCCAACTTGTGTATTTGGGTATTGTGAGTGAGTATGTGTGCGTATAGTTAGTGAATGTGTGTGTGTGTGTGTCGCCGGGCAGCAGGTCCACTGGCGCCAGCCGGTGATCGTAAATAATTGCGCAGAAGAATGCGCAGAATGCATCCACTGCCAGATGGTCCGTAGAACCACAGTGAACAGAGACGATTTTTTCCTTCTTTTTTGTAATGTAGTGTTGCCGTCTAACACGTATTGAAACTAACTTTAGAACTGATTGGTCTCTGCGTCACTAATGCGCGAGAATGTTTTACTTTTCGTAGTCATGAAATATGTACTTCGAAACTATCCTTCCAAAAGTTTCAGTATTACTTCATATTGATTTATGGGTGTTGAATTTCGTTTCGCTGAGAAAATTGGAGGTCTGTACTTATCAGCTCAGTGCATAAAGTGTGCAATAAATTAATCGAGCATGGACGAAAGCTGCTTTGAAATCATTCCAGCAACTTCACGGAGATTCCTGCTATCAACAATATATGGGCGGAGTAGCAGGTGGAGTAAAGCGGACGAAGCATGATGCTGATCACACCTCTTATTCTTTACTGCCACTTTTGTCTAATTGCGATGATGAGTATGAATAATGATTAGATTAAATTCGTGAACAGACGCTCTTATGCCAGGACTCGAACCCGGATCCTTCGGTAACAGAATCGTGGATCAACTATTCGAAAATGTGTGGAATGGAACCCTAAAATTTTATAATGGAAAATTTTGTAGTACTTTCAGTTCATCCCGCACCAAAGTTGTTGCTTGAGAATAAGAACCACGTCAGTTTTATTTCTTCATAGCTATTTCTTATTTAGTTAACCCCTTCATGGGAAATTCCTGGGTGCGCCCCTATGACAGAGATATAGTTTTTTGACTTTTGAATAGAGTTTAAGTCCACCTCATGCGTAGAAAGGCTAATCGGGACTGGACCTACAGTTTAAAGTGGAATCAGGACCTCCATATGTGCCTCCATCGATCTCGTAACCCCTTGATTGCACGGCGACGACGTTACGACCACGCCATCGAGAAGACCACGAGAGGTAAAGTCAAGTGACTCAGAAATAGAACCGAAATAGAAAATAGTTTCTATAATTTTGTAGTTATTTTACGTCAGATATGCACATTGTGATATTTCCTCTTTTTCTGTCAACTTCCATCAGATAGTCTTTAAAATTAATTTTGTGGGAAAGAGTGATAAAGCATTGTTCGGATTGGAGACTATTCGAAACGAGACAGATTAAAAACCAAGACGAGACCGAGACTTATTGTCGAGAGTCTCGTATTTTTCGGGATTTAAGTAAATTAGAATATGGTTTAAAATTCCACATAAATAAAAATTACTTTACTATCCAACTTATCAAGGCAAACCAGATTTCGAGATGAAATCAAGAGTTTCCCCTGAGAACGAGACAAGAGTGCGAATTCTCGTAGCTCGTAGGATATAAAATAAGACATAAGTTGTGTCTCAATTTCTAGAGCAAAATGAAAACGATGCAACTGTATTGGAAAATATTTCCAGATCCTACCATCTCTTATAATGTACACTCTGTTCCGGGCATCTCTGCTGCTATGAGCGGCCTTGCTCCAGAGATAGTTGAAAACTGACTGACAGACTCTCTAGCCTTCTTAAACCCGAAGGTTCATGTCTGCAGCAACACAGGCCTTTCATCTGTCCTTATCCTGAGCAAGATCTATATATTCTTTTCCATTCCTACTGATTTCCTTTAGGTCCATCTCAACGTTATCCCTCCATCTTTGTCTTGGCCTTCCTACAGGTCTCTTACCATCAGGTTTCCCGACAAGATTCCTGCAAACTCCACTTTCCTCTCCCATTCGTGCCACATGGCCTGCCCATCTAAGTCTTCTTGATTTAATCATTCTAATAATATCTGGACATGAATACAAATTATGTAGTTCTAAATTATGTAACCTTCTCCACTCACCTGTCTCCTCATCCCTTTTAGGTCCAAAGATTTTCCTAAGGATCTTATTTTCAAATACTCTCAATTTATGTACCTCTTTCAATGTAAAAGACCAAGTTTCACACCCATATAATACTACAGGCAAAATTACTGTTTTGCCCGACCCTGTGGCCGAGTGGTTAGCACATCGCGCTGCGACGCCAAGGGTCCCGGGTTCGAATCCCGGTCGGGCTTGGTTGTTTGTGAATGTCCATTCATCAATTTCATCATTTCATCACTCATCCCCATCTTCGCAAATTAGCCAAGAGGCACAAAACGCGAAGTAAAATAAACTAAATCAATCAATCAAATCAAAATTACTGTTTTGTATAGTTTAACTTTTAGTTTCTTAGATATTAAACGAGAAGACGAAAGTTTATGAAGAGAGAAGTAACATGCATTTCCTGAATTAAGTCTGCTTTTCATTTCCTCCATAATATCATTTTTATTTGTTAGTATTACTCCTAAGTAGGCTACTTGAATTTGGAGACTGATTCAAACGAGTTGTTATCAATAATTAGATTTTGATTAGTACCTGACACTTGGTTTCGGCCTGTAAGCATATATTTAGTTTTTTCTTTGCTAACTTCCAAACCTATCTCTTTAGCTGCTTTGAAAAATATTTTAGCATTATTCTTAATAGTATTTATATCATCCCCTAATAAGTCTACATCATCTGCATATGCTAACAACTGAGTCACACCGTTTAATTTTAGTCCTTCGTTAGTTTCTTTTACCTTCTTAACAGCATATTCTAAGGCAAAATTAGAGAACAATGGAGATAATGCATCTCCTTGTTTTAACCCATCATGAATTGTAAATTTGTCAGACACATTAATACCCACACGAATTTTACTTTCTGTTTCACTGGTGCATACTTTTATCATATTAACAAGCTTCTTAGGTATTCCAAACTCGACTAATATATTATATAATTTATCTCTTTTGACTGAATCAAAAGTTTTTTTTGAAATCAATGAATAGCTGATGGACACTTTTCCTCACTTCTTACTTTTTTTCAAGTGTCTGTCTGATGTGAAAAAATTGATCTGTAGTTGATCTGTTAAGTTTAAATCCACATTGATAATCACCTATAATTTCATTAGCATATGGGGTTAGTCTTGTTAAAAGAATGTTAGATAATATTTTATATGTTGTTGAGAGTAGAGAAATTCCACGGTAATTATTGCAGTTCATTTTATCACCTTTTCCAACACAGGAACAATTATGGATTCTTTCCACTGTTGAGGGATTTCTTCTTTATTCCATATTAAACAAATTAATTTATGAATTTGACATATTAACGAATTTCCACCATATTTAATTAACTCAGCTTGTATTAAATCAATGCCAGGTGCTTTGTTATTCTTTAGCCTTTTAATAGCATCTTTAACTTCAGTCAAGTTAGGTTCTGGAACTAAAGGTTCTGCTGTGTGGACTTCATTTACTTCTGATTTATCTCCTACATGGACATTTAAAAGGTCATTAAAGTAGTTCTTCCATCTTTTTAGAATATCGCTTGGGTCAGCTAGAAAATCACCGTCTTTATCTTTTATCAAGTTTACTTTAGGTTGCCACCCCTTTCTAAATTCATTTACACCTTTATATAAATCTCTGATATTTTCGTTTTTGCTGTTTGCTTCAATTTCGTTAATTTTGCTTTTCAAGTAATCTCTTTTTTACTTCTAAACGTGCGGTTAACTTCTCGCTTTATTCTATTATAATTGCTTAGATTTGTATCATGAGAGTTATTTAACCACCAATGTCTAGCCTGATTTCTTATTTCTATTAGATTATGACATTCGTTATCAAACCATGGCTTACTTTTTCTTGGTTTATGGTATCCTATACTTTCTTTACCTGCTGATTCTATTGCATTACATACGTGCTCCCAATTTTTCCCAAGGTGAAAACTGCATTAGCATTTAATTGCTTTCTTCCCTTTGATTCCGCAGTTTAAACAAGCAAACAACGGATTATTTTGAATTATTCAACTGCTGTCTTGTAATTTATAGAAAAAATCAAGCTTTCATTTAAAGAGCAAAAAATATTTTTAGGTCATTTTTAAACATTATAAAATAATTTTAATGTCACTCTACAGACATTCTATGAGATTATTTAGATCATTATAACCTTACGAGCCTTTATTATTAGCATTCATTTCTAAGCTAGTGATACTTGACCGGTTTGCATAAAAGTTACAAATGAAATACTTTTTTCCTTTTTAATATTGTGTCAATATTTTTGTTTTAAGGTATTTGTCACCAGTTTTCTCTCATGCAGTTTTTGTCCAACCCGTTTTGTTTCATCAAATCAAGGGTGTGCTCTAAATACTATTTTTTAAAAAAGTTATATATTTGCTCCAATTAAGCAGCTTCATAAGCCTATTCAAAATGCATGTGGTGACATCAAGGACGTATTTGGGGTTTGGAGACTCCCCCTTCCGAAAGACTTACCAAGTGCACAATGAAAGTATACATGTTCAGCTTGGTTGTATTTTTCTGCCTAACTTATTGGAAGGCAAGGATTATATTTGGATCATAGTATAACTGAATGACAGTACCAAACAAGATTTATACACACTACTTATTATACGTAGTAATGTGACATGCACGAAATATCAATCAGTAACTCTATTTTTCGTCAATTGGATGTAACATCCTCTTTTTTGTTATTCAATAAATATTTAATTATTTATCTACATACAAATTACACATAACTACACATAAAGTTGATAATGAATTCGTGCTGTTATATATCTATTCTTATACAGTCTCTTACCTATTCATTCAATAATAAAAATACACTATTAATTAATATTAATTAACACATTTTAATCAATATTATTTTAATTTAGTATAATATAATTATAATAATTTGAATATTTATATATTAATTTTATTATTTCTGAGACACTTGGTTCGCCCCACCCCCGAAATATGTTTCTAGATAAGTGTCTGCGCGACATATGCTTTATTTATTTATATAGAAGTTCATCTCACCCGACGAGAGTGTTGCGTGGTTTTCGTCAGTCATTTCAAGCTCTCTCTCTCTCTCTCTCTCTCTCTCTCTCTCTATATATATATATATATATATATATATATATATATATATATATATATAATTCCAGAACGTAATGAAAACACTTTATGCACACTGTGGATCTGTAGTTTATCCCGATTGGAGTCTTGGTGATTTGTGCGGATGGCCACGCTGCTTCAGCGCTATCCGGAACCAGCAGCGGGCGGCTGACCCGGTCAGTAGGAGGGCGGTCGCTGGGAGCGGAGAGGTTGGCGCCGCGAGGGCAGGGGTCAAGCGGCTACGCTCATCAGTCACCTTCAGCGCTGGGGAAAGTGTCTCGGCCGAAAGGAAGGAAGAGCGCGAAGTGTCGATTGCCTCTTTGTGATCCTCCCGCGGGGGGGCTTGCTCAAAAAATACACGCACACATCCACTCACCTCCCAAATGGTTGGCGCGTTCGCCTTTGGGGCCAGTGGTCTCTGGTTCGATCGACTGTTGCAACCCCCAAAATTTCGATTTTGACCCAGCATCGTTATCTCGGGAATCTCGAGCAAGCATACGAAGTCAAGCCTCTGAGAAACTAGTGACTCGACCAATGAACACGCGAAAGGGATCGAGATTGCGTATAGGGGAAAAACGATTGCAGCTACTAGCTGTTTGCAGCAGCGTGTACTGCTTTGTTCCGCCCACTGCTTGCTCTTCTTCTCTGCCGTTATGGACATCTTGCTCCAGAGATTCCCGAGATAGAGATAGGGGGGAGGGGGTTCGAACCGTCTCCGATTCATATACATATTAGTCGAGTTTGGAATACCTAATAAGGTATTGTCTCCATTCCTCTTTAATTTTGACTTAGACTGTTAGGAAGGTAAAATAAACTAATGAAGGACTATAATTAAACGGTGTGACTCAGTTGTTAGCATATGCAGATGATGTAGACTTACTAGAGGATGATGTAAATACAATTAAGAATAATGCTAAAGAATTTTTCAAAGCAGCTAAAGAGATAGATAGGTTTGGAAGTTAGTAAAGAGAAAACTAAATATATGCTTACAGGCCGAAACCAGTGTTAGGTAATTATCAATATCTTATTATTGATAACAACTCGTTTGAAGCAGTTTCCAAATTCAAGTACTTAGGAGTAATACTAACAAATGAAAATGATATTAAAGAGGAAATAAAAAAAACAGGCTTAATTCAGGAAATGCCTGTTACTTTTCTCTTCATAAACTTTTATCTTCCCGAATAATATCTAAGAAATCAAAACTTAAAATATACAAAACAGTAATTTTGCCTGTAGTATTATATGAATGTGAAACTTGGTCCCTTACATTGAAAGAGGAACATAAATTGAGAGTATTTGAAAATAAAATCTTTAGAAAAATATTTGGACCTAAAAGGGATGAGGAGACAAGTGAGTGGAGAAGGTTACGTAATTTAGAACTACATAATTTGTATTCATGTCCAGATATTATTAGAATGATTAAATCAAGAAGACGTAGGTGGGCAGGCCATGTGGTACGAATGGGAGAGGAAAGAGGAGTTTACAGAATGCTTGTTGAGAAATCTGATGGTAAGAGACCTGTAGGAAGGCCAAGACGATGGAGATGGACGTAAAGGAAATCGGTAAGGATGGAAAAGATTGGGTTGATCTTACCAGTCATTCAAAGTTGTATGATCTCATACTAATCCTAAGTTCGGAGAAATAAATAACCTTCGATTGATTGATTTGCTTTATTTTACTTCGCTTTTTGTGCCACTTTTGGCTAATTTGCGAAGATGGGGATGAGTGATGATATTAATGAATAGACACTCACAAACAACCAAGCCCAGGCCGGGATTGGAATCCGGGACCCCTGTCGTCGTAGCGCGTTGTACTAACCACTCCGCCATGGGGCCATCATAAATGAACTTAGATTATAACATGGTAAACAAGTATATTTTTTGATTATTTAATTTTTATACTTGGTAAGTGTATCGGGGGAAGGTCCTGAAACCACCAAAATACGTCCTTGATACTGAAATGAAGTGGGCTGCGGTCTAAAAAGCCAGGTTATAGCTGTAATGGTACTCTACGTGCTGAGCATGCATATCCAAGGAAAAGAAACCTGGCAAATATTGGCGCGAACAAGAACAGGCTGTTATGCCACGAAGATTCGAAAATTCTTTTACATTGTGGAAGCACCTTTAAAATACACATAATTCTCAAAAGAGCTACTTGAATGAACAAAACAGCAAGAGGATCACATCTTGTAACCAATACATGCGCAAATAAAGCTTAGACTACACATAGCTACACATTATTTTTGTTGTTATTTTCTGTTGTTAGTACGTTCCAATGTAAAATGGCTAACGATGTATTTGGAATCTTCTATTAAATAAATAAATAAACAAATGTCAAGTTCTGGGTTTTGGGATGTATACCTGTACGGCAACATCTGAATTTTATTTTCTTGCCAGATAGAGCACTAAATTTGAGTGTTTCCAAAGTGTCTTGATTATCTAGACTTTGTATTTTATAGTTCATTTGCTGTTTTTAAGTTTTGTATTTTAATATCTTGAAGCATTCTTTCGTTCTGTTTTCCTTCCCTTATTTTCATGTTCATTTCAAGGAAAATATGCATTTTTTATTAGGCTATGCCTTATGCATTATTATCAAACTACAAGGCATTTACTCTCCATGGTCTGAATTTATTTCTGTTATTGATCGCATACATCTTCATGACAGTAGATCCAATTGCTACCATATTCGGAATAATCGTGGCATGTCTAAGGTTCACAAATGGTCAGAAACAATGATCATATGACCAAACACGTTAATTGCCTTGGGATTATGACCAGGATCGAGAATAATTCATTAATATCACATTACACGCAAAACTGGGGAGTAACGTAACGCAAATAAGCCGTTAGTTTTTCGGTACTCGGTGTTGGTAGCAGGTTACAGAAATTTTACGAGTTCTTTGTTATTTTACGTTGCCAGAACTGGAAGATACATTTGCCACGACGAAACATGCGCTTTGGTTTGGTGTTGTGTTTTAAACTTGTGTGTGTAAACATGCGATTCCAGAGAACAGATGGGATATTTATGTATAAAAAACTACTAACTTTTTCCCCTCATTTTTAAATTCGAAATCCAAATGTGCAGATTTGGGTAAGATACAGATTTCTGTATTAAAGTGGAGGAGGGTCGTGTCGATGCTCATGATGGAGTCAGTCGATCTTCCTTGTGTAGTGGTTAGCGTGGCATGATACGATGGCAGGGTTTTTCAGTCTATTTCTTTACTTGCATCAGGGCCGGGCGACCGGCGGCATCCCCTTTGATTAGCGCCAAAGCCTTATTTCTGATTACATATTTGTTTGTTTGAGTTTATTTTTAAGATTACTTTTTGCACAGAAAGGCCAATAGGTACTGAACGTACAGTTTAAAGTGGGATTCAAAACTCTATGTGCCTTTACCGGGTGCGTGGCTATTTGTTTAAAAAAGATTTGGACTTATTGACAAGAATTAATTGAAGTTACTGCTGCATAACAAAATTAGTACATTGCAAAATTATCCAGTGATTTATACTAAAAGACTACTGTTGTTCTGATGTCATTATGTAGGTATTAAGTAAACAGATTCAAAGCAGTAAACGTGTTCTTAAAGTATTTTTAAAATAATATTGTAATTTTATATCCGTTTTTTACTGGAGGAAGGTGGACAGATATGACCAGGGTGGAAAGTAGGGGAGGGGGCAAAAATTCACCTCTCCCGGGTGAAAATTTTATCTTGAGCTGTGTGACTCCTATCGCGATGTATTTGCGATGAACACGAAGGAGAACGACGCGAAATAAGTACACCACAAAATCTTCAGAGCCTCATCTGAATTGAACACATTCTATCGGACAGAATCGGAGAGTGCCAATTAACACCTCATACACTGACGTCGCCGAAGGTGCTAAGAAAGAAGATGTTTGCCTGCTTCATATTTTCCTTCGAGAATGAGAAAGTCAAATTTTGTCCCGTTTCAAAGATCTCCATTGTTCTCCTCGACAGAAATTTCAAGTGAAAATTTGAGTGGGTTGAGGAAACAATCGCCAAGTGGAATACCCTATGCACGAGAGCCAGTCCACCTCCACCGAATACCTGCAACTAACAACCAACACAAACAGGAGCGAGGTTCCCTCGCGAGGACCGCCAACGCGGGAGTTACGACCCCTCTTTTAAAAAGGGGCATTTCACTCGATTAGTGGTTAACCTACGCACATGTGTATGTGTGAATGTGCGCGCTGCCGTGATGAAAGGTTACGAGACCCGGAAAACTAGGATCACCGAGCAACGCCACCCACCGCCAGCACGGAGGAACCTGTCCGAGAGACCACCTGCCAGGTCGGCTGGCGCCAGGAGTGAGTCCCACACGAGGAGCCACCCCAGACAGGTTCTTGGCTTGGCCTGCGACAAAGGGATTTATTTATTTCTGCAGCCATCCTCGACACTCCAATATTCTCTCCTTCGTGGAAGCCTCGCCAATTAGCATTTTACACACCCAGGCACATCTCTCAAGTCTTTTGCTTCGGGGCCTCCCTGATGGAACAGTGGCATCGTCGTTACCTTGTAATCAAGGGGTCCTGGTTTCAAAACCCAGTGAAAAAGATTTCTAAAAATTAATTTAAAAAATAGTTACAATGAGAAATGTTTTCGGAAAACCGAACGAAAAGAAATTAAAGCAACGGTTATTAAAAAGAAAACTTCAACATTCTCAAATTAATTTGACTTCACTAGTTCGTCCTGACACAGACGAATACTTGTTTTCGAATATCTGAGGGTGCATGTTAACTCGTACATTCAACATAGTCAGATATTTCGTTTTCTAGAGATTTAAATCCATGATATTAATGCCAGCACTTACGAATGCTCACAGAGGGCGAATAAGAATTGGGATTTCGGACAATATTTAATACTTCTCGCGACTTCTATACTCTGTTTCGGGAGTCTGTGGGCAAACGAACGAAAACGAGTCCTCTGCACAAGTAATGACTCTGAGAAGGCCCGACCAATGAACGCGTAAGGGTGAAAGCGATTGCATGGAGGGGGCAATTCGACTTCAGCTACAAGCCATTTGCAGCAGCGCGCACTTACTTCTCCACCCACTTACTTTCCCCCCTCCTCTATCGTTATGCGTGGCGTTACTACACAGATTCCTGGGACGGATTATACCTAAGCGCTATTTCAAAGTATTAGCTCCCAATAGTTCACACAAAAAATGAGACAAAGAGCCGGAAATATGTATCGTTATTTCCACTTCCCCTGACCGAAGTTTTTCTTCTCAAGCGGACATTCAATCTTTATTATAGGGTGAGGTTCATCCTTTCTGTTGTGCCACATAACTAACCTCGTAAGGTAAATTTCCCCGTACAATTTGCACCATGTCATGAGGCATATATAGTGAGATGAAAGGGGGGGTAGGGACCCACACATTCTATCGATCTCTGCCGTTTTGGAGATGATGTGATCAGCACCACACTCCGGCCGCCTTTACCCCGCCCCTCAATCATAGAGATGGATGAGCGCCAGGGCCACTTTAAGCGGGGACAAGAAGTAATTCCGACCTTAGATGACCCATCCCGGGAATCGAATCCAGGTCTCCCGCGTGCCAGTCAGATGCCATACCGACGTTTTCCTTCTTTTTAGAAAAAAAGGAAACCCCAAGCGCTGGCTTTCTCTGACAATATCTTTAAATTCTCTGATGTCAGTTTTTATACAATTCTGCTCTATTTTCACAATCACGACTACACAAACATCCGACTTACTGGGGATTCTAACCCGAGAGCCCTGGCGGCGTTGCTGTACTATCTTCATATGCATACCAAAATAAACACACGAAATAGACACAAAAGGGGGAGATGAAAGAGTTACACAAAAGGATACACATAAGATTAAACACGATTGTGCATGGTCTCACGTATGATAAAGTAATACAGATATACACATTATGATAAAAATATGTATTATACATGGAAAAAAGTAAAATATAGTCAAGAATTGTTGAGACGGGGGGGGGGGGGCAAATATAAAAGAAGAAAATAAGACTACATAGGTACTGTCAAGTCAAGCCAGAAATGTGAACATCATTTTTCATGCAATATCACTCTTTAACGACAAGCACTGGCAGCTCGCATTGCACTGTTGCAGCTAGAGATCGAAGAGGAATCGATCTGGAAATGAATTCTGAACAACAGGTGCTTCTCACTCGAGGGTGAAAAAAAAATTAAACAGATGTTTTCGTATTAGGGAAGATGCGTTTATCCCAAGCATCCCCCTATTGAAGATACAGTATCAGCAGGTCTTCTGCATCGGCCCTAAACGAAGGGAGAATGGTGTTATAAGCACGAGATACTTTTACCGAAAAATTCCTTTGTGCCAGGTGTTTAGATAAGCCGCGCAAGGGTCTGGGAACGGAGCCGTGGGGAGGGTTCCCCCTCCCCTTCCCCGGCTGTCAAGAGAACACAGCGGCAATGTAGCCCTCGCGGTGCCCCACCCTCCCTGGCGCCAAGAATCCCTGTCTGTAGCAACACCACGGGAGGAGGGGGAGGGGATGCTGGTTTCTCGCCAGCCGCAGTGTGGGATCCCGACCAGCTGGCACCACCTGGACCAGCTTTGCTGACGTCACACAACAGGGTTGTCACATCCCGTCCCATCCCATTAGAGCTCCGTGGCAACACTCCGATGCGAACAACCACCCAATCAAGCCCAGCGTGGCTGCTGCATTCTGTCGGCGGGGGAAAAGGCAGACGAAAAAAACCTGCTACCGGTTACGTGCTGGGATGATTGCAGATTACGCCGTGATGGTTAAAGTAGGGCCCGCGGGAGCGTTTCGCTGCTTGAGTTGTTAGGGAATCGGCGGGGGTGTGCTGCACACGATATCTAGCTGCATCGGTTTCCTGGTTGGTGCGTGGGGAACAAAACGGGATCAACCACAATCGGTCTGATTCAATTCGTGTTCACTTTTCCCTTTCGAGTTATTTTTCACTGTAACCTTGAACCACGCCACTATTATTATCCAATCACGAACGAAGACTGCGATTATAGTTTTCAACCCCGAAAGAACAGGTGAATGCAATGGAAAAATAAAAAGAAACGTCAAATTGCGGTGGAATGATGAGTGGCACGTATACTAACATTTTGTGCACACACACATATGTGCATGTTTGTGCGTATCGTATATTCGGGTAGTTTCTGTTCTACCACAGTTGGGGAGGATGTGCGGGGACATTCCACCCTTTCTCTACCAGAAAATTTCCTCTCATCTGCTTTATCGTCACAAACTCCTCTCATGTAAGGCAAATATCCCCGCTCCCACCCAAAACATTCCACTTCAAGCGCTCCTCCAGATGGATTTTGCAATGATTTCTTTAAGGGCATGAGGAAGGGTTTCCGCGAATTTCTTCCTTTCACGGCAGGTGCGGACACTGTTGCCAACTTAGCTCTGTTGGAGCCAGATCTGGCTCTTTCGTGCACTTGTTTGGCTTTGAACAGGAGCGCCCATCCCTTACCCCACTATGGTGCCTTCACTGGCTCCGGCCCACATAGACCAACTTTTGACATGGATATACATTTTGTACGTGACGTGATATTGTCTGCGTCGCCCCACCCCCTCTTACCTCCCCAGCTACTTTTCTATAGCGCAGAGGCTGACGTAAAGATGACATCATTTATTTTCCATTTCATACGAGTATCGGTGGATTATTGAGATGGGTAATGCCGCCATATTTAGACGATGAAAACTAAGAATAGGTTGTCATCACTTTAAAGTTAACGGTAATAGCTGCGACCCCCATCCCTTTTGACACCTAAAATTACCCAAGGAGGCACTTTATCCAGCCTTCCTAAATCTAGCTCCTTGAAAGTCAACTTTGGCTCCATTTAAAGTGAAATGTAGCTCTGCGCATTAGGTTTGGCAACACTACCAGGATGGCCGTAGGAGGCAAAGAGAAATGCATTACGCTTATGGGAGCATTATTTTATTTGTTCTCTCGGAATATCAAACTCCCGATGGCACAGAACAACATATAAACGGAAAGATGACAGATTGAAGATTTGATTGGGAAACGAAAATGTAGAAACTTCCATTTCATTAGCCGTAACTTGAAGTTGTTACGTTTTCTTTCTCCATAAGGAATTCATGGAATTATGAAAATTCTTATTCAACATGAGGAGAAATTCATACTCCCTTGTGGTTTCGGTTTCGATACCTGGTAGAGGGACATTGCACCGTGGTTCGGACTCTATTTTAAACTGTAGGTCCAGTTCCGATTAGCCTATCTGTATATAAAGTGGATTTAAAACATCAATTCAAAGTCATTCTCTCGTATACCGTGTTATTGTTTTTAGTAGCAGTACCCATTCGGACGAAATTGAAATAAATGTGCAACTAGTGGGAAACTGTCACCTTAAGAAAATACCAAAAGCTTCCTGTCCACTTCGTCGTTACTTTCCTTCCATTCTACGTTAACCTACCCGTGTGTGTGTGTGTGTGGGAGGTTCGTGTATGTTTAATTTCTGTTTTGTCGCCTGTGCTTGTATTCAGCAGACAAGTATGGTGATGCAGAGTAAATTGTTAGTAAACAGCTTACACTTTGAGTTACTTTAGTAAATCGTGATTAAAATTTAGTTATATGTTTTACGTTTATCATTTATTTTTAAATTTGCACTTGCTACAAGGATGAGAAGAAAATGTAATGCAGTGAATAAAAGTGAATCTCCCATGAACAACCCTTCTGATTCATTACTATATAATCAGGAGGTGTGTGGTGAAGAAAAACTGACACACTTACTCAGAGTTCAGTTAGTACATACGAACTTTCCAGCCTGCTCATTACCAGTGCGTAGTTACAGATCGGTTAGTTCATTGAACTATCCAACTTGACTAGTGCCTATTTTAAGGGGGAGCATTGGTGGTTGACTGTTGCATGCATCCTTTCATATCGAAGTAATATCCAGATGAGATCCAAATTAGTCCAAAAATTGTACTTATTGTGTCCATACAAAAAAGTCTAAATTAAAGCAGAAGTCGAAGTAAAATTAACCCAATCAATCAATCAATCATGAGGTATACTTTGTGAAAATTGATGCACCACAGAACCTGCGAGAAAAACGGAGTGGAAAGGCAGAGGAGGACTTAATATTTGTTGGTATAGAGCGACCACAAACAAAAGAACCTTCTTCCAAAAGCCTTGGCTCATCTTCCCCTCCGTCCGTTCAACTCAGGCCACAAGGAAACATGCTCCACTCTACCCCTCCCCTCCACATTCGAGTACGATGCACAGCACACGCGGTTTCTGCTTAGGTCCTTTTGCCTGTGTTTTTTTTTTAAAATATAGGATATCACATTTAATTTCCCAATAAATACCATACAAAAATGTACAGGGTGTCCATAAATTATTCACCTCATAACAGATAAAAATATATTTACTGTAAAATGTTTCTCAGAAACAAGAGACATGGGATTACATTCATTGACTCAAAGAATCTTTAGTACTTCTTGTTAATAAATCTCTACATGGGCACCCTTAGTGGCTTTCACAATATCAAGTCTATTGATGAATTCACTTCACCTGCCACAGCCTCCTCAATCCTGGGGGACTCCGTGAAATGATTATTTTGTAGGCGGATCCTTCTTGTATTCTTTCCTATTATATAGGAGGCACTGAATATAGAATATATACACCCGAATATAGAAACGCTGAACAGTTACAGGAGATTTTGTTTCCCACTACGACAACACACATATTGCCTTTACCTGCAACACCGCCATTTTCACAGTTTTGATGTTACATAGTGTTGCCAAGTACATGGAATAATTTTTTTGAGATGTTCTTCATGTTAATACTAACGACCTCCACTCCACTTGCATATAAAGTTTTTTTATGGACATTTGTGGGGTGAATATTATCTGGAAATGCTGTATATTTGGTAAAACTGCATTTTTATCTAGTTTTTCCTATTTTCTGGAGACTGGTCGACCGGAATGAGTGGACTCCCCTATCCCCTCCCTCTCCCGTCTATGCTGCCATCATTGATCTTTGATATTTGGGAAACAAAGGGGAAACATCCAGAAGTTTCGCATAGACCGCAGCTGAAGCCAGGACTGCAAAAAGCGCAGTCGATGTGACGTTCCCTCATTCTTCTGGGGCAACGTGGAAGGGGTTGCGCCTCGGAGAGAGGAAGGGGGGCGTGTTGATGGTTGCATTACGAGTTCAGCATCACCTGCTGCTCGTGGATGGAGGCAGCCACCTGTTCATTGCCTCGTTGCCACGTTGTGGATTCAGATCACTCGGCCATTTGGGATTTAGACCGCGAATTCAACACTCCGGCCACGTCTCCTAAGCGGCGCCCAACGTCACCAAGCGCTGCAGCTGCGGGCCGGTGCACAGTGGGCCAGAATTCTGAAAATGGAGGCAAAAATCGAAATTCCTACTTCAAAGCAGAGCCTTTAAAGCATTTGTTCCCTGTAGAGCAATGATGGGACTGTCTGAAAACGCAAATAGTTCCTTCCAGGTGTTAACGTAAATGAGGATTTAAGGTGGGCAAAACCCATGCTCACAGTATCACCCATTGAGACTGATGTTGAATTCTCAGAACATTATCTGTTTGGGCTTCTGTTGCACATATTCTAGATATCGTCAAGGTATGCACTTTCTGTGGGTAGAGTATGAATTCAATTACGGTATTGTGGGCATTGTTATACGAGCAGGTTCATACGCTGCTGTTTTCAGCTGACTTGCAGTGATGTGTGTTTATTCCATTTGACTTTCAAAATTTGTGGGACAAGGTGGGATGAAGATCACTATGCCGAATGATTCAATGGGTCTTGTAAATGCAACCAAGAGAAAACTGGCCGCTAACTCGTGCTAATTCGCAGTTACGAAATGGAAAAAGAGTGTTAGTTGCATACGGCTTCACACTGACAAATATGCCTGCATTGAAATAGAATTTCATTAGAACGCAGAATTTAACGTAAAGAGAGCAGAATCGGAATACATTGGAGACCAGATACAGCATTTCAGTCCTACACGGTACCTCTCAACTGGCATTCGGGAAGATCTGACTATTTTTCACACATTAGTTTGCAACAGAGTGAGCGAGCGGTACATCATCTGCTCAAGAGTGTTACATTTGTAACGCTTGGCCGACAGAATTAGAAGAATTTTGACAAGATCACTCATAGAGCGACAAACGTAAACTGCGAAACATCTTGTAGCAGAATATTTCTGGTATTATATGCCCAATGGCGTAGCTACATAAAATCTTGGTGCACTGAATGCCGTATCAGCAGCAGCTGTCCTTCCAGTCGGCAGCTCTCTGAGGAGGCAAAGGAGACAAGAATCAAAATAATTTATTAAGAGAGTGACTTTCCAGAGAGCTCACGAATGTCTACCAACGAACATATTTTGCATCATCTGCTTATCGTCTGATCCACTTATATCAAGCCTTCGGCCATTGCCTGCTAAGAAATCATGCACGCTCTCAGAAGATGTCACTCGCTTGCTTGACATCAGGGAGTGTCAGATGAACCCCAACAATCTGCCTGACCAATGGAAATGTATATCCACTGCTAACAGTGAAGGTTTAAGTTAATCTCAGCCAGTACATGAACACAGTGCACTTTACAATTTATTTTGTAGTGTAACGTGGTTGAAATTCAATTTGCACAATGCACCGTGCCCTGAAGGAATATGGGAGAATGTGGTAGCTTCACACATTCACGATCTCGGATCTTTGTGGAGGTAATGAGATCAGCAGCACGCTATCACCCCTCACCCATTTCCGGGTTGCATCCAGATACCCATTTGCCCATTTACGAGGGACATTCCGGAAGTAAGTTTCATCATTTTTTTTCCACAGGGAAGCTGTATTACAAAGTGAGAAAACACATTGCCATAACAAAAGACAATCTTTCTTGAATTGACGATAGGAGGAGTGAGAGCAGAGGAGCGATGGCGCATGCTCAGAGTGCCAAAGAATAGAGATAAGCAGCAGACCGACGTGCTCCAGCTCATTCGAGTGAAAACCAGTACGACAGAAAGACGTGTGCTGGAAACGTGGTCACAAATGGAAGTGTGTGCTGTCGTGTGCTATGAATGGGCGCATGGGACTAGTGTTTAAGATATTCATCGATGCCTACAGAGTGTCAATGGAGACGACGTTGAGTGGTTTTGTTCTTGGACGACAATGCAAGACCCCATACAGCAAGGGTCACTGCAGAACACATTCGTCGTCTGGGATGGAAGAGATTGAATCATCCGGCCTGCAGCCCCGATCTTGCCCCATCAGACTTCCACCTTTTTTCTGCGTTGACGTCAGCACTATCGGGACGTCACTTCGGAAGCAACGAAGAGGTGAAACAGGCTGTGAAGAATTTCCGTAAATCGCTGGGCACCGATTTTTACCAGGAGGGTTTCTTCAAATTGATTTCACGGTACGACAAATGTATCAAAGTCGGTGGTGACTATGTGGAAAAATAGCCAAAATATTGTATTTTGTTATGACATTGTATTCTTCTGTTTGTATTAAAGCTTCCCTATGAAAAAAAATGACGAAACTTACTTTCGGAACGTCCCTCGTACATGCTGTGTAAACCCCAGAGCCGCTTTATACAGGAACAAAGCCAGAAAAAAATCTCGACCGTAGATCACCCACCCTGAGAATCAAACCCGAGTCTGCGGTTGGCAGTTAGGCGCCCTACAGGCTGTACCACAGTGTCTCCATTTGGTAGCATTCATGTCAATATGAACAGCATTGAATTGACTTTATGTGATATTGCAAACTGCATTTTTTCTCGGTACGTGAGCACAGGGCTTTCTTTGTACACGTTCCTTTACTTTATTATTTTACACTGTCATCATGTGAATAACCACATAATTTCAATAATTTTATGTTTTTTTATGTATTATGTTATGTTATTACTACTGACTCTATTCACCAAATCAGATTTTGGACACCATTTTCAGAATTCTGGCACACTGTGCGGTGGTATGATTTGTCAGAGAATCCTATGATTAGAGCTCGAAAGTTGATTAAAAATCATTTTTTTTGAGCCTTGAAAACAATACTAAACCTCAAATCAGTCAGTTCCCCTTCAGTCATACTCTAACTCGGGAATCTCTGGAGCAAGACCACGCATAAAGGCAGAGTAGGGGAGAAAGTGAGTGGGAGGAGCGAAGCAGTACACGCTGCTGGAAAAGCTGGTAGCTGCAGTAGCCCTTCCCTTTCCACGCAATCCCGTCCCCTCGCACGCGTTCATTGATCGAGTCCTCTGGAATCACTACTTGCCCAAAGACTTGCTCTGTTTGTTCGCTCCAAAGATTCCCGAGACAGAGTATAGAACCAGAAAACATATTTCTATTTTGCATTTTTTTTTTTGCATTTTTAAGCTTTTAGGTCATTTTTCAGTACTTTTTGTCATTTTATTACATTTTTCTTCATTTTTTAGGTTCACTCTTCTTCTCGCCTACTGTTTCGTGAAATTTAAATACATTTGTTAGCATAATTTCCTGACATGGTATTTTTAGCAAGTTTGCCATGAATCGAATATACGGTCAATGGAAAAGCACAATATTATTTTTAACTGAAGTGTTTGGCATTGGATAAATAATTAATCGAGGTAAATTTATTTTTCCTCCAGCACTTAAAATACTTTGAGTGAAGCCCACTTTGAGGTTCTCTTGGTGGTCACTATAATCGCTTTTATCTGCGGTTTTGGTTACATTACATATAAAAAAATAACCTGATGTGCGCGAAACACAACTGCATTTTCAGGTGCCGACCGACTACTGTATTGTGCAATCAGGCACGTATCCAGGAATTCCTTTCGGGGGGAGGAGGCTGAATACCATCTTTTTAAGAGGTATAGATAGAACCTTACAGTTGTATGTATAAGGCCAGTTTTGGCAATTGTGTTCCTAAATGGGGGGGGGGGCAAGGAAAGTTTACTTTCTCTTGGTAGACAAGGCTTAGCATTAAGAGGCCATAGTGTGATAGTGTGGAGGCAAAAGAATGGGGAGCAACTTCCCCTAAATGATCGCCACTGAAACGTGAAATCGGAACACTTTTTACAACTCGACTCCTCTGTTTCCATGCATTAACATTGTGTGCCGGAACTATCTGAGTATGTGTGCTTGTCCATTTCTTCTCATCAGGCATCAAAACATCTATGGTGTGTCTGAGTGTTTTTACGAAGCTGTTACACAAGCATGGGATGGACAGTCCACTCGACAACGGGAGATTCAAACTGTGGGCTGTGAAGTGGACGCAGACAACTCTCGCATATTTCTATCTGATTCGAGCCTAAACACCACTAATGTGTCTTGTCCTCCCATGTTTGCAGCTCTTATGGACACTGACTGATCGCTAATCGAATGTATGAATTGTCATACTTAACTCTGAAGTCTCATTAATCGATTATTTGTACAAATCAACAGCGTATTTATATCCTCATTATATTCTAGATCTAGAACGTTCCAGAGATAAAAACAATTCGTTAATATTGTCAGTAGTTCGACTCCTCCTCTTATTCCCTCTCGCGCTTTCCACAGATTAAAAAATTACAATCAATCGCCCCACGTGTGGCGCTACGTTTGCAGCTTCCAAATGCTGACAAGTATTTACATAGTGCTGCGACAACACCGAAAGCGCAAGAAATGTTATATTATCAACAACAGGGTTATAGACCATTCTCCGTCTTGCCTTGATAAGTATTTATCTCCTTAAATTTACGTCACATTATTCAAGAAAACAAAAAAAAAAACTAATTTGATGTAGTGTAAACTGAAAAATTAACCGGGGGGGGGGGGGGGTCGAGCACCTTGTACCCCACCTTGGATACGTGCTATTAACAATAACAGGGTTACAGAACATTCTCCGTCTTGCCTCGATAATTATTTCTCTCCTTAAATTATCGTCACATTATTTTATTTCACACCACAATAAATCAAAAACCTCATTTTATCTAGTGTAAACTGAAAACTTTCTGGGGGCTCGAGCCCCCTACGCTTCGATACGTGCCTGTGTGCAATGCCTACACTGAAAGGAGGTGAATGACTTACACAAAAGGAAAAAAAAAAACTTCAAGTAAAAATGAAGAAAACTACATTAGCACATGATGGTTCTTTTTTCCCTTGGCTTCAGTAGTTTAAACCACAGAACAACGGGTTTTGTCTAATTATTCAACATTATGAAAATATCAAGCTTTCTTTTCAAGAGTGAAAATTATTTTAGGCAATTTTTTAGCGTTTTTAGATCATTTTTAATAATTTTAAGGTCATTCTGTAGGTCATTTTTTGAATTTTTTTAGATCATCAACTACCGTGCCCTACCTATGATTAGGGACGTGAATTTTTCGTTTTATTTTTCCCTAAATTTCGGTGTTATTTTTTACTGCAATTCGGTGTTATATTTCGTGATTTATGGCGAAATTCGGTGTTATTAATTTAAAATCGGTGATATTTTTTCATGCGTTTTTACTGTTTCTTCTATGCATAAGATTTTCACATTGCTTTAGTTCTGTAAAAGTTTGGTTTTAATGACAAAAAAATAAATTTAAAGCTTACCTTTGTAAGAAATGACAATTGTTTTTGCACTTGGAAAATCATTTCATCTCATCGGCCACTAAATATGAAATATTTATTGAAGGATATCACTCAAATCTATGAACACAATCATATTTCCAACTTTTCACTCTAACAGAATAAAATTTTCATTTTTTTAAAGTCTCTTTTAAGTTTACAATAACATCGATGGCTTTTAGCATATCGTATTAAATGCTCACAGTATTCATTCACAACAGTTCCTACACAAAACACACTTCTAAACAGAAATATAGGAGTTTTTGTCCCATTCACTCCAATGGAATGATTGCTTTAACTAAGGATTCCACAATTGGAAGTGCGATGTACTCCTTGTCTTCTTTCCTTCTTTTAGGCTTTTCGTAGCCTTCAACGACAGAAAGTTACCGGTTTGTTTCACTCGCTTTACTATTCTTCTCTTTGTGCCTGTCACTTCCATTGTGGTATGCTATTTTGCAATTGCAGTGATTACAAAATATGTAGTTCTATCTGAAGCAAGTCTTTCAGAAGCAAACTAATGCATTTACTGTTGAGTTTGGCATGCAAGACGATGCACAAACCGAGTCCGTGTCGCTTGCGCCGAGACATTTGGGCCGGAGCTTCTTATCGGTTCATTTCCGCCGCGATATATGTCAAGACCTTCCTTGGTGGGTTTTCCCACAATCCGGAGTGTCATTACCGCCGTGCGCATGTGTGTTTATGACGTTGCCTAGCTCCAACTGTTTTTATCTTCGATTGAAAAGGAAGGTGATTGGTAAATGAATGTAAGATGAAAGTATATATCATAGATATACATTGGGAAATTAGTCTTTATGTAAAACTGAGACTTGAGAGAGACGACAAGATGGCTGAGAATATGGGAGTGATAGAAACAACGCGTGCAATGCCTTCGAGCTTCTGCATACCTACAAGAATTCAAATAACGTTTGTATTGTTGTTGTGCAAGTGTATCGAAATATTGTGTTTATATATACGTAGCTATTACGTATATAATGTTTGCCAAAAATTACACTGTATTTATAATGTTTTTGACGATTTTATGTAGTGTATAATAATTAAGAGTAATAGACTGGCACGTTTAAGTTGCTTCCAAAGTGTACATTTACGGAGTACTTGTAGAATGCTTTCAATATTTTAACAGTAGTGTATTTACAATGTTTTTTTTTACGATTAACGATAAATGATTAATTGTTAATAGGCTGATACTGATTTATGTATTTTCTGTTGTGTAATAAAATTGATACAAGTAATCCTGTGTAACGTCTTTTGAAATAAGTAAAGAAAAGTCATATTTACTCTCTGGATAGGTTTAACATTTCAGTGTAAACACAGCTGTGCATCGTCATAAACACACGTTTGATTTTATGTTTTAAGTCCACTTTATGCACCATGTGCCCATAAACACACATGTGCGCGGCGGTGATGACACTCTGGATTGTGGGAAAACCAGCCGAGGAAGGTCTTGACATATGTCACGGCGGAAATGAACCGATAAGAAGCCTCGGCGCAAACGACACAAACCATGCAGCCCCAGTGATTTTGATTGACTGAAATTTCCCTAACAATGCCAATAAAATCCCTCTCCGACTTCAAAATACAGTTTTGTGTACACACATACACCCACACCCCTAATCCTCTCCCCCGCAACACAACAGGTGTTTCTCCCTGAAAATTTTCCAATTCCTAAGAAACTTCTCTTCTGGGAGATCACCGCAGCGAACTCTTTATTTCAGGACGAGGTCAAAGCAAGGCATACACTGTAAAAGAAAAAAAAGCCGTAATTTTACGGTGACCTCACCGGCAGATCGGGCGTCAGTGGCGTCACCGTAAAATTACAGTGGTTTCACCGTAATTATGAACAAAATTGCACCGTAATATTACAGAAATTTCACCGTTCCAGTTACGGTTCAAGTACTGTAAGTGATACTGTTATTTCACCGTACGAATACAGAAAATTTCCCGTGATAGCAACAGTGAAGGATGCTATAATTTCACCGTAATTTTACAGAAAATTTCCCGTGATAGCAACAGTGAAGGATGCTATAATTTCACCGTAATTTTACAGAAAATTTCCTGTGATAGCAACAGTCAGTACTTTGCTTTTCTTCTTTTTTCATTGTAACAATATTAACAGTAACATACTTTTAATGGCTTAAAACTATATTCTGTGTTATTTTCCACAATGTATTGAATTTATAAAGGTTACATGTTCATGGTGACTAAAATCACTTTGACATTATAAATTTAAGCCACTGAAATACATTAGCTAAGCTTTTGTATAATAATTTTTTGCAAAAAAATATAATAAATCACAATATATAATACTTACTTGTAAACCTGCAATGTACATTCACTAGTATCCATGGTAGGAAATATTGAAACCTGTGGGCAGTGGGGATTTTACTTTTCTAGGAGTAAGTGTAAATCAGAGCCTGTTTGAGTCATTCTCACTTCAGAACACTCCCTTAAATCTACACAGATTAACCATACAGTTGAACTATTAACAAAATATGAACACTGTAGATAACTTTTTCAGCACCGAGACTACTCACACATCAAAGCAGCAGATACATGCTTCCTGAAAGCATAATGCATAATATTCAGTTTTAAAACACAAGCAAAGAAATGAAAGAATTTATACTCGAATAACATACCACTATTTTAGTGTTCATCTCGTGTTTTAAAATGAATAGCATGATATATCATGCTTCCACCAAGCACATAGCTGCTACTACAGGGCATAAGTTTCATTATTGTTATTATTTATTGAAACATAGGAGTGTAAGTTTCATGTTTACCAGTGTTTACATAGCAGTGAAAAATAGGACTGGAAATATGAAAAGAAAAAAAAAATAGACACACAAATACACCATCAGACACACAGTTATTCCTTAATATTGTTGGTTTAGATTGATTTCCAGTGTTAATGTAGCAAATTTATGTTATTAATCAAGTGTAATCAGCAATTGAAAACACAGCAAACTGGACCTCCTGAAGTTAGAGCAGGTAATCATTAAGCCAAATTAGAAATTGGTAAAAAGTAGGCTATTGTGTGGCTTAATGGTTAACTGTTCTCACTTCACTACGTTTGCTGGATATCTAAATGGTGATTTTTATTGTTGGGATATATATTAATTAAAAATAATGTATCATGTAGAATAAGCCATCTTTATTTCAAATGATATTGACAAATTCCATTGTTATATGCATCCTTCATATTAGCCTGGAAAGTTGTTCTTTGCTGAGTGATGGGTTCTTTGCCTCAGTTACCACCTGAAATTATAAGAAGATCATAAAATAAACAAAGATGCACACAAGAAGTATATTTTTTGCAAAAAGTGCAGTAAATTCCTAAATTCCCTAAATTTAGCTTATGAGGACAAAGCAAACAACAAAATGTAAACATTACATGCAAATTGCTTCCATTTCTTTTAAACTGAAGAAACTGGAAAATGCAGACACAAATCTAGAGAGTGATGGGGAAGAAAATTTGAAATATGAAACTCAGTGCATTACCCTTGCAAAGTGAAATAATTACTTTACATTTGAACATAGATTTGAGAGGAGGGACAGCAAAATAAAAATAACCCTACTATAACATTTAATAGTGGATGTGCAGTACTAATAATTCTTGTATAGTGTTACAAATGTAGTCGCAGACAATTCTGGGTTGCAACACATTATCTCTCATCTCCCAGGCAAATAAAAAATTTGAATTTGAAAGAACATGGTAATTGCATGCATTGCTGTCAGAAGTGTGCAGGAAAGAGTGGAGGGAGGGGGGTACATTCTCTAACCTAAACTTACACTTGTACAGTGGGATCCATGAGTATTACCATGCAAATTGTCCATCACCATGTTCGCGCACTTTATTTGACCCAATAAGAGCTTCAAGAATTAAAAGAAAACTTAAAACAAGCTGTTGACAACTTCTACACCAGCATACATAAAAATCCATTGCTTAAAAACACACGAGAATGTAGCAGAAAAATTAATGAAAATAGTCATGGACAATTTGCACGGTAATACTCATGGATCCCACTGTACATTATGCCACTTTGTAGATCAATTGTTGAGAAGGTAAGAATTACCTCTCCGGCATCTCCCTTCCTAAATTGTCTAGAAAATCAATTATAATATTTTTTCTTCTCATAAATTAGATACATGTATAATTTTTTACACAAGAGTTCATTTGAAAAGTTTACGTATTCCTGCTTCAATGAAATCATAATATAACTATACAAATGTAAGAACAATGGCTATTTCCACCTGTCACAAAACAAGAGGGCAAGCCCTTCAATAATGGGAACAGAGATATTTTGCTAAAATAAAGTACTTAAAATTAATTAATTCATTAAAACCAATAATGAGGTCAATGGACATATGGAAAAGGGTGAGGGAAGAAAGGCAAGAGGACAGTACGACCAACCTGAAAAATGAATACTAACCTAAATCACCACTGTACTTCACACTATAATTTCAATTCAGTCACAGTGTTAATTATTACAATCATACATGCGTGTCATTCTATAGAATGAAGGGATCTGAACCAGTTAATTGATGGGGTGATGTAAACTACTCATCATTCATCCTCTTGATGAGACCACTCGTCATTGACATGACGAGTTATTGCTTGGCATGCGAAAGGTACAAATTACACAAAGGAATTAAACTACTGAAAAGACAATGGCAACTCGTTGGATTTTGTGAACCGTTGAACCTGTATCATGGCTGGGTGTAGGATAATTACCTGTCTAACTGAAGTCTCTGAGCTGAATGAAAATAGCGAAGTCCTCTGTAAGCTTCTAACTTGTTGACCAAAGCGTGCTTCCACTATCGACCTCCTGTCTTGCTGACCTCCTCTCTCTACCAAATCAATTCCCAAAGTCCAGCCACTTCCCAGCTTGTCTCACCTCTATATTCCCTGGCCATCGAGCTCTTCCTCGATGCCGAATCGTGTTTATTATAATTGCTACCATGCAAACCGCTGACACCATAACCAGAAGTGTTACCTGTTCCTGAATGCTCAGGAGGTTTGCATGGCACAACACAATGCATTGTAAACATGCCTAAGAGGCTTGAGACAGCTGAGAAAAACAAGTGAATGCCCTGGTCAACATGAAGCGTTCAGAGAGACTTAATAAAATAAACATACAATCTTAGGGATTGATACGTTCGCGCCTCCTAGGAAAAATTTTCTCCTTTGAAAATTTAAAAGTCAAATCGCAAAGCTTGACACGACTCAGGTTCGCCAATTCCATATATTTTCTTAAAAAACCAAATATACAAAAGAAAATCCACCATAACTATCTGTTGTTTGCCGTAGCCTGAATGAAAAAAAAAAATTTTTATTCCCTAAACTCTAAAATGAATAATACCCTTAATACTAACAAATTCGTATGTTTATACGATGTAAAAAACAATAATATATACTATTATAGGACTAGAAATCACAAAAGTTCGTGTCGTTAAGCGAAAAACTCTTAATGCATCACATGTGCGTGTACGTAATGTGTATTATGTACAATCGCTCATCAACCTGCTCCTAGTCAAGAGTCTGTGATGCCTCGCCACGCGGTAACGACTCTGTGTCTCCCGCGAGGCCAACGGCTGGAGCGTCTTGCAAGATGGAACGGAATTCACAATGTTTGTTTATATTGCCCCTCGATATAGACTCTTCAAATAAATAGAAAAACCTTAAAAAGGTGCACAAATAAGTACACGTAAGTAAGCATGTAAAACATTGTGTTATCTCACTGTTTTGTCCGTGTGAAAACCTGATCATATCAAAGTGCGTATGTTTTACGAACTACGTAGCCAGTGCACTCCTAACATCGTTGAATATATGAACTTGCATGGCTATGTTGCACATTCCAATGTATTATTATACAATATTCAATGCATATAGTGAGTTACACTGAAAACTGTCGCTGGTAAAAACTTAATTATAGCGTTCAATTTTCTCTTCTACATTAAACTGTACACTGTATACATATATATGGCTTGGTGAATACCTTTGTATGACTGCACACAAAAATTAATAATCTTCCAAGTGACAAAACTATGTGCTTGAGTTTAAATATCAAATAAATGTTCTGCGAACAAATGTGTCGCTTTCAATATTCCATGTTGGTGAGAAGAAAGAAAAAAATAACAATAATACCTGCATGCGACAAACATATGCATAAAATATTGTCACTAAAGCATGCTTTCTAAAATGTTCGAAAGTGCTGGAATTATGTTTTTTATTGCTTGCATGTCTGTTTATTTATTCAAAGTGCAAAATTTCATCTTAAAAAAATTATGCACTAATTACACTGGTTAATTGACACCACTGGTGCTTGTCGCTTCCTTGTAGTAAAATGTAAACTTAAATGCATATAAAACTGGTTCTCATGCATGGCACAAAACTGAAAATGAGTATAAGGGCTATGGAAAAGTATTGTTTCCCATAATGCATGTTAAATAACCAAATAGATACACATGATAGGAGCTCGCATGTGTATGTGTAAAAACACTGTAGCACAATTCTGTAATTATTGTTTGTTACCGGAACTGCTGTTTGTAGAATGTATGTTTTCTCTGCTTCCTCTTCTTTCTGGATTACTTGTCGTCTTGACTGCATTGGGGCAATGTAAAAATGTAGTAAATTACCCGTAGAACTTGGGAAATGGGGAAAAGTTGTTGTTTTAACTGCAAACAGTGTAGAGGGAAATTTTATCTAGCTCCATCACTAGGTGTCGTTAATAATGTGTAGTCCGCTATACTGGAAATGTATGGTTGACTACATCCTTCCTGTAAAAGGTAGTCTCCGTGCAGTAATAAGTAGAAATGTCTGCATGTCTCCCTCAAATTGGTGGTGACGAGTCTCTTCTTGAAATAGTACTTAAAATGTCTGCATGTCTCCCTCGTAGAATGATACTCAGTCTTTCTGCCTGGTAATAGTAGACTGCCTGCGGATGTCCGTCATGAAAAATGCCCATGGATGGTGTAGGCATTGCTTGTCCATGGCGTTCCGTATAGACAGGTTAGGTTAAAAGGAAAAATTATGACAAAGAAAGGAAATTGCAATAGGATGGGTATATATAATTCAAGTATGCATGTACACAAAACCAACTAATTTCCACTGCCTTTTCTTTAAAATCAAATTAAATTGTCTCATCAAAAATAAAATATGATTAAAATAAATTGATAAAATAATTGCCATAACTCTTTGAAAATAAATAAGGAAAATTTAAATAAAATATCCAACCGTAATTAAAATATTAATGTCCATGATTAATGTGTTGCCTTAACCTATTAATTATTACTGCGCTGCTCTGAATTAATCTGTTTAGAAAGCTGATAATGTTTATACAAATAATATCCTAGGGTTGCGGTTAATAAAACATTCCAAATAACAAAAACTAATATCGACATGGGCAAAGGGTTTAGAACTAATTCTTGAAATGAAATGTTCTTACTAATTGATTGATTAAGTTGTTTTAAAGCAAGTTCAAGTGGAGTCCATTGGGGAATAGTGAAATCAGATAAATTCTTAGGAATATTAAGTAGTAATCCAATTTCCTTCATTTTTACTTGTTCGAAAGCTAACATTCTTGTGTGTAAAATTTGTTGATCCACAATAATCTGCAAAAAATCCTGATAATTAAAAAATAAAGATTGGCCTTCGGTAAGCTGAACTGATCTGTGCGTGTTCAAATTATTATTCAAATTCTGAATCACAATAAATTGACCTGAACCTGATATTAAAATACCATTGCGTGTTCTGATAAACTGGAATAATTTATTGTCAGTAATAGACTTCACTTCAAAATTACAAAATGTAGAATTAATAAACAAAAATAAGTGTTGCAAGCATGTTCTAAATGCTACTTCTGAGTTTCGTTGAAACTCCAGGTGGTAACAAATATAGCATCAGGGAATTAAAAAAGTAAAATTCAAATTTGAAACACAATAAAAATAATAAAAAGTTTCTCAATTTCAAATTTCCTTTAAACAAAAGAAATTTAACCACTCAAAACTTCTTGAGTCCGCCGTATACCTCAAATCACTTGGTCATGTAAACAGACCCGCCGCGGAAAAATATACTTGACCCATATAAGAATGGTGTGTCAATTCCTTAGGTATGTTCAAACAAAATAAATAGAGAATAGTTATGCTATATATTACAATATAAATACAAATTAATAGTTATTACCTACTGTACTAACATTAACATGAAGTTAATCAGTAAGAAGTAATGAATTTCATTGCTGCATTGTCGAATAAGGTGCAAATTGGTTAAGTGAACAAAATTTCCTAATAATGAATTCTCAAATTCAACATTTGTGGTAAACCACACTGTTTAAATTTGGAAAGGCTAACGATGCCATGGCGACTTTTGCTGCACATGCCTGTGCCAATCACCGAGGCTTAGCCTGGCATGTTGCTAATAATCTTGATTACTCTAAGTGCATAAAGTGCTGAAATTGCCCTTTTGTAGAAATTTCCCTGATTTTATCAAAATTTCGTTATCTCTATCCTGATTCAAACCAAATGTACGTCGATTTCCCTAAAATTTTACTTACTATAAATATATCTATGAAAAACGGGAAAATTTTGCGAGAAAAACGCAAAAAAAATTCGTCTTGTTGTTCCTTTGTAAAATTATTGGTCGTGAAGATTCTGAAGTGCATAAATGCGACGTTTTACGGAAAAAAATTATCTATATAGAACAAAATATCCCTAACATTGTTTACATGAACTTCTATCGTAAAAATCAAATTCTGATGGCTATATGTGTAACTAAACTGATCCCCTAAAATTGTAATGGACGACCGCCCCTGGCCGTTGTAATCTCCATGCTAAGTGTTTTCTGACTTCCAGCGTGTTCAAAGTACTCGGGAGAGCGCTTGAGTGCAGAAAAGGAATTTGCTGATACCAGACATTCTAAATTGTGCAAGGTTGCATTTGTGGTCGCTGGACGTAACTGAAAATTTCTCTATGGCGACAACGAGAGCTCTGGCAAGTTCGCTGCCGTGCTCGGCGACTTCGGGGAAGTTCGGGTTCCGTTCGGGAGGTGGAGGGGAAAATTCGCTGCTTCGGGCAGCGGGCATAGGAACGGAGAAAGAAAATGCAAGGCGATGGTTCGCTGATACATTGAATGACGCGTAACTGTTTACAAAACTTTAAATTACTACGAACAAAGTCTAGTAAGCGCTGCGGGAGTTCGAAATAAAGTCAAGGTCTTTGAAATGACGTAATAAATTGGATGGAAAGCAAAAAAAACTTCGTTGCGCTTACGACAGCGTGTTACTGGAACACTTCCGTGCTGGTAAAATAACAACAGTTGGGAAGCTGTTAGCAAACTAAATGACTAATAAACCTTGCATAAGGTACAATCAAACATAAAAAATGAATTAAACTTAAAATTTAAATCGTAATTAATATAAAATTCTAGGCGAATGTGCAGTCGTAGAAAATATGGTCTGTAAACGATACAACAGGTTCGGGAACCTGAAAATTTGGCTTACTTTCTGCTTTTAAAGTAACACTGGAAACTTTCTCGACTTTTACTGGTGACTGATTCGCAAATAACTCTTTAACTTTTACAACTGGCTGAACACAGTGTGAAATAGGCAATTCACTTTCCATTTTGCGACTGTTTTGAACAAAATTAGGATCCTTGCTTACGGCAAATTTCTGAACTTTATCTTTAATGGATAAAATATTCTTCGGCAAATCTATACTGTCGTCTTTAGTGACTAAACTATTTCTGGATACGTCTTGAACTTCTAGTTGTACCCTAGGTTGAATAATAATGGACTGAGGAAGGGGCGGGGGAATTGGCGGGTGACTCGTTTTTAATGGTACCACTTCAACAATCGGTACAACATCGTCGTAAACCTGATCAATGGGCGGTGAATCATTCTTAAGTTTGCTTAACTGTAACTCGTTGGTACACTCATGGTCATAAGTAATAGATTTCTTGCGTTGACATTGAAAATAACAGATTATGAAAATTATAAAAATACTAATAATAAATGTTGTTAATAATAAAATTGTAATTATATTATAAGGATAGTCAAAGGACTAATACGTACTTTAAGCCTGCCTAGTCTAAGTAGTAGATAGTTTAACTCAACTTTTAATTATTTCTGACTCTAGGCTCAAGTTATCTGCGTACTTTATTTATTTAATATATATTTCTTTATTCACTAAATTTATTAGCACTGTTTAACTTATCTTATTTTAAATTTTACTGCAAACTTATCTTATGTTATTTTCAGGTGTTAACTTTACGTTTAAATTCTTTGAAATCAATCGAACCGTACTAAGGTACAAGGTAAAGGAAAAATTGAGTCTGATTTACTCCTGACTACCTGAAATAAAATAATAACTATTATTTATGCGATCTTTAAATGCATAAAATACTAACATCACTAAAACTTGAAGAATCTTTTAATTCTCTCTACTCATTCTAAAATATGCTTAGCATATTATTGTGGCAAAGCTTTAAACTAAAACCGTTGTGGTTTAATCATAATCATTCTGCGATGGCAGAATGGATTTCCAGGATTATCGGTTGCAATCCAATATCCGAAGGAAAATACTTGTTAGTGGAGCGCAATAAAAATCTTGACGTCGACGTCTACATATTCATAAAATATAAATATTCTCATAACTGGCGCTTAAAAATAAACTTTGCTAATATAATCATATACCTTCTTCTGAAGAGTAACTATAAAATTCTAGTGATGTATTCGCTGAGCTAGTATTGTTACATACTGCAAAAAACTTTTGTGCCTAAAGCACATTATTAAATAATAAGTCTGCTTTTAATTGTTAATATTATTAGTGCTATTTTATTATAAATTATTATTATATCTCATGAGTGGATTTAAAATATTAGACCTGTTTCACTTTAATAAATACCGTAACTTGGAGCAAACTTGCAATATTTATATTTAAGATTTTAAAACAATCTACCTTTTACAATTTTTACCATTCGAAGCTACAACGTGCTAAGGATAAATATTCAACTGTCAAACAAAACATTGTTTCGGACAGGAGAAAAAAAAAAAATATAAATATATACTAACAAAAAAAATCTCGTTAATATGTGAGAAACGTCCACGCCGTGTAATGCTCTCATAATTCTCTTCTAGTTATTCAAAATAAGTTGGCTGTGCCTAACTTTGCTTAAAGCATATAAGTATATGTATATCTGTGTACGGATTCATTCTCGTCACTACTGCTTACCTGTGAACGGACATCTCTCGTCACTGCAGCCTAATTATACATCTATTACTTCTCAACTAGAACTTTTAATTATTCAGGCGGTTTATACCCTAAATCACGGTACGAACATTGTACATGCGTGTCGAGGAATATAATTGGCGTTTTGTTTCTTTTCATATTAACATGAATTAAAATTTTCAGGCAACGTATGCGTAAGTTAAGGTAACGTAAGGCAAGTGACTATCTCGTATAAACTTGACTATCTCCTTAATCTAAGCTCCCTTCATGAGGTGCTAGGAGACTTCAGTCATTAAGAATATAAATGAGTGGTCCTCGGGGCCTTATTCGTTCCCAAAACTATATATATATAAAAATGTAATATCCTCGTTGCAAAAGTCTTAGCAGTCATAGTTCAAGCATTCTAAATCCTTTACAAGTTACGGTCAGTTTTAAACAAATTTAAATTAAACTTTTAAGAAATTTCAATTAATTATAATAACAAAAACATTGACTCAAACAAGCATACTCTGTGCCATAACTCGTTAAAATGCACCATAGTGCCGATTGACTCTGACTCGGTGGCACTAATTTATTTTCCTCATTCATAAATAACTTTAAAATCCACTTTTAATCCACATTATTAATTAATTAAAATGTTAAAGGTAAAATCGTTTACTGTTCACTGTAGCTTACTGCATCCTCATAACCAACGTTGTAATAATTTTCGTATTCAAGATTATGTAAAAAAAATTCTAAAATCACTGTCAATGCAAGAAATCATCAAATCTAAATGCCTTTTCCTTATTCCTTAATTAAAATTCTGGATGGTAAAAATTTCCCAAGTGGGAATTTGTCGTAGCCATGGTACCGGGTTCGTGAGTGAACCACAGAGCTACCAGGAGCAGATTGATAGGGAATCGTCCACGGACGTCCCTGGGCCGGCCACATTTTTTATGAAATGGGCCTCCCTAAAATCCGACATCGAACCTTCCGCCACGCGGAATGCCGGACGCTCCTGATACCAAAGCGCCAGCCCGACGCGGGTAACCACGACGGAGCTAAGGCGCAGGTCCTCCGCATTCTTACATTTCGCTGATTACCGACCCAGACTCGAGGTCGATAAATTTCATCGCATTCATCCTCATGTTAGACTAAACATCTATCATGGCATATATAAATTCTTCTCCCCCCATTAATTTTAAAACCTTTAAGCCCTATGTATTTTCAAAAATAATTTTGGCAAGGACATACCAAAAAAAACTAAACTAATGAGCAAAATTTTGGGGTGGGATTTGACCATGTGTCAATATTTGGGGTGGGGTTTAAATCCTAAACTGGTTACAAACTCTTTTCTCATCGCATTTCCGAAAAAATGCATGAGAAGCCCTAGCAAATCCACCACGTGTCATTCTATAGAATGAAGGGATCTGAACCAGTTAATTGATGGGGTGATGTAAACTACTCATCATTCATCCTCTTGATGAGACCACTCGTCATTGACATGACGAGTTATTGCTTGGCATGCGAAAGGTACAAATTACACAAAGGAATTAAACTACTGAAAAGACAATGGCAACTCGTTGGATTTTGTGAACCGTTGAACCTGTATCATGGCTGGGTGTAGGATAATTACCTGTCTAACTGAAGTCTCTGAGCTGAATGAAAATAGCGAAGTCCTCTGTAAGCTTCTAACTTGTTGACCAAAGCGTGCTTCCACTATCGACCTCCTGTCTTGCTGACCTCCTCTCTCTACCAAATCAATTCCCAAAGTCCAGCCACTTCCCAGCTTGTCTCACCTCTATATTCCCTGGCCATCGAGCTCTTCCTCGATGCCGAATCGTGTTTATTATAATTGCTACCATGCAAACCGCTGACACCATAACCAGAAGTGTTACCTGTTCCTGAATGCTCAGGAGGTTTGCATGGCACAACACAATGCATTGTAAACATGCCTAAGAGGCTTGAGACAGCTGAGAAAAACAAGTGAATGCCCTGGTCAACATGAAGCGTTCAGAGAGACTTAATAAAATAAACATACAATCTTAGGGATTGATACGCATGTAAGGCTGATACATGGTCATCGCAGGAAGACAAGAACTTCAAACTGAAGCAGTGGTTTTTGAGAAGCAGATATTTTTGTTGAAAATATGTTTTGCTTGCCACTCTGAAAAAAGTCTTTCAGATATCCAAGAAATAACAACACACACATGAGGCCTGAAATCCCCATGCCTATTATAAAAGCCTAATCCAGGCACAGCCTGCATACGTGGTGCATTCCAGCATTACTTGCGAGACATTTCACACAAAAATAAGATTATAGACATGCAATTGGATTAAAATTTTCATAATGAACTGATTTCATACAATTAAGAATTATTTTGTGATGTGTCTTAACAAATGAAAAGAGTTGAGTATGATGACATAGCCTGAATGCATGAAAAGCATTATCAAAAATGTGGTATATGTGTTGCTTCAATAATGTAGCAAAATGCGACTTCATTTGTTTGTGAAGCATATAGGATACACAGATCTAATAATTTTTGTTTGTGAAATATGGATATTATATGCATTCACAAACATTTAAACTTTAATGCAATTGAAAACACTAATATTTTTTGGATTAATTCATTTCGTTATTTACATGGAGTAGGACCACTTTTCATGAAATGTCCCACATGCACTTCCAAGGTATGGTATGTGGAGAGAGTATATATTTTTTAATGCATTTTAAAAAGGTCACCCCATTACACTGCTACTGTAGTACTTTAGATTTTTTCATAGTAATGAACGGCTTTTCTTACATATTAAAAAGTTTCACGTAAAACTGTGATGAAGTTGTGGAGTACAAGGAAGGGGACAAGAAAATAATAAGCACATATCCCTCCAAAATAAAGTAGCACACATGCACCAATGCACATCACTTATTGTTCACTTGCATAAGCAATTGCAAAATAGGAGTTGCAGATTAACATGGAATTCAGAAACCATAAATTTTATAATTGATACCTTTATTTTTTTAAAAAAAGCCTGTAATGCACATTAGTTAAAGCTATCCCCTTCTCCCCAAGAGAATTGTTTGCGATTGCCGTAACTGTTTCACCATACTGATTTTTGTACGGATGCAGTAGACGTTATTGCTTATAAATGCTATATTTGATGAATACACATGATTACATACACAAACTAAGAAGTACAACTAGATTGTGTTCCCGCAACACACACGCACGTCTTCGTAGAATGTTCCACTGCTGCCGACTGAGACTGTCTTGAGGCAGTGTTGCCAACTGTTCACGCCGCTTCACTGGCGTGCTGCAAGTCCCACTAAAATACACTGATTAATGATTAAAACCTGAACATTCTCCCCCCTCCTTGATTTACTAAATCAACATAAAACACTACAACAAATTATTTCTCTGTTGGAAAAGGGATGAGTTTATGAATTGGTCTTTTAAATGTACCCTGAGTAGTGCGAACGTTCACTACTCTCACAAGTTTATCAGATCCTGTGTAGACCTCTTCGATGACTCCAGTCCTCCATGTGAGGGGTGGAACATGGTCTTCCTTCATTAGCACCAGCATCCCTGGTCGGAGATTGGGTTTGGTTGTTGTCCATTTGGTTCTCTGCTGCAGGTTGTTGAGATAGTCTCTGGACCACCGCTGCCAGATGTGTTGATAGATCCGTTGAATCCGTTGCCACCGATCCAGACGATTTTCTGCTATATGTGTTACATCAAGCTCGGGAAAGGATGTTAGAGGACTACCTATTAGGAAATGACCTGGGGTGAGATAACTATTGTCAGTAGGGTCATTGGACATAGCAGTGATAGGACGTGAATTTAAACAGGCTTCGATTTGACAAAGCAAAGTTGAAAGTTCTTCAAATGTGAAGTGCTGATTTCCAGCTGCTCTTCTAAAGTGGTATTTCATTGATTTTACCGCTGCTTCCTGCAGGCCATTGAAATGGGGCGCATGTGGAGGTATGAAATGCCATAAGAATTCTTCTGATGCTGCATACTTGTGTATTGCAGTCTTGAATTCTTGAGACTCAAACAGCTGACGCAATTGTTGTAGTTCTCTGTAAGCTCCAACGAAGTTTGTTCCATTATCGCTGTATAAATTTCTACATTTTCCCCTTCTTGAAGTAAATCTCCTTAGAGCTGCGATAAAGGCAGATGATGTTAGATCTGAGACTAATTCTAGATGTATAGCCTTTGTAGTGTGACAGACGAAGACTGCTACATAACGTTTTCTCGAAATCTTGCTTCTTGCGTTTCCTGATTTCACATTAAATGGACCAGCATAATCCACTCCTGCATTGAGGAATGCTCTACCTGGCTGAAGTCTTGTTGATGGTAGTTGACCCATTAGTTGCTCTGACGCAGATGAGTTTAGCTTGAAGCAAGGTAAACAATTATGTATAACCTTCCTGATGACTTGTCTTGCTCTCGGAATCCAGTATTTTTGGCGAAGTGAGGCCAACAGTAGCTGAGAGCCCGCGTGAAGTAATCTCTGATGCTCTGCTAGTATAATGAGTCTTGTTAAATGATGCTCTGATGGCAATATGAGTTGGTGTTTGCTCTCATAGGGTATTTGAGCATTTTGTAGTCTCCCACCTACTCTAAGCATGTTGTTTTCGTCTATGAATGGATAGAGACTTCTTAATGGACTATCCCTTGTCACTTGTCCATTGCGTTGAAGATCCTGGAATGCTTCTCTGAAAACATCTTGTTGTGTTGCCTTGATTATTGCTGCCAGGCTGAGTCTCAAATCGTTTGCTGTTATCTGCTCTGTTTTCTTGTTCTCACGATTCTTTGTGTTGTGAATGAAACGCTGGCAATAGGCAATGACTCTAACTAGTTTCGATAATGACGAAAATTTGTGGATGAAGGTCGTCGATGGAACTTGAATGACTAGTGATATGACCCCCTTTCTCTCTTCTGTAACTTCTTCTTTTTCTACGTGTGACGAAGAATTTGGCCATGATGAAGATTCTTCACTCAAGAATGTTGGTCCATTCCACCACAGTGTATTGTCTTGCAATGTGGCTGGTTCTACACCTCGAGATACAAGGTCCGCAGGATTGTCATGTGATGACACGTGTCTCCATTGTGAAGGACTTGTTGAATCTTGAACTTGTGCCACCCTGTTGGCGATAAAAGTTTTCCACTTGTTTGGCGGCGATGACAGCCATGCTAGGACTATCTTAGAATCTGTCCAAAAATATACTTGACTGATTGCAAGATTGAGTACCGCTAATGCTTTCTTCATTAATTTGGCAAGTAAAACTGCTCCACATAGTTCCAGACGTGGAAGTGTAATCTGTTTAACTGGAGCCACTCTTGATTTGACGCAAAGAAGTTTAACTGCAACATCACCACTTCTGTTTGTTGACCTAACGTAGATTGCTGCACCGTAAGCCTTTGTACTGGCATCGCAGAACCCATGAAGCTGTATGTCATTGATTTTTCCTTCAATCAAGATGAATCTACTGACTCGTATATCATTGATGCGTGGTAGGTTTCTATATAACTGCAACCATTGCTGCAATAACGTCGGTGGTAAGCTCTCGTCCCAATCGATGCGTTGAAACCACAACTGTTGTAGAAATGCCTTGAAACTGATGACTACAGGACTGACCAATCCAAGAGGATCGAATATTGAAGCGATTATTGACGTTACTCTTCTTCTGCTTATTTCTGCTGCGTGGGCAGATGTTGATGCTGCCTTGTTGGCGATTAATAATTTGTCTGTGCCTGGATCCCAGAGTAGACCAAGAGTTTTTACACCTTTATCCTTATCTAACTGAAGTGGTAGCTGCACTTCTCTGTGGCTATGAGGTACTGCTTCTAAAAGTGCGGGATGGTTAGAACACCATTTTCGAAGATTGAAACCGCCACTTCGTAGAAGATGGATTAATTCTTGTTGTAATTTCAGTGCATCCTCTACACTGTCGCTGCCTGATAAACAATCATCCATGTACATATCTTCCCTTACAGCTCTTGCTGCATTCGGATACACGTGTTGTTGCTGTTCGGCTAGCATTTGTGTACATGCTGTTGCGAGGAATGAAGCTGGTTTTGTGCCATAAGTTACCGTTAAAAGTTCATAAGTGTCTACTGGGCTGTCTGATGAGTATCTCCAGAATATTCTCTGCAATGGTAAGTCGTCTTCATGCACCATAATTTGGCGGAACATTTTCTCCGTGTCTGCCGTAAATGCTATGCTGTGTGTGCGAAATCGTAGAATGATGGAGTACAGATCTTGTTGCAGAATTGGACCTGCTAGTAAAATGTCGTTAAGTGAGTTTCCAGATGTAGTTTTGGCGCTGGCATCATAGACAACTCTGGTCTTAGTTGTGCTGCTGTCTGGCTTGAATACTGGATGATGAGGCATGTAGAATACTTGTGTGTCATCCTTGACTGTGTCTGATTCTAACTTTCTCATGTGTCCTAAATTCTCGTATTCCTTCATGAAGTTATTGTAATCTTCTTTCAGAGCTGGCTGCCTCTTCAATCTTCTCTCCAGTTGTTCCAGTCTACTCATGGCTTGCTGAGTTGAATCTCCTAATTGTGGATGATTTGGGCGTTTAGGTAGACGTACTATGAAACGACCAGATTCGGAACGCGTTGTATTTAATTTAAAGTGCTCTTCACATAGTTCTTCTTCCTTTGATCTGTGTGGCGACTCTATTCCTTCCAACTCCCAGAAGCGCATAAGTTGTTTTTCCAAACTGTCATCTGTTCTTAGAAAACATGCAGTGATTGATGAGTTGCATTCTTGAGGCATGGATCCACCCAGTATCCATCCAAGTTGCGAATCTTGCAGAACAGGGTAATTGCCTTCTCTACTTAGACGTTCTGGCTTCAGTATGGAGTAGAAAAGACCTGCGCCCAAAAGAATGTCTATCTTGCCAGGTTTATTGAATGTGGGGTCTGCCAGTGCGATGTCCGTTGGAATATTCCATGTATCGTAGTTTATGTGCTCTGCAGGCATATCTCCAGTGATTTTTGGCAGAACTGAACAAGAGATTGTAGTTGAGAAGTCATTCGCAAGTGATGAAATGTTCACATTCACACTGAAGCGAGTTTCCGACGTTGAGTTATTTATCCCATGAATTGGAATGTACGCCCTTTGTTTCTTGAGACGCAGTCTTTGAACGGTTTCCTCCGTTACGATGTTTGATTGACTTCCATTATCTAGTAAGGCACGACATGTGACCAATCTTCCGTCCTTATCCTTCACTTGTACCAAAGCAGTTGAAAGTAGAACATGCGATGTGTGTCTGGTCTTGAAACTGCAGTATGATGCTTGCGTATTTTCCCGATTGTGAGTCTCACTCTCCGCCACTGAGCCTTGGGTGTCGGTGTGTCTGTTCTGTGTTTCCCTTCGAACAGCACCGAGCTTCCGTTGATCATCGTGCAGCAAAGTGTTGTGCTTCTGTGAACATGCTCTGCAATTGCCTGATTTACAGTCCTTGCTTCGATGTGGCTTCAAACAGTTCCAACACAATTTGTTTTCACGCACACACTGTCTCCTTTGATGTACATTTGCACTGAGAAAACCTGGGCATGCATACAGAAAATGAGAAGGCTGTTGTTTACAATACAAACATGCATTTGATGAAGAAGCCAAATATGAATGTGACTGTTGTGTAGTTTTGTTTTGTTTGGTCCTTGCCTCATTGAATTTATTATCCCTTGGTATCTGGCTGATTTGCGGTTTGATAGTTTCTAGAGCTTGACATTTATGCTCGAGAAATGTAAAGAATTCTGAGAGTGGTGGGAAGTCTTGCTCAGTGTGAGTTAATAGCGCTGAACTAGCTGTTCCCAAGCTACTGTGTAGTTGCCTTCAGTGATTGGCAAATTCTGGATTAAGCGTAGTGCCTGACCCTTCACAGCTGATTTCAAATAATGGAATTTCTGAATTGCAGATAAGGTGTCATTATTGTGCACTAAGGCTACAAATGTATCCGAAAACCCTAACCATTTGTCGTAACTACAATCAAAAGTAGGAAGAGAAATCGAAGGTAGCTTGAGCTGGTTGTCTTTATTTGTAAATTTCTGAGCAGCTGATTCTTGACCCTGATTATTGATTGCAGCATGTTTAGAAATTATGTTTTGCATTTGAACCTTTATTTGAAAGTACAACTCTTCAACTTCAATGCGGTAAGTTTCATGTTCTTCTGACTCGTCGTCTTCGAGTTCCAGCTGTGTTTGCACTTCATTGAATTTTGCCCAAACATCTGATAAATACAGAGCACGGCATTTCACCTCCTCAATATTTTGAGTTTCCTCAAAGTTCTGAATGAATTCTAACAAACGTGTAAGTTGCCCCTTTACAACTCCGCGCTGTCGTGTTAATTTCTTCCGTGCTTCTTGATTCATTATAAAAGGAAGGGAAAGAAACAAGAGGGAAGGAATTGAGCTTGTGTGGGTGTTGTGTTAGCAGAAATGACTGACCTTTGTACAGCTGATTGCCGCTCCTGACTCCAGACGTCAACAAGGCTGCTCGGAGCTCCGTTGTTGATAGTGGCTGCAACACGAGAAGAATTGCTGGCCGCGACGAAATGAACTGCGCGCGAAATGTGCCACGCCCGAAATGTTCATGTAACTTTCTCAGTTCCCGTACTGAGAAATATACGTATGCTGCTATGTTCAATGTATGTAATACACAATAATGATGCTGTTCACTGTGTAATACACTAACCGAATGTACCGAGTGTGTTCTTGAAGCGACACGCACATAACTGTACTGCAATGACTGTTTTTCACATCACAAACTACGCACTTGATAACGTCCACAATGGCATCCGACCGCACGGAGGACCATAAATGTTTGCGATTGCCGTAACTGTTTCACCATACTGATTTTTGTACGGATGCAGTAGACGTTATTGCTTATAAATGCTATATTTGATGAATACACATGATTACATACACAAACTAAGAAGTACAACTAGATTGTGTTCCCGCAACACACACGCACGTCTTCGTAGAATGTTCCACTGCTGCCGACTGAGACTATCTTGAGGCAGTGTTGCCAACTGTTCACGGCGCTTCACTGGCGTGCTGCAAGTCCCACTAAAATACACTGATTAATGATTAAAACCTGAACAAGAATGGAGTTAAGAGGACACAAAGGGGAAAGAGGTGATGGTCAAAATGGAAGGGCGAATCTTAAACATACACTTCACATACATTTCGTACAACATATGCTCCGATAGACCAATTGGAACTGGACCCACAGTTACCCACAGTTACAAATGGCATTCCAACCACTGTGTAATGTGCCTGCACCATGGATTGAGCCCAGGACCCCTCCATTACAAAGTGACAGAGCATTAGCACTACACCATCGGGGATACCCAACATACAATTAAGTGAAATTATTTCAATTATGTAAGCAATTATCTAGCTCAGGCAAAACAGTCACAAATATTAGGTTAACTTCCAAAGATTTATTTTCAAGTATTCTACATATACAAAACATACTAAATGTGCATCAACGGTTTTCTAATATCCCGTTCCTATTCTATGTCATTATGGTATAGAAAATTGTACAAGTTTCCATGCACTCGACTACAGATGGATGGATGACCATTCCACTCATTTGAACTCTAAAATCATGACAGAAAAATATGGCTACAACTATTTTCACCAGGTGGTGAGAATAGCATGTAGGGCTATTTTCACCGGATGGTGAGAATAGCATGTAGGGCTATTTTCACCGGATGGTGAGACTAGCATGTAGGCCTATTTTCACCAGGTGCTGAAAACAGCACCTAGGGCTATTTTTGCTAGCAAAATAATTACCTGAATCATAACATTGCATTTTATCTTATTTTATTATATACATTGGCAGTATTGCTGAACGTACTGCTAAGAAGTTATATTAAATTAAAAATGGGTGTGACTACCAGTCACCAGGTAGTGAGAATAGCAGAAAATGCTGAAGACCAGAAATTACATGATCAGGTGTTGGAAAGTATTTACCAAACCGAAGCAATTTTAATGCTAAAAACCCTAAACTTGACCAACCTAACTTAACAATGAAAGCATTTAGGAAGGTAATACTCCTTCGTACGTATGTGACATATTAGCAGGACTAGTCTACATCAGAACACCTTGCGGTGCATTTTCAACTCTGTGATGTGCAGAAAAGAAGTACTTGTCTCCTTCACGAAAATAAATGCACACCAACAATTAAAGAATACACACATCCGTGCAGCAGACCAGGTCAGGTTGCAGAACATGCACATGCAGTTTAAAATCTGGTGAAAGTAGCTCAAAAGCTAGCCTCACCACCTGGTGAAAATAGTCACTCCGAAGAAGGCTACGAAACTCCCTTATGTGGCAACCAGAAAAAAAGATTAAAGTGAAATGGACAGCTAACTTCTTAAAAATTCACATAATTGTTACTGTATTGACTAGATAGAATATTTATACTTACATTTGAGCAACATCTGCAACTGGGTGTCTAACTATGTACTTTCCTCTTGATCTGACTGCTTCTGATATTCACTGAAATAAAGATTTAAAAATGTTATTTAATGTGAGCTAACATAATGAAGTGCTAAAAGTGCCAATAAGTTGAATTTGGTTCATCATAAAATTGAAAAGTTAGAGTAGGCATATATGAGGAAGACTTGACATCCATCGGCTACCAATAATAAACAGTACCGGAATCCTGTACTAGCATGGATGAAAACATTCATTTTACACTTAACATGTACATTTTTCTTGCAGGATAAAATATGAATCTCGTATTAATATTCCATTGTCTACCATTAATATATGGTACATTCTACTAAAACAACAACGTGAACACCATTTATATTTGGCCGCGACTATTTTCACCAGGTGCTGAGGAACAGCATATATGTATTTGCACCAGCAAAAGTAATTACCTAAATCATACCATGACATTGTATTTTATCTTATTTTATTGCATTCATTGGCAGTGTTGCTGAACTTACTCCTACGAAGTTATTTTATATTAAAAATGGGTGCGTCACCAGGTAGAGAGAATAGCATAAAGTGCTCAAGACCAGAAATTACATGATCAGGTGTTGGTAAGTATTTACAGAAGTAATTTTAATGCTAATAGCCCTAAACCTGACCTGCCTAACCTAACAATGAAAGTAAATGAACACCAATGTAAGCTTCATACACATCAATTAAAGAATACACACATCCATTTAGCAGGCCAGGCCAGATTGTAGATGATGCACATGCATAATGTCTACCAGTCAAGAAATCATGCATGTGGTCAATAATTTTTGCTATTTTTTACACTACAGTGAATTTACATTGTTATATACCTCTACTGGTGTTTATAAAATTGTAAATATAAAATTGCCTTGAGTTGTATTTAATTTTTTTTCGATTTGTTAAGTATTACATTGTATTACATGCGTCAAGGTTTGTAAAAATATTTTAAAGTAATATGGCCCAGGATTTTCGGAAGGGAGAGGGGTTACGCATACTATTTTTGGTGGTGAGTCCTGATTTTGCCATTTTTCCCTGTCTTTGAGGTTCGTTTTTTTCTTTTTTCTTTCTTTTTTTTTAAAAAAAAAGGAATACTAGGTCAAATGGGGTTATTACCTCACCAACCCTCCCTTGGGCACGTCACTGGAGATAAATGAGTAAGCATTTGATCATACTGGGAGACGAAACATTAGATGTGTTGGGAACGGAAGGGTTTTTCACTGTGCATTAATTGTTTCGTGATCCACCTGTATTCGAGAAGACTTCCTTTGTTTCGTGCCGATCGGGAGGTTATTTCAGTCGTTCACCGCCAGAGTGACGGCCGTTCGGCGGACTCTTCATGCAACAGGTCCCGGCAAATTGCATTACAGGAAGTCCGTAACAGAAACCGCTTGTTTTCTAATGTTTCCACTTTTCACAATTACAGTTACAATTACAATTGAAATAAGCACGTACCTTGTCGCAAGTATGCTGGAAAAGGTGTCCTCTCAAATACAAATATTTCTGGCACCATATTTCTGACATCTAATCTTAGATTAGTCATCGCTACTTTATCCTCAGTTGTCACGACAGCGCCGGCAGCTTATCGGGGGTTGGGTGAGTTGTCAGCCGCGAGAGGGCGCTTCATACTGCACGTGTCGGCAGTGATGCCAACCGTAGGGACATGTCCCTAAGCATAGGGACTTTTCACTAAATTTCGCCCGCGTAGGAACGTAGGGACAGATTTTGCCAAATGAGGGAAAACGTAGGTACTTTTTTCAATCTTGGTAAATGACATTTTATGAATTAGTTTATCTGGATACTTTAGCGAAGAGGAGAAAAAAGAACTAACTAACAAATCTCCATCAGAATTTTGGAACATGTTATCGGTTACCAAAAACTTTCAAGGCAAGTTCCTTTTTGAAAACATTTCCACTCTCGCGAAAATAGTGATAACATTGCCACATTCTAAAGCGGAAACGGAAATAATATTTTCAATGTTAAGTGATACAAAAACAAAAAAGAGAAATAAAATGGGACCAGAATTGTTAAAGACTGCAGGAAATACAGCATCACCAACCAACATCTATCTCTGCACAGCAGCAGCATGTATGACTTCAAATAACATAATCAACAGTAAACGACTCAACGTTATTCATTAGGGGTGTGCGGGATCCTTTACTTTAAAAAGTCGTTAATTCTCGACGTTTTCTGCCTTGTAAGTTTCTGGAACTTATCGAAAATTGTAAGTTTTTATTCTAGAAATGCAAAAACAATCACTTAAAGTGAAAATGACTTGTAAAATTCGAGATTTCCAGTGCTTCGGGAAATTTCGAACATTTCCCGTCCCGAAAATTTTCCGACTTGGTCGGGAAATTGCAAATTTTTCAGTCCCGAATGTCGGGATTTAAAAAAATTACCGTCCCGATCCCGTCCCGACCCAAAAAATTCTGTCCCGCACACCCCTATTATTCATTAAGGCAAGAATTTACAATACCGGACCCTTCTGTAATTTCTATGCTACGTCTTATACTCACGAAATAATTATTCGTGATGATTTATCTCAAGTTAACATGTTGGGGGGAGGGGGAAAAAATGTTAATTAACGTGTAGAAGTTGTAAAATAAGCATTTCAATTCTCGCAATGATTCTCCGTATACAAGTATGGTAGCCATATTTGTTGATATGAACAAATTACAATTAGTTACGCTGTCTACAGCGTTGCCACACTGTTGATTTCATACTTGGAGAGCATGGATTGTGTAAGAATAGCGGAAGAGAACAGTAAAAAAGTTGTTAATGTTATACAGATTGTTAGGTGGAGTGTGCAGGAGGGCTAATTAATAAACTTATTCATTTCAGTATATTGCCCAAAGAACGTGCTTACATGTGACAGCGACAATCACGATGTAGAAGAACTGATTTGATTACAGGTAAATTTGGCAACATTACATCAATCATAAAATTGCAGGATACTAAAATGGCGTCTTCGATGATGTTAAAGTGCTACGAAAAAAATATTTTTTATCGGTTCGTAATCACAATTACCGCAAAACCATTCAGGAATAGCCCCACTGAGCATTCTCGGTAAGGTTAGGTTAAGTTAGGTTAGGCAAGGCAAACATAGTTAAAATTTGGGCTCGAAAAACGGGTAGCCCAACAAACCATTGACGGATAGCCCCACGAACCATTCAGGTACAAAAAAGGTAAAGTGTTCCCCTGTGCATAGCACCACGCCATGAAGGCGTATAGGGGGTGTGAGGGTAACGCCCCACACTTTCTTGATCCGGTCGTGAGTTGGGGTGATGTGATCAGCATCACGCCCCTGACCGCCTTTACCCCCCAGGGTTTCCCCCAGGTACCCATGTTATTCGACGCTGGGTAGGCGCCGGGGCCGCTTCCAGGTACGGTTAGGTTAAGTTAGGATAGGCAAATGTAAATTCGCTCCTTCATTAATTGTGGAAGCACCGAGCAGAAAGATTTGGTAAGTAAATGTGTATATTTTATCTTCTGTTTTGCATGCTCATGAGGTGATAATTTTTTTAGTCGCTTTACTTGGCGTAGGGACATTTGGTCAGTTGTAGGGACATTTTGACTACGTCTGTAGGGACATTGCCGAAAAATGGTTAGCAACACTGTCGGCTACCAGACGTCAGTGTACGTTCATGTTCACTTCTGTTTGCGTTTATCAGTACACGTGTTGCTTATACTGTGTTATTGTAATGTGCTACTCATGGCCAGTGCTTTATTGTGTGTTAATTGTTATTCATTCATTAGTTATGTCGTTAAACAAATATAGTCTTGAACAGAGAGTTTTTATGTACGATAATTACGTGAAAACGTATTCTTGCAGAAAAGTGGTCAGGGAATTACGATAGACAGGATCTCTTGAACCTAAGAAACGTGTTGTATTGCTGTTAAAGGAGGTCATTTTCAACATCTCTTATAACACAGGAGGTTAGTGATCATCATTATTATTACTTTTAAATATCATTTTACGCTTTCGGTTTGCTTTATGCGCCGGGATGCTGTCTTCCCTTTGTGACAACTGACGATAAAGTAACGATGTCTAATCTAAGATTTTCTGTCAGAAATAAGGTGCCAGAAATATTTGTATTTGGGAGGACACCTTTTCCACACACACACACACAGCATCCTTGCGACAAGGTACGTGCTTATTTCAATTGTAATTGTAACTGTAATTGTGAAAAGTGGAAACATTACAAAACAAGCGGTTTCTGTTACGGACTTCCTGAACGCAATTTGCCGGGACCTGTTGCATGAAGAGTCCGCCGAACGGCCGTCACTCTGGCGGTGAACGACTGAAATAACCTCCCTGTATAACAAGACAGTGGAAGCTGTGACAGGCATTTTTGAACACTTGTGAGTGCTAAGGCCTGAATCTGAACAATTTGGTGGGTTTCGGCTTTTATAAGAGCTGAAAAATGGGAGGACAAGACACGTTAGTGGTGTTCAGGTTCGAATCAGAGAGAAATATTCGAGAGCTGTCTGCGTCCAGTTCGCAGCCCACAATTTGAATCTCACGTTGTCGAGTGGATTGTCCATCCCGTGCATGTGTAACAGCTTCGTAAAAACACTCAAAGACACCATAGATGTTTTTATGTCTGATGAGATGAAATGGACAAACACACATACTGAGATGGTTCCAGCACACAATATTAATGCATGGAAACAGAGGAGTCGAGTGGTAAAAAATGTTCCGATTTCACGTTCTGATTAAAATGATAGCCTTACAGTGGCAACGATTTAAGAGATAGTTGTTCCCCATTTTTTATTTTTTTGCCTCAACATTATGACCTCTTAATGTTAAGCCTTGGCTACCAAGAGAAAGTAAACTTTCCTTGCAACGCCCTCCGCACCTCCCCCCCCCCCCGTTTTGGAACCCAATTGCCACCTCTGGTCTTAAACACACAATTGTGAGGTTCTTACTATACCCCTTAAAAAAATGGTGTTGAGCCCCCCCCGAAAGGAATTCCTGGATACGTGCCTGCTTCCGGGCAAATAAAAAAAAAACCTTGCTTATAAGAGCAAGTAGCCCCTTTTCATGAACACGAAAAATATTAAAATTATGGCCTAAAATAAATATGTTCTATTGTATGGAGATAATATTTAAACTGGTGTTGGGGCGTTGTATTTCACGATTCGTATTCCTTCATTAGGAATTACTTTCAGATAAACATGCATTTTTCCCTTCCCTCCTTGTAAAATATATGTATATCTTACGTTCGAACACTGCTTTTGCAATAAAATACTGACACTTCCGGACAAATAAAAAAAACATTGCTTACAAGAGTAAGCAGCCCCTTATCATGAACACGAAAAATATTAAAATTATGGCCTAAAATAAATATGCTCTATTGTATGGAGATAATATTTAAACTGGTGTTGGGACGTTGTATTTCACGATTCGTGTTCCTGCATTAGGAATTACTTTCAGTTACACATGCACTTTTCACTTCCCTCCTTGTAAAATATATGTATATCTTACGTTCGAATTGCAAAGGTTTTGAATACACTCATTTCTATACACTACACTCCTTGGCTTCAATACTTACTTTTATAATTTCACAGTCTAACACCACACTAGAGGTTGTTGTCTTCTAAAAGAGTATGGCCGCCATGCCTTGCCTCGAGTGGCGTCTTCTCGGCATACATTGCGTTGCATTTGTTTCTATCACAGCAGTAGCGCCAACCCACTGTAGTTTGAGTAGCAACTTTTAAGAGCGTATTTATTAACCCGTTTATACGTTTTAGGATCAATCATAACTATTCACGGCACAGATAAATGTTTTATAACATTTAAAAAATGTGTTTATACATTTATTTCTTATTGCATACAGTATTTGTGAAAGAGAAGTTGGATTCACTGTGTTGAACGTTCTCTTACTTACGGGGAAAATTCTGTAGAATGAAGCTACGGTGAATAACCTGTATCTTTTACGGAGTAATCAATGTAAAGTAACGGCAATTTTTTACAGTGTATCTATGCCAAACTGCAATAAATGAAGCATGACAATCTCTTTTGAATCGATCTTTCACGAGCTATACTAGAAATAACAGATCTCATAGCTCAGGTAGTTCTTTTTTAACAAAAGAAGTGTTATCCCTAGTTTATATTGCATATTTTTCTCGTTAAAGTGTAAAATTCGGTGTTATTCTGAAAAATGGTGTAATTCACGTTATTTCGCGATTCTGAAACACCGAAAACTTGCCTCCCTAAGCTAAACGAATAAATTTTAAACACTTTATTTTACTTTCCTCAACTTTTCGGTGTTATTGTTAAAACGAAAACTTCACTTCCCTACGTATGATTATAGTATTTCCAATAGCACACTTTTAGGGTGATATAAAGAACCGTATGTAGGCGTAACTTGGCGAGGGCAAGAGGGGGCACAACTTATTTAAAATTTAGACGTTGATGGTACTTTTGTTAACCTCGGACCCGAGTAGCGAAGTAATGAGTATTTTTTTTATGATTTCACAAGTGTAACGTTTAACAATCTCCTGGAAACTTTTCGATTCCTTCCCCCCAAATGTAAAACCCAACTTCGACTCTGTCCCCAAAGTGAGGTTCCAAGTTACGCTCATCAGTAGATATAATTTTTAGTTTCTTTTATTTATGAAGGGATATGACCGGGATGGGCGTCACCAGAAGTTTTCGTAGTGAAGGTCAGGCCACTGATGAAACTTTAATAATAGAAATAATAACCATATATATTATAATTACCAATCATGCATGTCCACTACAGTTATAACTCATAACACATGAATTACATGTAAGAAGTGGTTCGTAGATTATAAATTATTTTATAAATTATATGTTCGTTTTGTATTTATTGACATTACCATGATGCAGCAATTCGATGCTTCTTAGCTCTAGTGCTCCGTGAGGAAATGAAACGAAAGAACTGTAATTCAAAGAAATGCAATATAGGCCCTACGTATATATATATATAATATATATATATATATATATATATATATATATAAGCTCAATTTGAATAGATTAAAACTTACCAGAAGCCCTAAAATTACTTCTTCAGTGTATCACATAATACTAGGTTGTTCGGAAAAAGCACTTAAGTCAAAAATGGAATTTTACAGAAAACAGGTTTTTTTCTTTAATGTTTATTAACAGCAAGCATTACAGATATGATATACATGCTGGATCATCAGTTTACAATGTTTACACATGCTAAATATAACGTTATACGTGACTTTAATGAGAGCAGCAGAAAATCTCAGTTTGTGCCTTTTCCAGAACACCCTAGAATTGTTCGGGGAGATAGGCTTCCCTGATAGAGTAGTGATGAAAAAAGCAGTTCCGTACCACTGTATTTCAAGTTAACTATTGAGTAGGCCAATGATCTGTAGAAAGTTAATACCAATCACATCTCAAAGCGAGTATTTTTCGAAGCAGGTTGTGAGCCTGAGTAAGCAGAATCTGCTTAGCTGGTTGCGTGGCTATAACCAACAAAATTCTTCAAATAACTTCATGAGGTCTCAAAATTTCGGAAATTATCTGATACAGACTGTTCTAAGCTCATAATAAATAATTAATAATCATGTAATTAGTAACTGGCGCGAGATCCTCGCGTTGCCCTTCCTTAGGACTGTCCGTGATACCAGATAACCGAATATCTGACAGGATTGTTTTTTCTTTTTAATTTTTTCCCCTCTCTTTTCAAATCATTATTTTTGTTAACTTTTATCCATTACGTGTGGAGGAATTTTAGCCATGAATTATATCCTTCAGATGCGGATCCACGGGGATGACGATGAGGGCGATCGCCCCTCCCAAATCAAATGCCTTGACCAGATTTTTGTATGCATTTAATCTATTTTTTATTTGAATATCAATATTACATATGTGAGATAGGCCAATGTTTCATTGGTGTAAACATTATGGTTGGCTATGATGGATATTTTGTAAATATTGTAATAGCGAATGTCAATTGTCATAATAATAATTAATATTATTTGTAACTAATTCTGTATTGAGGTCTTCTGCTAGTAATCTACATTTCAAATCAAAATTAAGTAAATATATAAATAACGACCCCAATGCTTTATGTATATTTTTACATTTTCCTGGCTCAACAAGGACGACATTATTCTAGACAAAAGTCCTTGTTTTATTGTTTCCATACTTTTCGTCGAATCCTTATATTGTTAGTTTTATCACAACAATGCAAGGATATAACAATGATGGATGAAATTTAAAAAAATATCCTTTACTTGTGGATTTACTTACAGGTTATGGTACACAGATTTATTACCTCGAGTAAAAAACAAACTCATGAATCATTGGAAAGACTGGTGCAAGGAACAATTTATGGGTAATACAGATGGATAGCAGATTTTGCAAATGAAAATCCATGGTTTCATTCATATAAACTTCCACAGCAAGTCATAGTTTTCATCAATAGATTAAGAACAGGACATGTACGCACACCAGCACACTTATCAAAAATTCATATTGTAAGTCAACAAAATTGCAAATGTGGTAATGAAACCCCTGATGCACAACATTTAGTCTTAGAATGTCCATTTTCTTACAACAACGAATCATACTCTACAAAGGTTTACAACGATGAAAAATTCCATTCCCAGTGTTACTATCAGAATTATCTACTCCACTTGTCTGTCTTCTATACGGATATGCACTAAAATGTAGACTTGAAATGTAAAAGTGATCAGAATGAAACAGTGCAAATATAAGTGATTAGTTATATAATTGATTTCAATCTGTGACAATCTAATCTACCGAACCCGGAAGAACTACAATAACAGAAACGTGACTAAAGTCAACAGGATATAAACGTTGATAGGGTCATATAAAAGAAGAAGAAGAAGTACTTGTGGTGCATTTGGACCTAGCATCCTCGTTTTCATCCTATACATCCCCATGCACTGTAGTGTTAGATATTGTTAATGTAAGGAACTATGTAAATATTGTTTAGATGCACCTCCGCGGAAAAATCGCCCTTCTCAGGTGCAATTCTTCGATCCGCCACTGGTGTCTTCTAACATAAAATCACGTTTTGGGAATCATGAAAACTATTATTCTTTGTAGAGGAAGTGGCAGAACTTGAAAACATCAAGTTCTCATCTAGTTGCTGCATTTTACACTCAGTTTTTGGTGTTCATTTTTCCCTTCGGTTACCTTGCTGGATTGATCCACTGTTCTACACACATTTTGTTAGAGAAATGAAAGTACCAATTCTTTACTAATTTGAGGATGCTGAAAACGAAAATGACATTAAAAAAGTTCGATTGGCTCTCATTTTGTCGTAACAGAGGGGGTGTGGGAGAGGGGGCACATTCAAACGACCCTGCTCAACTCGAATATATATGGTAACACTGCTGACGGTATGGCACGTGGCATTCCAGTATATCACACCATCCTTTGCTGTTTTAGATCCCCTCAACATTGGCCAGCTTGTATTCAGTTGTGCAGTATCTCCAGAGTATTGCTAGATTTGGTATATGCAGTATGTACAGCGATGTGGGAACACTGGTGGTTATTTGGCAACGTAGCATCTCAACAACAGCACTCCATTTCGACATGTCATGTATCAGGGAAGAATTTCACCACCTTTGACTGCTAGCGAACCCCAAGATAACTAACTAACTAACTCTCTAGCCTTCTTAAACCCGAATGTTTATTGCTTGAGCAACACAAACCTTCCATCTGTCCCTATCCTGGGCACGATCAATCCAATCTTTTCCACCCTTTACCGATTTCCTTTAGGTCCATCTCAACGTTATTCCTCCATCTTCGTCTTGGCCTTCCTACAGGCCTCTTACCATCAGGTTTCCCAACAAGAATTCTGTAAACCATGAGATAACACAAGCCGAATTAAATAACCTAACCAGGGACTCAGAACTTCCCAAAAATAAAGCCGAATTGTTGGCCTTACGGCTGCAACAATGGAATCACCTGGCGGATGATGTGAAGGTACAGACAAATAATTTCTTCCATTTTTCGAAACGAAAGGAGACCTGACTGCATGCCAGGACAAAGGCTTCTTTGCATAGATTAATATATCATATTAGACCGAGGACTGGAGACTTTCTATTGATTCCTCCAAGTTCTCTCTTAAAGCGGTTTTGCTGCACGACGGTGATGTTCTAACTTCAATTCCTGTTGTCATGTAGTTGACATTAAGGAAACTAATGAAAGCATGAAAGAAATTCTTCGGTGATGTTGAGTGAACTGCTTGGAATGAATTTCGACAAGTGTGTCATAGTTGTCTGGGGAACAAGAGAGCAAAGAACTATGAACAACTCGTGGAGAAACTTCTGACGTCTTACCGAGAAGACTGGAAATTCAACATTCATAGTATTACTTAATTAATTTTATTTCTTTGTGCTTTGCTGTTAGTGGTTATTTCTGTTCAAGGGATTTATTTCAATAAAGAAAGGGTACTTTCTCCTACACAAAAGAAAAACATTCTTGTTGAGGATTCAGTAACCATTTATTTCAAGGCCGCCCGCAGGATTTTTTGTGGGGGAAAAGTGGGGCGGCGGCAGTGTCTAAAGTGGAGGAAACATAGAGTTGTGTGCTACGCCCTCCCTTGCCCGGGAAAACAAATGCTACCACTACATAGATAGAGGCGGCAAAATCTCCCTCGGACAAGCGAAATAGCGTTACGGTCCAGGTTAAGTTCGTGTGTAGGAACCGGTGACCAACAGTGCATAGTAATAAGCCATATCGAATAAAAACAAAGACATATGTACTTCCAAATTACCACCTATTTACCTGTAGCCGGGAAGCGGCTAGCTGCATACCTGAAAATCACGGGTAGCGACATGTATACGAAAATGATATAGCCCAAAATTAACATGAAAATAAAAAGTATATTCTATTCATAACCAACAAAAATGGAATTATTACAGGTCCCCACACTTGCACTCTCACATTCTCTCTCAGATTCAATCCACATGGGGTCATCGACACAAGAAATTATACATGACATGTACAGGTTTTATGACGACAAGCCCTAATTATTGCATTCTCAATTAATTTTATCTTACTTTTTGTCTAATCAGGTCATTTGTGATTTTGCTCCAGTGCTACTTAAATCCTAGCCGGCCCTTACTTAAGTTCACCTTTTGTTTTTAAAAAAGAAACTAGTCGGCGCGGTGACCATACATTACTTGATCAGTATAAACAAAGGCGTCTCAACGGCAATTACATTCACGTGGGCGGACGTTTTCCTTTTACAAGACCTCACGTGGTTCCAAACATAACAAATAACCTCCGTTGAGTGACGCAAACATATACTCTCTAGCAGGCGGGACTTAAACACTTCGCCGCGACGAGCAATTCACATTACCAGACAAATACTTTAACAAATAATCACATATGCGACCGGACATAGCTAGCAGCGACACAGCGCTGACACATAAAAATGAACAAACCTCAAGTAGAATATGCAATTAAGCGGGCGGCGCTTTACTCTAATAGTACGCACTTTAAACAAATACAAAGGAGCACAAACAACAATGAATTTAAGATCATAAAAAAAAATATCACAAGGAATAAGAAAAATTGACCTGAGACGAATAAATTACAAATGACAAGCGCGACGGGAGTTTGATATAAAATTTCGAGTTGAGTGGGCGTTTTCAAAATGTCGACGAATTTCAAGGGCGTTCTCTAAATCAAACGGGCCGTCACGTGTTAAGGTTCACACAGATGAATACTTTACCACCTCTCAGCTTCCGGGGTGCATCCTGGCGTCTTTATGGGCGATTGAAAACACATAGTATCCACGCGAAAGGTTTCTTTGGTCGCGACGGTGAAGATGCGAAAAGGATTCAAACACCTAGTTCCCCGGCTCCTCTTCCTCTCGGGATCGGTGGGTCTCCGTGGTATGGCGCGGTTCGGACGTCGCATCTGAGCGGTCGTTGTAGGCGTCGTCGGCGTCGTCGGGGCGTCAACATCTCTCTCTACGTCCCTCTGTCGCGGCTGGTAGGCGTCGTCGGGGCGTCAACGTGGCGGATGGTAGGCGTCGTCGGCGTATCAATAGGGCGGCGTTCGACGTTCTCTCTCTCTCCATGGCGGCGGATAGGCATCAACATCTCTCTCTACGTCCCTCTGTCGCGGCTGGTAGGCGTCGTCGGGGCGTCAACGTGGCGGATGGTAGGCGTCGTCGGCGTATCAATAGGGCGGCGTTCGACGTTCTCTCTCTCTCCATGGCGGCGGATAGGCATCATCGGCGTAGTTTCTTCTGACGTCGGGCGAATCGACGTAACGCCCTCATCTCCTTTCTTCCTCTAGCCCGCCATAGTTTCCGGTGTTCCTTGTTTCTCAAAAATTATAAATGGCGTAAGGTAATCACGGAAACACGGTTTCGCTTCAACTTCCCCCAGCGGTTGAGGTAGGCGCACTCGTGTAGACTTACTGCCTATCACACACACTGGTGTTCGCACAACACAACAAAGTCCACTGTACACGAAAGGTAGCGCGAAGGTGCTCTCGTTCCAAGAATCGCGGCAAAACTGTATATGGAGAGTTAGCACGGAGCTGCTCTCACTACAAGGATGTGTCGAAAAACCATGTCCTTCGTTTTATTTAGATTTTGAAAAACGACGCTAGGCGATCGTTGAAGCGACGCTTCCGAAGAGGTCAGTCCACTTTGCTCTATTGTCTCCAAACTAGGACGTACCGTGTCCGAAGTTGACTTGTGCGGATTAAGCTTCCGCCTGGCTGTCGCCCATAGCTCAATTGCAATCGCTGTCCACAAACTGATCAATTAGAACCGATTTGATCTGGCGTCCGTAATTGTCGCTTGATCGTGACGAAACTCCACACATCCGTCCTTGCACACATGCCGCTGCGCTGGTATAAGTTTCACATGAATCTGACCGTTGGAAACCGAGATATTTAAATGTTTGTCATTACGGTCGAATTTCCTAAGCTTTAGACGCATAGCGTGACCCTTCAGGTGCTCACCCTTAACACAAGCGAATGTCTCGTTCCTCCCGTCGGCTTGGCAAAAATCAAATATGTAATCTTACAAATTAAAACACTTAACACTTTGAATCAACACGTCTTTTTACCGCTACATACATGAATAATAATGATAATAATAATGACGGTAAATCTGACTGTCACAACCTCGCCCCTCTCCTTCTTACAAGGATTTCGTAAGCGTGAAAAATTCGCTCTACACAGGGACGGAAATTTTTTTTGTTTACAAATCCTTGAACACTCTGTATATAAAAATTGACAAGCAAATACATGAACACCCTGTATATAAAAAATGACAAGCAAATACATGAACACCCTGTATATAAAAATTTACTCTCTGAACGGCACGGACACTGTGACCTTCCAGATACATAACATATATAATAACACCCTGAATATAAACATAACACGAAGAGTATGTACACAAAACAAGAACAAGATGTGAGCATTTACGTGTCAGCTTGCATTCCTACGTCGCTCTTACTCTCGTACAGTGCTGTCCACTCTCTGCGCTTCTCATCGGAACAGTTCCACCTCTTGCAGTTCTCTATATGTTGGGGTGCTATGGTCTTCCCAGACGTGCAGTCCACTAACTCCAGAATATTGGCGGCGAGCTTGCTCTTGCAGAAGTACGGACCATCATACATGAAAAAGAGCTTCTTGATTTTCCCTTCAATTTGAGAGCTAAGTCCGTGATTTTTTACGAATGCGAGGTCTCCAGTTCGAATCTCGGCGCCGTCTCTTGCCTGTCTTTCATTGGCCTTCCTCCTGGTTTCTCTCGTCCGTTCGACGGCCATCAGGATCTTTTGTTTGACAGTTGGGTCGCGGTTGTCCTCCCTCAATCCAAAGTGACGAATTACGTCTCTCCGAGGTGTGCTGCCGAATTGTAGCTCTGCTGGTGTGAACCCAAGGGTGTCGGATTCTGTGTTGTTTAGGAGGAGTACAATCGAGGTGACGTGCTTGCTCCATTCCTGATGCTGTTTATGGCAAAATAATCTCAAGAGGCGGTTCATTTCACAGTGCATGCGTTCGACCTTGTTTGCCTGCGGCCTGTAGCTCGGGGTCCATATGGGCTTCACTGCGTATGCTTCCAAAGTGTCCCTCCAGAGGTTACTTGTGAACTGAGCTCCGCGGTCCGTGAGAATGTAGCGCGGAGTTCCGAGGTGTACAAAGTAATTTTCCGTAAGCTTCCGGAGCAGCACCCTTGTCGCGGTTGACCTGACTGGATACGCAACCAGGAAACGACTGCATCCATCCATAACTGTGAATAGGTACTTCATGCCGTCCTTGCTTTTCGGGAGTGGTCCCACGCAGTCTGCGAACAACACTTCCCGCGGTTTCTCTGCCACAAACGATGTTGGGTTTTTTGCTGCTCTGACGCGGTTAGGCTTAGTTTGCATACAAATGACGCAATCGCGCACCCATTTCTTAGCGTCTTTCCGCATCCCTTTCCAATAATAGGTACTCTCGAGGTATCTCCACATTTTCCTCCCCCCGAAGTGACCTGATTTGTCATGCGCTTCCTCCAAGATTTTCTTTCTCGCTTCAGCTGGCACATATACCCTCAGGCGATCCGGGTTGTGGACATCCGTCTTGCACAGAATCCCGTTCGCGACGACAAAATGCTCTTTCACGCGTCGCTGGCGACGTGGATCTGCGGGTTGCTGGTCTTCCAGGATACTGAAGTACTGTGCGAGCTCGGCATCTTCGTGTTGCATTTCTATAAACCGCCCGCGGCTAAAGGTGGTCAGGTACAGTGAATCGAACTGCATCAAATTTACGTGCACTTTTGTTAATCCTTTCCCCCAACGTATCTTGACAGGGCATCAGGCACAACATTCTCTCGCCCTTTCACATACTCCACCTCGAACGAGTAGCGCTGAAGGCGATTGCTCCACCTCGTTAGTCTCCCACTCCAGTTTTTTGCGCGGTGCAGCCATTGGAGATTCCGGTGGTCTGTTCTCATAATAAAGTGTCCTCCGGCCAGATAAACATGAAAGGTTTCGATGGCCCACACCACGGCCAGGCACTCGAGTTCTCCGACGGTGTAATTTCTCTCCGCCCCCCGCAGGGAACGACTGGCGTACTGAATCACACGTTTCTCCCCCTCCTTTTCTTGATACAGTACTGCGCCCACGGCCGTGATTGAAGCGTCGCACTGGACATAAAAAACGTCAGAAAAATCAGCGTGGTAGAAGCGAAGCTGTTCACAGACGGCGTCCTTTAGTTTATCTAGGGCTTCTTGGTGTTGATCCGTCCACTTCCATGCCTTTCCTTGTTTCAGCAGTTCAAATAGGGGTGACGCAAGTTCGCTGAAGTTCTGTATGAAGCGCCGGTGCCACGTAAATATCCCTAGAAGGCGCTGGATTCCTTTCCTTGATGTCGGGGGCTCGAGCTTCCTTATCGTGTCAAACTTCACTGGGTCCTGCCTCACGCCTTGCGCGTCTATGATGTGGCCCAAAAATTGCACTTCCGGTTGAAAGAAAGCCGATTTCTCGAGTTTAATTGTCATTCCCGCATCTCGTAATTTAGTGAGGATCAGGTTTAGATGTTCAAAATGTTCTTCCACATTTCTTGAAAAGCACAAGATGTCATCAACATACCACAGACAGAAATCTTTCACTTCGTCTCCGAGCACTTCCGCCATGGCGTTCGTGAAAGCTTGCACGCCGTTAGAGATTCCGAACGGAACGACGGTAAACTCATATAAGTTATCCTCGAATCCGAAGGCTGTATAAGGCATGCTCTGTTCGCACAAGGGAACCTGCCAGAATCCGGATAACATATCGATTTTTGAGAACACGTGTTTTCCATGGAACAGTTGTAGGGTGTCCTGTAGTTTTAATGTTCTGACGCGTTCCAGCTTACACCTCGTATTTAGCGCGCGAAAATCTCCGCAAATTCTGAGGCTATTGTCAAATTTCTTCACCACGAGCAGAGGATTCAAATGTACTGAGCGTGATTTCCTTATTACGCCCCACTCCAGCATCTGCTGCAGCTGCCGACGCACTTCCGGTCGATGTGTAAACGCTATCGGGTAAGGCTTACTGACAACTGGACTTTCTCCCTCGACACGGATTTCATGCGTATACTTCCGGCACTTTCCTGGCCTTTCATCAAGAACGACGGCATTATCCCTCAAAAGATTGGCGAAAACTTGCTTTTGACTCGCCGAGAGATTCTCACATGAAGCAACTGCGGCGTGCAATCTTTCCTGTACTCCTTTGTCGCGGTCGACCTCCGAACATAAAGCGACGACGGGCTGGAACTCGCCCTATTCTCCTGCGCATGACCTCCAGAATTCGACGTTAAACTCTTCGTCGCGATTATTCAAGGTTACAAAGTGTCGACCGATGTTGAGCACAGACGCATACCGGCTCAGGTAATCCATTCCTAGCAGCAGGTCCACGGACAATGACTGGACCACCAGAACCTCAACCTCAACATGATGTTCATCCAGCGTTGCCTGCAGAATGGTGTGACCGAGAGGCCTCTCTCTCGCTTTGCCCGAGAAATCGATGAGTCTAAAGTCTCGTACGTGCCGAAGTTGTGGCCTGCGCACTCCCTTTGTCACGCGCCGCCAAGTTGCCTCCGAGCATAAGCTTGCCTCACTTCCCGTGTCTAGGAGCCCCATCACAATTTCATCACCCACTCGCAGTTGTACATGTGGCGATTTCGAAGGCCAGCGGTCCTCGTGACTTTCCTCGGCTTCTTCGTCGGCGTGGATCTCCTCGTCCAGCCAAGCGGCACGAATCCTGATCGGCGTGGTCTTTGTTACATCCGGGTGGTTCGGCTCAAGCGAAGGTGGATCAGGTGTAGTCTGCCCCGCATCCGAGCCCTGACGCGAGACTTTTATTAGTTTCCCGGATGCTGGTATCCCGACGGTCCTGGCCTGGGCGAACCGCGTCTGGAATTCGGCCTGGTCTCTTCTCTCGCTGGGCTCCGTTGCGTCCTCGCTCCACGGCGTCCTGCATCTCCCCGATCTGACTCCGGGCTGACCGACCTGCTATCCGCGTGGCGCTGATAAAAGCCATCCCGGACTTGGCCGTTCTGAAAGAAGCTGTCGTTCCTCCTTGGCGACGCACGAGTCGGACCTCCACGCCGTCTCCTGCCTCTGAACGGGCGTCTTCGTTGCGGTGAAGGCGGATCTTGCAGCTGGCGGTTCCTTTCAGCCCCTGGAGCGTGGTGCTGTCCTCTCCATCCCTGCTGGACTAGATGAACGCGCGGGTGTTTATTCCGGTACGACGAATCATCTTCCGGTCGGCGCCGCTTGCTAAACTTCTCACCCCTGGTTTTCTGCCTCTCCTCCTCGCACTGAAACAGATTTTCCAGTGTGAGGGACATCGCGTCGGCGTCAAACACGCATGCTCCATTGAGATGACGACGAATCTCGTGTGGGAAATGGTACACCAGAGCGGCTATTATCTCCGCCGTGGTCATTTGGGGTTGCAGAGACTTGAACTCATTGTAACGTTTCCAAAAGTACTGGGCATACGTGAGTCATCCGCCCCTGTCGTATCGTTCGTTTCGCACCTGCATCAGCATCCTCTCGACCTGCAGGGGACGTTGAAAATAAGTGAGAAACGCTTCCTTGAACTCCTCATATGAATTGAAGTTCCCCTCGTTCCTGTCCATCCAGTTCTTGGCCCGGTCCTGCATTAAACCTTTCAGAATCAGAAGCCTATCCTCGTCAGTAGTATTGATCCCCGCTAGTGGCTGTCGCTATTTATTATTCGCAATTAATTTGCATGTACTTATAACTAATTTGCACGTACTTAGAACTAATTTGCACGTACTTAGAATTCATTTGCAGGTACTTAGAATACTTTACATTTATGTATTTGCATGTTTATAACTTTTTATGAATATATATTTATTTATTTTATGAAAAATATGTATATAGAAGGTAATTAAAGGTACTAAACGCTATGCATATGTTTTTTTATATTCATTACTGCAAAGTATGTAATGTATAAAATGTTAATATTAATGTTTATAATATTGAAAATAAGTTTTCTATGGTTTATGAACCGCTATGAACGCTGGTAATGGTACGAAAGAAGACGGTCCCGGTACTCGAACCCGCGATATGCAATGTTATTAATTAGTACTATGTAATCATGTATGTTATTATGGTATGAAACACGATGATCTCAGACGCTAGACAGAATACTGTCTCAGAATCTCGACTCGGCGGTGATGCCAGACAGAGAGAATGAATTAATATTCAACGCAGGTAGAGGAGAAAGGAATTTTGGGGAAGCGCGCTCAAGGTCAAATGACGTCACAACGTCAGGACAAAGGAAGAACCTGATTGACCAATCAGAGAACGCGTCGGTAGATTTTCAGAACCGGTTTTTTCAAGGTTAACCAGTACGCAAGAACAGGGGAAAGCTATGCAATGCCGTAGGGCAGGGGAGGGATTGAACCAGACAACAAAGGATGTCTGAGAATGCGCAGCAATGGTCAAATCTCTGAAGCTATGCGGTTTCCGCCGCCAATTAATATTCCGCTCAGGTTTGCCTCCAAGGCACAGGATGCTTTAGCGCAGGTTTTTTTTATCTGTACTATGAAGAAGGGAGAGCTATTAGGGACGGGGCCTACAGTTTTCACCATTTTCTTTTATCACGGGGTAACGAACCTAGGACCCTTTGATTATTGATTTAGGTAGTAAATGTATGTTACTGTGTGCTATTTAACTTAATTTTGAGTTTATTTTTTACCAAACTTTGACTTTATGTCAAACATTTTCACAGCTTATCCTTATTTTTACCAAAATAACACTATTTGTACTATTCAGGCAACACTTTTATTAAATTTTGGACTCACAAAGACATTTTTTTCAACGTTTAACTTATTATTTTACAACTTTATATTAATTTTTTACCAAAATAACACTATTTGTACTAATCAGCAACATTTTTTATTAAATTTTGGACTCACAAAGACATTTTTTCAACTTTTAACTTATTATTTTACAAATTTAAGTTAATTTTTTACCAAAATAACACTATTTGTACTATTCAAGCAACATTTTTTATTAAATTTTGGACTCACAAAGACATTTTTTTCTACGTTTAACTTATTATTTTACAACTTTATATTAATTTTTTTACCAAAATAACACTATTTGTACTAATCAGGCAACATTTTTTATTAAATTTTGCACTCACAAAGACATTTTTCAACTTTTAACTTATTATTTTACAACTTTATGTTAATTTTTTACCAAAATAACACTATTTGTACTATTCTGGCAACATTTTTTATTAAATTTTGCACTCACAAAGACATTTTTCAACTTTTAACTTATTATTTTACAACTTTATGTTAATTTTTTACCAAAATAACACTATTTGTACTATTCAAGCAACATTTTTTATTAAATGTTGGACTCGCAAAGACATTTTTTCAACTTTTAACTTATTATTTTACAATTTTATGTTAATTTTTTACCAAAATAACACTATTTGTACTATTCAGGCAACATTTTTTATTAAATTTTGCACTCACAAAGACATTTTTCAACTTTTAACTTATTATTTTACAACTTTATGTTAATTTTTTACCAAAATAACACTATTTGTACTATTCAAGCAACATTTTTTATTAAATTTTGCACTCACAAAAAACATTTTTTCAATTTTTAACTTATTATTTTACAATTTAATGTTAATTTTTTACCAAAATAACACTATTTGTACTATTCAGGCAACATTTTTTATTAAATTTTGGACTCGCAAAGACATTTTTTCAACTTTTAACTTATTATTTTACAATTTTATGTTAATTTTTTTACCAAAATAACACTATTTGTACTATTCAGGCAACATTTTTTATTAAATTTTGCACTCACAAAAACATTTTTCAATTTTTAACTTATTATTTTACAACTTTATGTTAATTTTTACCAAAATAACACTATTTGTACTATTCAGGCAACATTTTTTATTAAATTTTGTATTTACAAAGTGTGTGTTCTCAACTTCTATCTGTTTATTTCACAAGTTTAGGCTTATTATTACCAAAATAATACAATTCAATCTGTTCAGGAAAGACTTTTAGTCGCATTTTCGACACACAAAGTGTGTGTTCTCAACTTCTATCTGTTTATTAGGCTTATTATTACTCAAATAACATTATTTATACTATTCAGGCAACATTTTTTTATTAAATTTTGGACTCGGAAAGTTATTTTTACAACTTTTTAACTTATTATTTTACAAGTTTATACCTATTTTTAACCTAAATAACACTATTTACACTATTCAGGAAAGACTTTTAGTTACATTTTCGGCACACAAAGTGTGTGTTCTCAACTTTTATTTGTTTATTTCTCAAGTTTAGCCTAATATTTACTCAAATAGCACGATTTGATCGTGTCTTTTATTACATTTTGGACACACACACACACACACACACAGAGAGAGAGAGAGAGAGAGAGAGAGAGAGAGATTTCCAACTTTACAGGATTATTCTCCAAGTTTACTCAAATAACACAATTTAAATGTGTTGTGAATTAGATTTTGTACACACGACGTGTGTTTTGTCAACTTTAACCCTTTCATTTTTAAGTTTATTTTACCAAAGTAAGACGGCTTAGTCTATTCAAGAAAGTTTTCAATTATATTTTGGATGCAAAAGTATATTTTGTCAACTTCTACCCTTTTATTTTACAAGTTTAGGCTTATTTTTACTCAAATAACACAATTTCATCTATTTAGGCAACATTTTGTTTCTTATATTTTACTCACAAAGATATTTCTTTCAATTTTTAATGTATTATTTCACAAGTTTATGTAATTTTTTATTCTAATAACACAATTTTAACTATTCAGGCAACATTTTTTATTGCGATTTGGATTTACAAAGAGATTTTTTTTAAATTTTTGTATTAAATTTTCTATTTATTGTATTTCACATTCACTAATTTTTAAAGTTTTACTTTTTATTTTTATCTAAAAACTAAAGAAAAAAGTATTTTTAACTAAAAGTTATTTTATAGTTTTCGGTTTTCAGATTTCCACAATGCTATTTTTGGTTCTGTATTTCTATATTAGGATATTACAGTTCTAAGGTGTGTATAATATTTCAAAGTATTTTCAGGGTGTATTTGTTAATGCATTTGGATGATAACTATTAGGTTTTTGGACGAACTAATGTTAAGAATATTTCAACCAATCAGAAAACGCGTCGGTTTTATTTCAACCAATCAGAGAAGGCGTCAGTTTGCTTATGAGGTATAAAAACTGCGTAAAAGCAAGCAGAAGCTATTTTGAGAAGTATTTCTGAAGCATTGCGTCAGAGAAGACATCAAGTTGTGATTATTGTCTGAGATTTGAAGACAAAGAACTCAAAAGAAGCTATAATTAAGGTAAGTGAATTGTTACATATATGTATGGTGCTTTTAAATAATGCGTAAATGCAAATATTGAAACGAAGAAAACGTCAATGCAAACCAAAAAGAATATGCGTAATGTGAACAAGTACTACAACTATTTTTCTATTTTTCAGGTGCTTCTAATTTTGTATGTGTGACTGAAAGGGACCATTAGTAAAAGATGGCGTCTTCAACCTCCACAAACAAGGCTAACCACACTGCGGTGAGTACCTCGCAAGAGATTTTACCACTGGAATGTATATTTCTCCACTAGTTTTTGAAATAATATATAAATCCAGAAAACAAAGAAACGAAAAAAGTAAATACAGAAATGAATATGCGTAATATAAACAAGTACTACAACTATGTTTCTATTTTTCAGGTGTTCTTATTTGTGAGTGGAAGGATCTATTACTGGAAATAACGCCAACAAAGTAACCAACAAGGAAATGAGTCAAATAATTGCATCATGTCCATGTTTTTCCAATTATATCTATAAGGACTGTGTGTTGGAGACTTTGAAGAGGTATACACCTGGCAAGTATATTATATGCTGGGGATGTTATTCTAATCAAGGCAACCAATTAGCCCACGATTGTGTAGTTAACCATTTCTACGAGTGTGAGTGCGTATGCTGTAAAGATGAAGATTTACTCTCTGAACGTTATTTTATTTGCCAAGGAGAACGCTGTTTGAATAAATGCCAACGATGTTTTAAGTGGATGTGCGAGAGAATCCAGTATTATTTACAGGACTTGGATAACACAAAACATATTTTTGATTTTTATATTACTAACCATGAGGATGTTGCGGATGCTTTGACGGCACACGAGGTACAGACAGAATACAAAGCTTTTTATAGTGTATTATGTGAAATTTCAAACAATATCGAACTAGTGAAAACTCTTATAGATCCTATACGCTCAGCAGAGCTTACTTATGGTAGCACAGGATTTTTGTGAGAGTTGAATAGAGACTGACTAATAACACCGAAAATGGTGCAATACATTATTGATGTACAAGGATTTATTTATAACAGAAAATTTATATTGCGTGAGATTTGTGTGAGTTCTACAAATTTGGACACTGTGTATTATGCGCTTGTGAGTGTTCCCGATTATTTCAAAGAGAACAAAGAATCGCGCTGGGTTAAAGACAATCTCCATGCATTAATGTATGATATTCCTTGTGGATGTGAAATATACTATGTCCGGAGGGCAGTTAGGAACTTGAACTGTCAAGGTGGTACATTTTTCTGCAAAGGAAAGTCCCAAATTATCAAAGATTTGTTTAATATTGATAACATTGTTGATTTACAAACTGTAAACTGTCCATCCCTTAAGAATTTGTATATGTTTCAAGGAGGATTGTGCAAGTATCATTCTGATACTTCTCCCCCAGCTGAACAAGGTTGCGCATTCAGAAATGTTCAAAGACTTGTATGTTGGTACAATAATAAAAATATTAATGTGTAATGTATTTAGTGCAAATAATAAAGATTTGTGAAAAAGAAATGTTTTCTATGTTGTTATTTAGTTTTAAAGCCTTTATTCAAGGTATTTTCAAGTATTACTGGTTTTTTGGCTGCATCAACACATGGGTTATTTCTATTTGGTTTATTATACGAGGCTACAATCACTATATGTCTATGAGGACTAAAATCCACTGATTGAACCTTAAAGCTTAGGTTTACTATGTATATTGATTAAACACAGGACAACACGAATCTTACAGAGGATTGTAGGATGCATAGGCCCACACACCAGCGCCTTATTAGCCTGCAAGAACAACTTGTATGTTGAATTGTGACTGTTTAGCAATAATATTTATAAAGTTTCGGTGGCTCAGTCGGTTACGCGTCTGACTACCATGCTCAAGGTCACGGGTTCGATCCCCGGCCGGTTCAAATCCGGGAACTTTTCTAACGGTGAAAGCGGCCCCGGCGCCCACCCAGCGTCGAATAACATGGGTACCTGGGGGAAACCCTGGGGGGTAAAGGCGGTCAGGGGCGTGATGCTGATCACATCACCCCCACTCACGACCGGATCAAGAAAGTGTGGGGCGTTACCCCCACACCCCCTATACGCCTTCATGGCGTGGTGCTATGCACAGGGGAACACTTTACCTTTTTTTTTTTTTAAATCATTTTCATTAGATTATATATATATATTTTGGATTCAAATAAAACACTCAAGTTAAGTTTTTTAAGTTTATTTTTATTTAATATACAAATATAGAATATATCAAATTTACATATATGAAAAGTACTCTACCAAAGAGCAAAAGTCACATAGGGATTACGATTTAGCCGATGCTGAAATTCTTCCATGAGGGATTTGTAGTAAGAGAGAAATTTTTGCCACTGTTTAAAGTTGAGGGTGACTCCACCAGAGATGCTGGTGATTTCCACTTTTATATTTTCTCCACTGCCCTCGAAGGTGAAGTAAGGTTCTCCTATAATGTCTATAGATCTGAATCTGTCTTTTTGTGTGGGGAATCTGTTTTTGTAAGTGTCGAAGATCACATCTGATTTGTAGACGCATGATGGGTACTCTTCTTTATTTAGGACAATGTATTTTTTTCATGTATCAAAATCAATTCAGTGTCTGCGAAAGTACCTCGAATAATGATATCCATGTTGGCATCGATGATGAATCTGGTTTCTGGTTTTATGTTGTTCATTTGGTGTGTGCCTCTGATAGACTGCATTTTGGTTTGGTATCAATAAAAAGTTTTAAAAATATGCAACTAGTGCTACAAAAGGAACGGAAATTATCGACAATTTCTGGATTATAACTAAAATTCAGTTTGCCTTTTACATATCCAATATTTACATACCAACACTAACTAGACTTCGATTTATACAAATGTAGCAGGAACTATATTTCTGAGAATCAAACTATATTAGGATTATATGTTAAACTTATACAAAACCAGATTATTCTATGTAAGTATATTTATATTGACTGGATTATTTAACAGATCAAACAGAAAGAAGGCAAATTCCACTAAACGTAGGTGATTGCATGAAAATAACTAGGTCAAGGAGTGACCAACAGTGAGCTGAGGTTATATATAGAGGGTCGCTCTTCATAATTCTTACCTTCGCTGGATTGGCGAAGGAACGCACTTGTGGGCGGTAGAACCTGAATGGGCTCCACCAAGACATCGGAGACTCGAAGCAGATGTCTTGGTGGATGAACCCAAGTAGGGTCATAGGCGCTAGGGTCAATTTGGTTATTTCTTCTTGTATGAGGAACCAATTTGGCCAACTCCCCACATTAACTTACATTGCTTATAACTAATTAAATTTGAAGAAAAATTATAATCTCTTAGACTGTAAACATATTTTATATTTAGGCTGCACAAGATCCAATGATAAAATTAAAAAAATGGTAATCACCCAGACAGGGACTCGAACCCTGGACAGATAGGTTAAAACCCATCTGAGCACAAGGTATTCTTTTTTTTTGAAAAGTTAGTTATGTTAAGAAATATCGTTTGAGAACTCTTTTGGTCTGGGTCGACAGAGAAGGAGACAGCATTTCCAAAATTTTACAGACTGGATGTATTTTACCATCACTATAGAGGTTTTTACTATATGTAATTCGAAACGCTAGAGTTCAGTTAGCTTTCAAAATTGAAGTTACATAGTACAATATGTTGAAGTTTTTGTGTTTGGCACACTTAACAAGTTACACTTATATCCATTTCAGGACAAATAATGCTAAAACTCACAAATTTACTGTCATCTCATAAACTACTAGCAAAGTTTTAGTATTATATGTCCGTAATTAGATATAGTGTAACTTGTTATGCGTGCCAAACACAAAAACTTCAACATATTGTACTATGTAACTTCAATTTTGAAAGCTAACTGAACTCTAGCGTTTCGAATTACATATAGTAAAAACCTCTATAGTGATGGTAAAATACATCCAGTCTGTAAAATTTTGGAAATGCTGTCTCCTTCTCTGTCGACCCAGACCAAAAGAGTTCTCAAACGATATTTCTTAACATAACTAACTTTTCAAAAAAAAGAATACCTTGTGCTCAGATGGGTTTTAACCTATCTGTCCAGGGTTCGAGTCCCTGTCTGGGTGATTACCATTTTTTTTAATTTTATCATTGGATCTTGTGCAGCCTAAATATAAAATATGTTTACAGTCTAAGAGATTATAATTTTTCTTCAAATTTAATTAGTTATAAGCAATGTAAGTTAATGTGGGGAGTTGGCCAAATTGGTTCCTCATACAAGAAGAAATAACCAAATTGACCCTAGCGCCTATGACCCTACTTGGGTTCATCCACCAAGACATCTGCTTCGAGTCTCCGATGTCTTGGTGGAGCCCATTCAGGTTCTACCGCCCACAAGTGCGTTCCTTCGCCAATCCAGCGAAGGTAAGAATTATGAAGAGCGACCCTCTATATATAACCTCAGCTCACTGTTGGTCACTCCTTGACCTAGTTATTTTCATGCAATCACCTACGTTTAGTGGAATTTGCCTTCTTTCTGTTTGATCTGTTAAATAATCCAGTCAATATAAATATACTTACATAGAATAATCTGGTTTTGTATAAGTTTAACATATAATCCTAATATAGTTTGATTCTCAGAAATATAGTTCCTGCTACATTTGTATAAATCGAAGTCTAGTTAGTGTTGGTATGTAAATATTGGATATGTAAAAGGCAAACTGAATTTTAGTTATAATCCAGAAATTGTCGATAATTTCCGTTCCTTTTGTAGCACTAGTTGCATATTTTTAAAACTTTTTATTGATACCAAACCAAAATGCAGTCTATCAGAGGCACACACCAAATGAACAACATAAAACCAGAAACCAGATTCATCATCGATGCCAACATGGATATCATTATTCGAGGTACTTTCGCAGACACTGAATTGATTTTGATACATGAAAAAAATACATTGTCCTAAATAAAGAAGAGTACCCATCATGCGTCTACAAATCAGATGTGATCTTCGACACTTACAAAAACAGATTCCCCACACAAAAAGACAGATTCAGATCTATAGACATTATAGGAGAACCTTACTTCACCTTCGAGGGCAGTGGAGAAAATATAAAAGTGGAAATCACCAGCATCTCTGGTGGAGTCACCCTCAACTTTAAACAGTGGCAAAAATTTCTCTCTTACTACAAATCCCTCATGGAAGAATTTCAGCATCGGCTAAATCGTAATCCCTATGTGACTTTTGCTCTTTGGTAGAGTACTTTTCATATATGTAAATTTGATATATTCTATATTTGTATATTAAATAAAAATAAACTTAAAAAACTTAACTTGAGTGTTTTATTTGAATCCAAAATATATATATATAATCTAATGAAAATGATTTAAACTTTATAAATATTATTGCTAAACAGTCACAATTCAACATACAAGTTGTTCTTGCAGGCTAATAAGGCGCTGGTGTGTGGGCCTATGCATCCTACAATCCTCTGTAAGATTCGTGTTGTCCTGTGTTTAATCAATATACATAGTAAACCTAAGCTTTAAGGTTCAATCAGTGGATTTTAGTCCTCATAGACATATAGTGATTGTAGCCTCGTATAATAAACCAAATAGAAATAACCCATGTGTTGATGCAGCCAAAAAACCAGTAATACTTGAAAATACCTTGAATAAAGGCTTTAAAACTAAATAACAACATAGAAAACATTTCTTTTTCACAAATCTTTATTATTTGCACTAAATACATTACACATTAATATTTTTATTATTGTACCAACATACAAGTCTTTGAACATTTCTGAATGCGCAACCTTGTTCAGCTGGGGGAGAAGTATCAGAATGATACTTGCACAATCCTCCTTGAAACATATACAAATTCTTAAGGGATGGACAGTTTACAGTTTGTAAATCAACAATGTTATCAATATTAAACAAATCTTTGATAATTTGGGACTTTCCTTTGCAGAAAAATGTACCACCTTGACAGTTCAAGTTCCTAACTGCCCTCCGGACATAGTATATTTCACATCCACAAGGAATATCATACATTAATGCATGGAGATTGTCTTTAACCCAGCGCGATTCTTTGTTCTCTTTGAAATAATCGGGAACACTCACAAGCGCATAATACACAGTGTCCAAATTTGTAGAACTCACACAAATCTCACGCAATATAAATTTTCTGTTATAAATAAATCCTTGTACATCAATAATGTATTGCACCATTTTCGGTGTTATTAGTCAGTCTCTATTCAACTCTCACAAAAATCCTGTGCTACCATAAGTAAGCTCTGCTGAGCGTATAGGATCTATAAGAGTTTTCACTAGTTCGATATTGTTTGAAATTTCACATAATACACTATAAAAAGCTTTGTATTCTGTCTGTACCTCGTGTGCCGTCAAAGCATCCGCAACATCCTCATGGTTAGTAATATAAAAATCAAAAATATGTTTTGTGTTATCCAAGTCCTGTAAATAATACTGGATTCTCTCGCACATCCACTTAAAACATCGTTGGCATTTATTCAAACAGCGTTCTCCTTGGCAAATAAAATAACGTTCAGAGAGTAAATCTTCATCTTTACAGCATACGCACTCACACTCGTAGAAATGGTTAACTACACAATCGTGGGCTAATTGGTTGCCTTGATTAGAATAACATCCCCAGCATATAATATACTTGCCAGGTGTATACCTCTTCAAAGTCTCCAACACACAGTCCTTATAGATATAATTGGAAAAACATGGACATGATGCAATTATTTGACTCATTTCCTTGTTGGTTACTTTGTTGGCGTTATTTCCAGTAATAGATCCTTCCACTCACAAATAAGAACACCTGAAAAATAGAAACATAGTTGTAGTACTTGTTTGTATTACGCATATTCATTTCTGTATTTACTTTTTTCGTTTCTTTGTTTTCTGGATTTATATATTATTTCAAAAACTAGTGGAGAAATATACATTCCAGTGGTAAAATCTCTTGCGAGGTACTCACCGCAGTGTGGTTAGCCTTGTTTGTGGATGTTGAAGACGCCATCTTTTACTAATGGTCCCTTTCAGTCACACATACAAAATTAGAAGCACCTGAAAAATAGAAAAATAGTTGTAGTACTTGTTCACATTACGCATATTCTTTTTGGTTTGCATTGACGTTTTCTTCGTTTCAATATTTGCATTTACGCATTATTTAAAAGCACCATACATATATGTAACAATTCACTTACCTTAATTATAGCTTCTTTTGAGTTCTTTGTCTTCAAATCTCAGACAATAATCACAACTTGATGTCTTCTCTGACGCAATGCTTCAGAAATACTTCTCAAAATAGCTTCTGCTTGCTTTTACGCAGTTTTTATACCTCATAAGCAAACTGACGCCTTCTCTGATTGGTTGAAATAAAACCGACGCGTTTTCTGATTGGTTGAAATATTCTTAACATTAGTTCGTCCAAAAACCTAATAGTTATCATCCAAATGCATTAACAAATACACCCTGAAAATACTTTGAAATATTATACACACCTTAGAACTGTAATATCCTAATATAGAAATACAGAACCAAAAATAGCATTGTGGAAATCTGAAAACCGAAAACTATAAAATAACTTTTAGTTAAAAATACTTTTTTCTTTAGTTTTTAGATAAAAATAAAAAGTAAAACTTTAAAAATTAGTGAATGTGAAATACAATAAATAGAAAATTTAATACAAAAATTTAAAAAAAATCTCTTTGTAAATCCAAATCGCAATAAAAAATGTTGCCTGAATAGTTAAAATTGTGTTATTAGAATAAAAAATTACATAAACTTGTGAAATAATACATTAAAAATTGAAAGAAATATCTTTGTGAGTAAAATATAAGAAACAAAATGTTGCCTAAATAGATGAAATTGTGTTATTTGAGTAAAAATAAGCCTAAACTTGTAAAATAAAAGGGTAGAAGTTGACAAAATATACTTTTGCATCCAAAATATAATTGAAAAATTTCTTGAATAGACTAAGCCGTCTTACTTTGGTAAAATAAACTTAAAAATGAAAGGGTTAAAGTTGACAAAACACACGTCGTGTGTACAAAATCTAATTCACAACACATTTAAATTGTGTTATTTGAGTAAACTTTGAGAATAATCCTGTAAAGTTGGAAATCTCTCTCTCTCTCTCTCTCTCTCTCTCTGTGTGTGTGTGTGTGTGTGTGTCCAAAATGTAATAAAAGACACGATCAAATCGTGCTATTTGAGTAAATATTAGGCTAAACTTGAGAAATAAACAAATAAAAGTTGAGAACACACACTTTGTGTGCCGAAAATGTAACTAAAAGTCTTTCCTGAATAGTGTAAATAGTGTTATTTAGGTTAAAAATAGGTATAAACTTGTAAAATAATAAGTTAAAAAGTTGTAAAAATAACTTTCCGAGTCCAAAATTTAATAAAAAAATGTTGCCTGAATAGTATAAATAATGTTATTTGAGTAATAATAAGCCTAATAAACAGATAGAAGTTGAGAACACACACTTTGTGTGTCGAAAATGCGACTAAAAGTCTTTCCTGAACAGATTGAATTGTATTATTTTGGTAATAATGAGCCTAAACTTGTGAAATAAACAGATAGAAGTTGAGAACACACACTTTGTAAATACAAAATTTAATAAAAAATGTTGCCTGAATAGTACAAATAGTGTTATTTTGGTAAAAATTAACATAAAGTTGTAAAATAATAAGTTAAAAATTGAAAAATGTTTTTTGTGAGTGCAAAATTTAATAAAAAATGTTGCCTGAATAGTACAAATAGTGTTATTTTGGTAAAAAAATTAACATAAAATTGTAAAATAATAAGTTAAAAGTTGAAAAAATGTCTTTGCGAGTCCAAAATTTAATAAAAAATGTTGCCTGAATAGTACAAACAGTGTTATTTTGGTAAAAAAATTAACATTAAATTGTAAAATAATAAGTTAAAAATTGAAAAAATGTTTTTTGTGAGTGCAAAATTTAATAAAAAATGTTGCTTGAATAGTACAAATAGTGTTATTTTGGTAAAAAATTAACATAAAGTTGTAAAATAATAAGTTAAAAGTTGAAAAATGTCTTTGTGAGTGCAAAATTTAATAAAAAATGTTGCCTGAATAGTACAAATAGTGTTATTTTGGTAAAAAATTAACATAAAATTGTAAAATAATAAGTTAAAAGTTGAAAAAATGTCTTTGCGAGTCCAACATTTAATAAAAAATTTTGCTTGAATAGTACAAATAGTGTTATTTTGGTAAAAAATTAACATAAAGTTGTAAAATAATAAGTTAAAAGTTGAAAAATGTCTTTGTGAGTGCAAAATTTAATAAAAAATGTTGCCAGAATAGTACAAATAGTGTTATTTTGGTAAAAAATTAACATAAAGTTGTAAAATAATAAGTTAAAAGTTGAAAAATGTCTTTGTGAGTGCAAAATTTAATAAAAAATGTTGCCTGATTAGTACAAATAGTGTTATTTTGGTAAAAAAATTAATATAAAGTTGTAAAATAATAAGTTAAACGTAGAAAAAATTGTCTTTGTGAGTCCAAAATTTAATAAAAAATGTTGCTTGAATAGTACAAATAGTGTTATTTTGGTAAAAAATTAACTTAAATTTGTAAAATGATAAGTTAAAAGTTGAAAAAATGTATTTGTGAGTCCAAAATTTAATAAAAAATGTTGCTGATTAGTACAAATAGTGTTATTTTGGTAAAAAATTAATATAAAGTTGTAAAATAATAAGTTAAACGTTGAAAAAAATGTCTTTGTGAGTCCAAAATTTAATAAAAGTGTTGCCTGAATAGTACAAATAGTGTTATTTTGGTAAAAATAAGGATAAGCTGTGAAAATGTTTGACATAAAGTCAAAGTTTGGTAAAAAATAAACTCAAAATTAAGTTAAATAGCACACAGTAACATACATTTACTACCTAAATCAATAATCAAAGGGTCCTAGGTTCGTTACCCCGTGATAAAAGAAGATGGTGAAAACTGTAGGCCCCGTCCCTAATAGCTCTCCCTTCTTCATAGTACAGATAAAAAAAATCTGCGCTAAAGCGTCCTGTGCCTTGGAGGCAAACCTGAGCGGAATATTAATTGGCGGCGGAAACCGCATAGCTTCAGAGATTTGACCATTGCTGCGCATTCTCAGACATCCTTTGTTGTCTGGTTCAATCCCTCCCCTGCCCTTCGTCATTGCATAGCTTTCCCCTGTTCTTGCGTACTGGTTAACCTTGAAAAAACCGGTTCTGAAAATCTACCGACGCGTTCTCTGATTGGTGAATCAGCTTCTTCCTTTGTCCTGACGTTGTGACGTCATTTGACCTTGAGCGCGCTTCCCCAAAATTCCTTTCTCCTCTACCTGCGCTGAATATTAATTCATTCTCTCTGTCTGGCATCACCGCCGAGTCGAGATTCTGAGACAGTATTCTGTCTAGCGTCTGAGATCATCGTGTTTCATACCATAATAACATACATTATTACATAGTACTAATTAATAACATTGCATATCGCGGGTTCGAGTACCGGGACCGTCTTCTTTCGTACCATTACCAGCGTTCATAGCGGTTCATAAACCATAGAAAACTTATTTTCAATATTATAAACATTAATATTAACATTTTATACATTACATACTTTGCAGTAATGAATATAAAAACATATGCATAGCGTTTAGTACCTTTAATTACCTTCTATATACATATTTTTCATAAAATAAATAAATATATATTCATAAAAAGTTATAAACATGCAAATACATAAATGTAAAGTATTCTAAGTACCTGCAAATGAATTCTAAGTACGTGCAAATTAGTTCTAAGTACGTGCAAATTAGTTATAAGTACATGCAAATTAATTGCGAATAATAAATAGCGACAGCCACTAGCGGGGATCAATACTACTCTCGTCTGTCAGACCTAACTCACGGGCGGTAGAATTAAATTCCTCGAGGTACGTGGAAGGAAGAATTCTGTCAGCACCCGAAAATTTTTTGAAGTGCTTCCGGTATTCGGGCGGAAACAGAGCTCTCCTGGCGGACGGTTGTAGTAACTGTAAATCCTCGTCCCTCTGCTCGCGGCGCGGACTCAACCGTGGTGACGCAGTGTTTTCTCTTCGAAGGGGGCGGGGCGTTCCTGGAGCTCGCTGGTCGCTTTCCCCGTACGAACAAGTGGCGACGTCGGCTGCCGGTGGTGACGTCAATCTGGGCTCCCGCGACGATTGTGAAGTGCCGCTGCTAGTTATGCTCAGTTGACGCACTTTCATCTCGAGGTCCTCAATTCGTTCGGAATTCCCTTCGGCTTTAACTGAAATTTCCCGCACATGTCGCCCCAGGGAGTCTATGCCACGGTCACATGTCGCTTCCAGCTGCACGCATTGTCGGGCCATCTGCTGCATACATTTCTCCTGGTCGCGCACGCTCTGAGACAGTGTTGCCATCTGGTTCTCTTGCCGGTCGATCCGCACGTTGGTGTCGGCGATTTTGGCTTCGACACGGGATTCGCATTCCTGTACCCGAGTGACGAGTTCTTGCGTTATCACCTCACCGGAAGTACGGATGGTCTCCTGGAGGCGGTCTTCCGTCACTTGCATCTGGGTGCTGATGGCCTCTATCTTTGATTCTAGCGAGGCTTGGATTCCGCTTCGCGTAGCCTCCATCTTGGCTTCCATCCGCAGTAGCATCTCGATGATCCGTTGGGAGCTGGTACCACTGAGGCTTCCTGCTTCGTCGACCCGTTCTGCACCTCCCGGAGAAACCTGTTGCGCGCTGGTCTCCTTGGCTTGCCCCCCGCTGTTCGGTAGACTGGTTTCTTCACGTGGACTTAACGGAACATCGCACCGGGAACAAACGAGGCTAGCTGTGCCGACGTTTTCACTTTCTGGGAACTCCTCGCTGCAGACATCGCAAATCACCCTTACGTCACTCATGTTTAAGTTCTCGATGCGGCGGTTGCGCAATCTCATGAAATCAAATATTCAACCCTCGGTCGATTCTCAATGCTCGCTGACAAGCGTAAACGTGAGCGCTCACAATATATACCAATATATATTTAAACAATTCACAAACGAAAAAAGATAAGGGCGGTCGATTCCCCTTTTGCCAGAACTCAACTTAACGCCTAATGCCACATGCCAAACAAAAATTTTAAAATGCCTAACGCCTTAAGTAGCTGCCCTACTACCTTAACAAAATAAACGCCTAATATCTCAATTACCACCTCACGTCAAAAATAACACAATAAAATCTCACAATAAAACACAGTTACATGACACCAAAATACGCCTGACGTAGCCCTTACAAAAACGACATATACCTCTGCACTGAGGGTGCTTTCGATTTAAAATATACCGGTCCCTGTGTTCGCGGCGCCAAAAATGTGTGCTACGCCCTCCCTTGCCCGGGAAAACAAATGCTACCACTACATAGATAGAGGCGGCAAAATCTCCCTCGGACAAGCGAAATAGCGTTACGGTCCAGGTTAAGTTCGTGTGTAGGAACCGGTGACCAACAGTGCATAGTAATAAGCCATATCGAATAAAAACAAAGACATATGTACTTCCAAATTACCACCTATTTACCTGTAGCCGGGAAGCGGCTAGCTGCATACCTGAAAATCACGGGTAGCGACATGTATACGAAAATGATATAGCCCAAAATTAACATGAAAATAAAAAGTATATTCTATTCATAACCAACAAAAATGGAATTATTACAGGTCCCCACACTTGCACTCTCACATTCTCTCTCAGATTCAATCCACATGGGGTCATCGACACAAGAAATTATACATGACATGTACAGGTTTTATGACGACAAGCCCTAATTATTGCATTCTCAATTAATTTTATCTTACTTTTTGTCTAATCAGGTCATTTGTGATTTTGCTCCAGTGCTACTTAAATCCTAGCCGGCCCTTACTTAAGTTCACCTTTTGTTTTTAAAAAAGAAACTAGTCGGCGCGGTGACCATACATTACTTGATCAGTATAAACAAAGGCGTCTCAACGGCAATTACATTCACGTGGGCGGACGTTTTCCTTTTACAAGACCTCACGTGGTTCCAAACATAACAAATAACCTCCGTTGAGTGACGCAAACATATACTCTCTAGCAGGCGGGACTTAAACACTTCGCCGCGACGAGCAATTCACATTACCAGGCAAATACTTTAACAAATAATCACATATGCGACCGGACATAGCTAGCAGCGACACAGCGCTGACACATAAAAATGAACAAACCTCAAGTAGAATATGCAATTAAGCGGGCGGCGCTTTACTCTAATAGTACGCACTTTAAACAAATACAAAGGAGCACAAACAACAATGAATTTAAGATCATAAAAAAAAATATCACAAGGAATAAGAAAAATTGACCTGAGACGAATAAATTACAAATGACAAGCGCGACGGGAGTTTGATATAAAATTTCGAGTTGAGTGGGCGTTTTCAAAATGTCGACGAATTTCAAGGGCGTTCTCTAAATCAAACGGGCCGTCACGTGTTAAGGTTCACACAGATGAATACTTTACCACCTCTCAGCTTCCGGGGTGCATCCTGGCGTCTTTATGGGCGATTGAAAACACATAGTATCCACGCGAAAGGTTTCTTTGGTCGCGACGGTGAAGATGCGAAAAGGATTCAAACACCTAGTTCCCCGGCTCCTCTTCCTCTCGGGATCGGTGGGTCTCCGTGGTATGGCGCGGTTCGGACGTCGCATCTGAGCGGTCGTTGTAGGCGTCGTCGGCGTCGTCGGGGCGTCAACATCTCTCTCTACGTCCCTCTGTCGCGGCTGGTAGGCGTCGTCGGGGCGTCAACGTGGCGGATGGTAGGCGTCGTCGGCGTATCAATAGGGCGGCGTTCGACGTTCTCTCTCTCTCCATGGCGGCGGATAGGCATCAACATCTCTCTCTACGTCCCTCTGTCGCGGCTGGTAGGCGTCGTCGGGGCGTCAACGTGGCGGATGGTAGGCGTCGTCGGCGTATCAATAGGGCGGCGTTCGACGTTCTCTCTCTCTCCATGGCGGCGGATAGGCATCATCGGCGTAGTTTCTTCTGGCGTCGGGCGAATCGACGTAACGCCCTCATCTCCTTTCTTCCTCTAGCCCGCCATAGTTTCCGGTGTTCCTTGTTTCTCAAAAATTATAAATGGCGTAAGGTAATCACGGAAACACGGTTTCGCTTCAACTTCCCCCAGCGGTTGAGGTAGGCGCACTCGTGTAGACTTACTGCCTATCACACACACTGGTGTTCGCACAACACAACAAAGTCCACTGTACACGAAAGGTAGCGCGAAGGTGCTCTCGTTCCAAGAATCGCGGCAAAACTGTATATGGAGAGTTAGCACGGAGCTGCTCTCACTACAAGGATGTGTCGAAAAACCATGTCCTTCGTTTTATTTAGATTTTGAAAAACGACGCTAGGCGATCGTTGAAGCGACGCTTCCGAAGAGGTCAGTCCACTTTGCTCTATTGTCTCCAAACTAGGACGTACCGTGTCCGAAGTTGACTTGTGCGGATTAAGCTTCCGCCTGGCTGTCGCCCATAGCTCAATTGCAATCGCTGTCCACAAACTGATCAATTAGAACCGATTTGATCTGGCGTCCGTTATTGTCGCTTGATCGTGACGAAACTCCACACATCCGTCCTTGCACACATGCCGCTGCGCTGGTATAAGTTTCACATGAATCTGACCGTTGGAAACCGAGATATTTAAATGTTTGTCATTACGGTCGAATTTCCTAAGCTTTAGACGCATAGCGTGACCCTTCAGGTGCTCACCCTTAACACAAGCGAATGTCTCGTTCCTCCCGTCGGCTTGGCAAAAATCAAATATGTAATCTTACAAATTAAAACACTTAACACTTTGAATCAACACGTCTTTTTACCGCTACATACATGAATAATAATGATAATAATAATGACGGTAAATCTGACTGTCACAGAGTTATGCATTCTCCCAGTTAAGACAATTATCATAAAGCATCACCAGCACTAAGTTGCTTCATCTGTCTTTCACGGCACCTCTCATCTATGTTTTGACGCTATATTTTCAAAATTTGTTTTGTATTAATTATTCCCATATATCTCTCGGGAGGGGGGCAAGTGCCCCCTGGCCTCCTTTTTCAGGCGCTCTTAATATATATTTATCAAGTTATGCCTACATTGCTTATGATTAATTGTTATGTAACATGAATTATGTTTATATTGAAAATAAGAGCCAACGCATTGGTTATGGGTAGCAAGAATTATGCCGTAATTTCAAATTAAGAGCCAATCATAGAAAACGAAGTGCATATTCGTGTTGAGGAGGTCAATTTCATTAAGAAACAGCTATTTTCCTTTCTGTAACAGGAAAGAAGTGAAAATTTGTAGAACAGTGTAATTATCTGAAATTTACAATTTTTACAACTGTCATGTAATAATAGCGTTTTTTGAAAAAAGATTTGAACGGTCACTTCCCTGTGGGGCTCTGATTCGTTCGAATCCCTTCGCAACGCCCGCGTCTTCCTGGAACTGTTTGTTTCTCGTCTGTTAAGCTTATATAGAATCTGTTGTTTTTGGACTCACTCTCTCATCATGATACGTTCATGCCTGTATTATTATACTATTAAACGTATTATTATATTTATTAATAATAACTTAATAATAATCAGCGGTAAACGATGAGACTCGGTGAAGTACACAGACTCCTCTCAGGTACAGGGAGAGTGTTAGGCAAAGACAATATTCACAGCACAGAGAAATAAAACCACATTGCTGCAGTATGTATAAACTCAAAGGATTTATTCTTTATTTATGGCAATTATAATGCAAATATACTTGAGACGAAGTCGAGGATTTCGCTTTGTCGATGAATTGACTCAACTAAAAACGCATAAACTTAATGCGTTGTTATCGGCATGCCTATGATCACATAGACCTAGCTTGCACCCCGAACTACCACACCAAGAGATACGCAATAATAACTGAGCCAATATTGGCTCTTTAGCCTTTTATTTCCAAATTAATCCTTAGGCTAGCTTTATTATTTAACGTAGAATGGTTGCAGTATTGTGCATAGCATCAATGCATGGCTATCGGCGTACCTATGATCACATAGGCCTAGCTTGCGCCCCGAACTACCATACCAAGATGTATGCACAACACCGAGGAGTTCTTTTTAAGTTTAAAAGCTTCGTCGATCCGTGGCGAAAGTGTGTTATTTCTTACGCGATATCCTCGCTTTTATACTATTTTTCGAGAACACAGATTCAAGTACAGATGAATCACTCACTATCTACAAAAGGATACTATCAACAAAACTGACATCTACACATGTTTAGAAATACAAATTCACATAGTGCACTCTGGCAAACATGAAGATACATTAAACTACTCATAATAGAGCATAAAATACAAGTTGTGACGTCACATAAAAATATGGATCATATCAATCATCTCCATCATCATTCTCTCGAAATGAACATATTCATAATAGGAAGAGTTAGGAATTTTAATGACCTAAAAATCACCAAAATATGCAAAATAAAAAATGCTCTTATGACAAAATTTTAAAAAATATGCCCTTACAATTGAACTGTTTCAAATATCAATATCTAACATATCCTGAGATATTTTCACATAGTATTTTTAGTTCACTTTATGAGCCCTGAGTTGCAATGTACTACAATGAATACTTTCAGAAAATTTTCGAATAAAAATGATTGCCTATTGTCAGCCAGCTCAGCCTACTGAGAAAAGTTTCTTTCTACTCCGGCTGACACAAGAGGAGCATATTTAAAGTAAACAATGCCATTCGGCTCAAGTTCTGTAGTATTGACAGAAAATTTGTATTGCATTGCAATAGGGGAAGAAGATAGTTCTCATAATTTTGCAGAAAGTAAACTGTGATCTACGCTTGGAAGAAATTCAACAATAAGCAAATATTTGTTCAGAATTATTTTGGGCCAAAGTCCATTTTCTGATTTCATTCCATTAGAAATGGAGACTGGTTTTCATCACGTTTCAGGAAATAAACTGGGACGTATATTTGTGAAAAATTCAACAACTTGATTGAACATGGACGAATCCACTTCGAAAATGGCTGTACATTCACAGAAAAAGCGAAAGTAGCTAAATATGACCGAAAATCTATTAAAATATGTTCTATCACGTAGAAGTAGACCTAGTGGCCCGGTACTGGGCCCTCAATTGGCGCTCGAATCATCATTTGGTGCTCGATCGCCTTAATGGATTTTTCTCGTAAGGCATGTGTTGCCAACTCCTTACCCGAAAAAATCACCAAGGTTGTGGCGCTCGTCGTAGCCTTTTATGATGTAAATTTTGAGGGCACAGAGTTGGCAAGACTGTGGGGGCACTGTAGCTTTTTATGAGGGGGGTTTATTGCTTTCTGTTTGCATCTGGCAACACTACCGTAGATTGACAGTGTTGTTAACCTACTGGGTTTTTTTTCACTGTAAATTTTCATCAAAGGACGTGAGGGGTCCATGTATTTTTTATGTCTGGCAATACTGTTGGGGGCCTAGTGTCGGCGACACTGTGGGTTTTTACTGTAGCCTTTTATGAGGGGGGTCTATTGCCCTCTGTTTACATCTGGCAATTTTATTGGATGTTTTGTTTGAGGCTCGTTGGTGTTACCTACCCATCCGAAGAAAATTCCACTATATGATTTTTCACTGGCTAAGCTAACCTACAAATAGGAGTTGGCAACACCGACGAGTCTTGAATTATTATTTGAGGCTCGTCGGTGTTGCCTACCCACTCTACAAAAATTCTACTATATCATATTTTGAAACTTTTGAATGCAACTTATCGTAATTTTCCAACTGTGGGACCAAATGTTTATAAATCGTGATTTTTGTAAACCTTTTTCGGGAACAATGTGTCGCACACACACACGTGCGCGCGCGTGCCTGTATTGTGACGCAAGCAAACAAAAAAAACTTTGCGTGTCATTACAAAAAACACTTTGACCGTATTCTTAAATAACTAACAAAGACAATGAATCTTTTTGGCTTCCGCAAACAGATCAACATGGAGACTGCACCGCCAAATTCCAATAACCTCTTACCTTCCGTGTTACCTAAACTCAACGGTCTGTTGATCATTCACCTCAACAGCATTTGGACGAAACTGAATGACGATGTGGGCAAGATGTTTTATGTTTTTAATAACAATTTACATTTCTACGAAATTCCGATCGACGGGAAACTTCAAATCACCGTGAATCCGGAAAACGCAGGCGAAATCAAAATTTCTACCGGCAAGAATATTTTTCGAATCAAGCACGACAAGATGCTTTCTAACATTACGTACGATGTTTCTGCAGGAGATTATCTTTACATGGAACTTCTCGGAGATTACGACAAACTCATTCCTCTTTTTGTAGAATTACGAATCGTCTATCCTATTATAAATAACCGTTAACCAAAAATGCCTAACGACATTTTCGGCAACACCAAGCGTGTAGACCACGCAGAAGAGATTCTCATGTTGGATATTCGAGTTAAGAAGTTGAGGACCGATTTGATTGCTTTGCAGGAGACCTTAAACAAAAGTTTAGAGTCGGAAATCGCTACGCTCCAAACGCAATGTCTCGACCCCATTCTGAAAATCGATTCCGAACTGAAAACGCTCATAAAAAATTATGTCGACGTACCTTCTTACGACAGCGTTCAAAATATACAGTTGAGCGTGGATTCGCTTCAAAATGATTTGGCCAAATTACAGCAATTTCAATCGAAAAATGAAGATTTGGAAAAATTGAAACTCGAAATCGAAGAACGAACTTCCGCAATAGAAAAGAATTTTTCTGAACTTCAAACCGTCGTGAACGATATAGACGCAGAACGCTTGCATGTCGTTGTTTCCAAATTACAAGAAGAATTCACCAGCACGTTGGAAGAAATTAAATCCAAGTTGCAGACTTTGGAAGATACAATGACGAACCTACCATCGTCGGACGAACTGCAGGTCATCGGTAAAAGCGTCGCGAACATAAAAATTCAATTGGAGGCCTATCAAGATTTCGAACACATTCAAACCACCATCGCTACACTTCAGGCGTCCTTGGAATTGATCAACGAAGAAATTAAAAATATTCACGCTGAAGCGAGAGCGTTGACGAGCATTCAAGACACGTTAAGCACGGTTCAGCAGAAGATCGAATATTTAGAAAATTTGAACGTCGAAACGAATCTCGCTCATTTTCATCACGTACTCGACAACATACAGGGTGACTTGGAATCGTTACGGACGAGCGTACCTTCGAGCGAAGATTTGGAAAAATTGAAAACGGCGGTGACGGCACTATCCGATTCGAGCGACATCAAAAGTTCATTGAGCGATCTCGAGAGTAAAGTGGCCAATCTCCCCACCTCCAAAGAATTGCACGTTTTGAAAAGAAACATATCTCGAATGCTGAAACGACTAGAAACGGAAACGGCGAACGTGGAACAGATTCGAGACGAAATTAGTTCGCTGGTGTCGACGCTGCCCACTTCGCAGAGCGTCGCCGACCTTCACACGCAGTTTACAGAGATGCGAAGCATCGTGAACGATCTTACCGAGAAGAGCTCGAAATTGAATCAAGTCGAGAACCTTCAGAACATCGTCGTCAACATCAGAGATCAAGTTGGAGTGCTGGAATCCACGCAGGAATCGACGCTGGCCTCTTTCGGTGCCAAGTTGCAAGAACTCAACGAAAACTACAAGCAGTTGAACGTGGAAGTGAAAATCAAACCGTCGTTTTCTACCGTAACGGATACTATAGTCGAGCATTTGCTGCCCATCGAAAATAAACTCGGACAAGTTCACAGTAATCTGCTCGGCGTCGACACTAAATTCGCTAAACTGCATTTTCTGCAAGCCATCGAAATCAACAGCATACCCAATCAACAGAGAATCTCCACGTTCGTCGAAGGTAACAAACTGTACATGTTGCATCCTTATCATCCGTACTACAAGTTTCTCCTCGACGGCACGATTCAGATAAACGAAAAGCTAGCGTTCCCACCATGACCTTGATATCGAATCGTGGTGTCCAGAAAGCAGGAAACATTCCTCTGGCACGTTGGAACGAAACGCGCAACATATATGAAATACACGAAGACGAAGATCTCACCGTTTTCGACGTGAGTGCCGGCGATAAGCTGATCATTCAAAACACGAGTGAAGTACCACCCTCTTTGAATCCCATCACGCTGGTGCTTCTCTTGAAACGTAATCTCTAAAAAAATGTCTAGGCAAGCCATCGTCGAAGAATTGCATAAACCTGCACGCCGCAACTACGAACGTTTGGCTGTGGTAACCAAGGGCATCGACGACCTCTGGCAAAGCGACCTCGTGGAGATGAGTAGCGGCAATTTGAAAAACGTGCATAAATTGAACAAGGGCAACAAGTACCTCCTCACCGTCATAGACACGTTTTCGAAATTCGCATGGGCTCTACCTTTGAAGGCGAAAACGGGAACGTGCGTCACGGAAGCATTCAAATTAATTTTTCGCGAAAGCGGTGGCAGACGACCACGGTTTCTGCAAACGGACAACGGTAAAGAATTTTACAACGCCGTATTCCAAAAGTTTATTCAAAAACGTGGCATTCGACATTATTCGAGCTTCAGTCACATCAAAGCCAGCATCGTGGAAAGATTCAATCGAACCTTGAAAACACACATGTGGAAACGATTCACGCTTCGGGGAAATTACAAATGGGTCGACATCCTGCCGGAACTCGTCGACACCTATAATGAAATGGTACACAGAACGATAGGCATGAAGCCAGCTGACGTTACCAAGTCCGACGAGCAGCGTTTAATTTCTACCGTTTACTGTCCAAAGTACACACCCACGACAAAAAAAGCTAAATACAAAATTGGAGACCAGGTGAGGATCAGCAAATTCAAACGCACCTTCGAGAAGGGATTCACAAAAAATTGGAGCACGGAACTTTTTACCGTGGTTCGAGTTTTACCTGGAAACCAACACACGTATATAATAAAAGATAGTAGCGGCGAGATTTTGAAAGGAAGATTTTACGAAGAGGAACTCTCTAAAACGAAACACCCCGACACGTACCTCATCGAGAAAGTATTGCGTAGGAAAGGTGACAAACTGTTTGTCAAATGGCTGGGACTTCCGGAAAAGAGTTGGATCGACGCGGACGAAGTGATCTTGTAAGTACGTGGAACGTGGTGAAACGTCTACCGGATCCGGAAAGTCAAACGAAGAAAAAGAACGGTGAGTTGCTTCCCGACAGCATTCGCTGTCTGATCGTAGGTTCTTCGGGGTGTGGGAAAACGACACTGCTCGTGGACAATTTTCTCCTCGCACCGAATTGGTTAGATTGGAAGAACAGGCACCTGTACGTGTTCTCGAAAAGTTTGGAGCAATCCAAATACCAGCAACTGATGAAACTGTACGATGGTCTGGACATTGCAACGTTCGCCTCGGAAATAAAACCACTCGACGATTGTCGTGAAAATTCAGTCGTTGTGTTCGACGACGCCATCCTGGAAAATCAAAATGAAATTCGCAACTTTTTCACGCAAGGTCGTCACAAAGGAATGGATTGTTTTTACCTAGCTCAAACGTTTTCCAAAATTCCAAAACAGTTAGTGCGCGACAACGCCAATTTCATATGTTTGTTTCGTCAAGATCACACCAACCTCAAGCACGCGCACGATGACTACGTAGGCGGAGACATGAACTACAATCAATTTTCGGAAGGCTGCTCTACTTGCTGGAACGGTGACGATTTCGGATTTGTGACGATCGACATGACGAGGAAACCCAACGACGGAAAATACAGAAACAAAATCAACGACTTTCTAAACGTTGCAACGTTGTGAGAAACGACGTATATAAATAACGTCATGACGAAACGAGAAATCGAGGACGAAAATCTCAAGCTTCGCGATTACCTCGCGAAACGCTTCAAAGGTTGGAAATCCGAGAATCGCGGATTCTACGAAGAGAAGAAACGTCAGGATCAACCCGTGATCGATGCCATCAGCAGTCTAGGTAAAGAAATTAAAAGTGTCACGGAACAAAATAAAAATTTGATTAATGAACTCGTGCCGCTCGCAGCTAAAAGTTACGCCGTACCCACACCCATTTCGAGCATTCCTTCGACGCCGTTCGAACTGAAGGATGCACCGGCAGGACGTCGAGCCATAGGCAGCACGTCGTCTTCGGATAAAATCGAGTTGGGACCTTTGGCACGAGACTACCTGAGCACGGGGAAATTCGACAAGGATGAAGTGTTCGGATTGTATCCCAGCATGGAAACCAACGAAGGCGGCGGTGTGGTGTGGAAGATTGGGAAATCGAAGGTGACCTTCGAAGGCAACGACATTAAAGTCAATTTAGGCGACAAGGATAGTTGGAACAGGTATCCGGGTACGGTGGGACTGTGGGAACTCGTCGCCAAAAAGCAGCCGAAAGATTACACCGACGAAGATTACCAAAGTTACAAGGAAATTCTGATCATGACGGATGCCTTGTACCAGAACAACGACGCCTCGCAGAATAGGGTGAAATCGAGCAGCGGCGAGAAGTACAGGAATCTCATCAAACCGATTTGGAACCAGGTCAAAACAGGCAGCGGCGTCAAACGCTACAACACGTTACCCAAAGAATTCGTTTGGGTGGACGACGTTAGGAAACTCGTGGACCGATTGTTGGTGATAGCCGGCGAAGAGAATGCAGGTAACCGTAATTTCTACAACGAGAAGGTTGGCATCGTGGACATGATCAGCACGAAACTTTCCAACTTCATCGTGAACGACGACAAGGGCATAGGTTACCTGATCAAAATCATCAACACGCTGCCTCCGAAATTCTGGAACGTGGCCGAAGGAAAGGGACTCGTGAACGACATCATCAACAAGTTACCTTTCGAGATGCATCTACCTGGCTACCAGTACTGCGGACCGGGCACCAAACTCGAGAAAAGATTGGAGAGAGGAGACAAGGGTGTGAATCCGTTGGACGCGGCATGCAAAGATCACGACATCGCCTACAACACCACGCAGACGGATCTGGACGCACGTCACGAAGCAGACAAAAAATTGGAACATGCAGCTTTCGAAAGGTTCGTGAGCAGAGACGCATCGCTGGGTGAACGGGTCGTCGCATTAGGTACGACCATCGCCATGAACACGAAACAAAAATTGGGGTGGGGTATATAAATAACATACCGTAAAAAAAAACTTGATATATAAATAACACACATCGTAAAAAAATAATCTTCGGTATATATAAATAACACACATCGTGAAAAAAAAAAAGCAATTAAATTTCTCTCTAACACTCTGACAACTGAAAAAATGAGCGATCTCCAAGCATTAAAACAAATGCTAAATTTGTCAGTCGAGTATGTAAAAATTCAGGAATTGGAAGTCGACAAACCTTACACGATAACTTCCGGTTCAATCGTTTCTACCCAGTATGGTCCCAAGGTACGCCTGTTGCTCAACGCACAATACAGTCTATTTTTACCAGATCGATACGCTAACATGTTATCCGACGAGAAGCTATCTATTTTAATCGAGAACAAAACTCGAATCGTGTACAAGGGGACAAAGGAACTTCTTGGCAAGAAAACGAAGCACGTAATAGAATTTGTGTAACGACTGCGAGGCCTTGAAAATATATAAATAACATACCGTAAAAAAACTACACAAAAAAAATCTCAGAATATATATATAAATAACATACCGTGAAAATAACACATAGAGCATCAACATGAAGCCCAAAGGTGTCGTGTACCAGATACCATACTCCAATCTTAAAAATCTAGGTGCCCTCGATGGGTTACTCACCAAGAAACAACGCGAGAAGAAACGTTCTTGCTTGTCGAAAGGACATGGAATGAAATTGCTGCTCAGCACACCTCAATTGAAAAGATTGCAGCGTTCGCGGAAACAGCAAAAAATCGGAGGTTTCATATTCAGCATCCCGGCCATCCTGGCAGCATTGGGGGCCGTTGGAAGTTTGGCCGGCGGAAGTGTCGCCATCGCGAAAACCGTCATCGACTCGAAGAAGAACAAGGCCGAGTTGGAAGAACAGAAACGTCACAACCTGGCCATGGAGAAGAAAGGGGGGAAGGGCGTGATGAGAAAGTTTAAAAAAAAGAAACAGAAGCACTCACCAACCGAGATATTGAATCTCTGATCGGACCGTTACAAATCAAACACTTCAGAGGAGTTTTTATGTCCGACTCGTTACCTTCAAGCGTGAAAAGAAGAGAATGCGGAGTAGTCAACTTGGACGGTCAAGAAAATCCAGGCACGCATTGGATATGTTACCACAAAAATGATGATAAAGCATTCGTTTTCGATTCTTTCGGAGGTGTTCCACCTACAAATTTAATTCATTATCTGAAAACGAACAAAACCTCTATATACTACAACGACGAACGCATTCAAAATTTCGGAGACGTGAACTGCGGCCATCTCTGCCTATCCGTGCTCGCGTTTCTCTCTAAAATAAATAACCCTACGATCGAGGATTTCCAGAAAGCATTGTGGAACCTCAAACAGCATCACTAGGATGGGCGTGTTCCATCTCACGAGCGAATCTTCAATCTTGAAACTCACGCTGCACGACGACATCGTCTATCCTAAATCCGTGGCTCTGCGTGCATTCTACAGCATGTACCTCATACCTAACGTCACGCAGCACAACAACAAAATTAGCGTCGGAAGCGAACACATCGTCGTCACGCCAGGACAATACAATCTTTCCACTTTGCAAGCTCAATTACCCAAAGGCACATACCTTTCTCAAAATTCGGTCACGCACAGAGTGGAAATCCTATCCGCGACGGAGACCGTGGACCTGGGCACCATGGGAGAACTTTTAGGTTTCGAGAACGACACCAAACTCGAAGCTGGCATCAAGCACGTAGCAACCAACATTCCTAAATTCTTGGCCATAGAGACTCTGAACGTACACTGCAACGTGGCGGAAGGCATGATCACGAAATCTTCGGACGGATTGTTAGGAAGTCACAAGCAGACGGGAATCATAGCCACTTTCAAACCAAGTTCCGAGTTCATGGAACCGATCATCTACACGCCCTCTTCGCCGATCTATTTTCCAGTATGTCGCAATCGCATAGACGACATAGAGTTGGTGGTGACGAACGAGAAAGGAGACGTGGTGGATTTCGCAGGTGCCACTACGACGGCCATCGTGGAGATCAACGTATAATAAATAACCATACATGTAAAATGGAGCAAATCGAAAGTTACGAATTACAATCTTTCCCTCCCAACCGTCGCACGTTCGCCAATCTGAACGAAGCGAACAGGGAGATCGAATACGACGTGGACGTAGGCGACGGGTTTATTCATCCTCACAGAGCGGACCTCTACCTTCAATTCGACGTGGTGAAGAAAGAAAGCGGAGACGCGTTTCCCGCAGCAGCAAACTTGATACTCGTGGACAACTTCGTGCCTCACCTGTTCTCGCAGGTGGAGGTGAGGAAACACAACACCGTCATCGACAGAATAGATTATCCAGGCATCACGTCGACGGCGGTGGGAACGTTGAAATTATCCAAAACGGACGCAGCGTACTACCAGGCCGGGGGATTCGAAGCCGGGACCAAAATATCGACGAAAAGTCACACGGTGCTCTTTCCCATGCGTCTGCTGCCTGGTTTCTTCTCGGACTACAAGGAGATCATGTGGAAGGGAGGACTGAGGATCACGTTTCGAAGAGCGGCCAACGACAACGACGCACTGATGCGATACGCTACTTTGGGTCCGGACGGCACCACGCCGATAGCCAACACTTTACCCGAAGCAGCGAAATGCGTCATCCGGAGCATGGAATTGAGAATGCCGGTGGTGGAATACGAAACGAACTACGCCCTCAAGTACAAAGCGGAGATCTTGAAAAGTTCGCAGGTGCCGATTCACTTTCACGGTTACCAGTGCGTGCAGAAGATGGCGTCGGGAAGTCACATGGAATTCGACGTGACGACGCAGTTCAACAACATACAGTTCGACATGCCAGATTTCGTCGTAGTGCTTTTTCAGACCGGACGCGATAACGATCAGGAAAAAGATTCCAGCAAGTTCGACGACTGCAAGATCAAGAACGTTTACCTCAAAAATGGACGCAACGAAGTGTTCTCGCGCGAGAATTACAACCTTGACGTGACCAAAAACGATTACCTCAAACTTTACGAAGCTTACACGGCTTACAAACGCGTGACCGAGGGAAGCGTGGACGTGTACTACGCGCCCAGCGAATTCAAAGCACGGAGACCCATGACCGTCATCAACACATCTAAGAGGAAGAAGGTTGTGGTCAACGATCGTACCAACATCAAGATTGTATGCGAGTTCCACGATGCCTTGCCTGCAGATACTCTGTGCAGTGTCATTCTTATTGCAGAGAAAACATTTGTGTATGACGTCAAGAATGAAAGAGTGACTGAACAGTTTTAAATAAATAAAAAAAAATAGCACACAATAAGAAATGTGGAATTTTATATATATAAGTACAAATTGCAATTAGCAGTTTCCAGAAGTTTAATTTTGCTGTGCCATGCATGGATGTAATCGAGGAAGTGGAAGTAAATTAAAATTGTTTTTTTTGGCATTGCCTATTACTTTTTGTTGCACTCTGGGCAGGCCTTACTAGTTTGGAGGCGATAGTGGCCCCACGGAAGTGTGTGGACCCCACATTCAAGAATACACCTCTTGTCGTCGTGTGCATCCAGAGCAACTTTCCTGACAATATTAGTTGTAAGCACATGATCGACGCTTTGGATACGATGCTCTTTTTGTAGAATGGGCGATTTTGTTCTGAGGCACTCGAGGTAATCCTCAAACTTGAGGTGCTCCCGAACCACTTGCCTGCTTACACCCTTTGCCTTTTTTGTTACTGAACCCTCAGCCCGGATCGCATAGGCTTTGGCACGAAGTCCAGCAAACTCCACAATTACATCCCCGTCTTTCTCGTCCTTGAGTTTGCCGGGTATTTTTTTGTTCCGGGGCAGAATTCCATACCGGTTTAGCTGGGGATAGCCCGATGTGTCGAAGAGCTTGACAAGAGCTGGAACTTTGGCCATATCACCATACGCATCGGCCGTGCGAACATGGTACACCAAGCTGTCTGTGTCTGTGTAGAGCAGCGAGATATTGTGGTTGTAGTGTGCACGTAGTATGCCGTAATATGTCTCGAACATGCACAACTTGCTCAGATCCAAAACTGCAGCTCCCACATAGATGGGCTTGTTGAGTAGCACCTTGCCCCGGTTCATGTGAATCAGAGACATCTGTTCGTTGTAAATTGTTCGAGACCTGAACAGTGGGCTTGCAACAAGTCGACGACACTGTGTTTTCTTCGTCACCAACCTCACATCAACGCTATTTCGCACATTCTCCATGGTCTTCCCAAATATCGCATTGTTCATTAATTTGAAAAAATCGCGATCAAGTTCCGAAGTGGCATCAGTGCGATGGTTGGTGTTCAGTTCGATGTACGGCTTCAACCATGGAGACTGCCTGAACAAGAGCACGTGGTAAACTGCTTTGACCGAGACCCCTTGCTGCATTAACCACTGGAGGTTCCGGTAGTGTAGCACATAACGCTTTTTGGGCTCCAAGTCCATGACGAGCTTCGGTTGATCCGAGCCAGGTGGGCACTTCAATTCCGGAGCAGGCGAAAGGTCACAGAATGTATCCTGCAGCTTCTCGGGGAAGTCAAGGTCCACCTCGGCAAAAAACCCAAACTCGTCGCACTCTTTTTCGATGTCGAAGTTGGAGGGGTCAGCCCACTCAAACTGTCCTGTTGGGAGTGGCTGCATCATGGAGTGCCCGTAAAGATTATTCACATCAGTGTACATGATGTAGCTTGATGGTTGGGAGGGGTCGTAACCAGTGGCCATGTGGGGATTGTTGGCGTGTGCGAAGCGTTGCGACACTTGGACCATGTCGCCCCGGATAGCTCTCTCGATGAAAAGCATGATATCATTATCGGTGATAAGTGAAAGTTTAACTTTAGTCAGCAGGAGCATGGCCGACCATGCCAGTCCAGGAAGGCTGTAAAAATATACAGGGTCCAGGTTGTAAATGTTTATCGCAGTCGCCCGAAACGCCTGGAACACATCGGCAAGAAGCGTCACATCAAGCTTCAGGTATGCATCGTGGTAATCACCGAAAGTTCGGCAACCCAACTCGACCCACATAGACTGAGCATGCTTGTACTCCTCGTCGGTAATACCTGAACCTCTCAGCTGGCTGTAGAACTTATCCTGGGGAGGCAGCAACTCTTCTTCGAACTTGGAAGGGTCTGTGACGTATTCGTAGGGGTAGACCCCTTTACGTCTGATGAGTGCGACATCTAAGTTCGGGAAACTTGATGTAGTAATGGCTAGTTGGTCGTCTCTGAGCTTCCCAGCAAGAGCATCGAGGCTTGCCTGGAGGAACCTCAGAGAGTCGAGGAACCGAAGCTCGATGCTGTTGCTTGAGTTGGGGATCGGCACCCACTTGCTGATGCTAATATAACGCTCCTCGTTTTGCGCCAGGACATTGATTCTCGCATTGTCGTACCCTAGATGTGTAACCAAGTGATGGAAATCATATCCCGAGCCATTGTGAAAAAAGACCGGTATGAAGCGCGGGTCCCTGGCTCTCAAGTTACATCTGTTGCACCACGGGCCAATGTAGCTTCCGGTCCCATAATGGTCATGGTGGTGGACCTTTTTGTTATCGTCAGTGAAGACCGAGTTGCAAACAGGACAATTTAGAGCCATTTCGTGCTGATGCTTGTTTTTGGGAGACAGAGGCAGCATGGGCTTGGGGGCCAGCAGCACCTTCCCTATCTTGATGGCTTCCCGTTGCATTCTCTCCAGGAAGTGTTTGGCCGGGTCGGGACCGCGATACACATAGGGCTCGGAGGCAATATGTTGGTCTCGCCACACCACAACATAGGAGTAACTCGAGGCCTCGTGGATTTGGAAAGGAATGGTAGAGGATGTTTCGGGGTTGGGCTCGCAGTTAGACAGAGGTTGAAGAAAGGCCTCGAAGTCTGCTACAATATAGGCAGGATGCTTCACCATAGCACTGTGCATGCGAAAGCACTCTACTGCACCAGGTTCGGGCAGGATAATTCGTGCAGGCTCGTTGGTACCACAGTAGAACATGTGGCGAGCTAGCTTCTCAGCAGCAATGTTGGGACCTCTGATGCGCCGGTAATCCTGCTGTTCTCGATTATTAAATGTAGCCAAGCACCTGCGACATACCTCGACGTGGCGACTATCACTGCTCCGTTGGGTCGAAACAAGCCGAGAGAGGGAACGGATAAGGTGTAATGGTGATGGGTCTCGTTCTTGATGAGCAGGAGGTTGATTTCTCGTACCTCGTTGTTGTTGCTCACGTTGCTCACCCGGATGGGGTGGACCTCATTTTCGTTCTCGGTGAGACCGTAAACATTGATGGCTAATTGTAAGCCCAACAAGTCACGAGCACGAACCTCAAACTTGCGAATATGCGAGACTTCTACAGGGTAGGCAATCCCGGCCATTGCATCCTCCAGTTCCGACTCATACTGCTTGTAGTGTGCAACACGGTACGAGTGGTTTTCCCTAGGTATAGGGTGTAATGCTGCCAGCACCGACCAGAGGAAGCATTTGGTGTCTTTGTTCTGAATATTGAGAACAGCTTTCCTTGCTTCAACCTCGGGTGGCAGGGCAATATAGCTAGACCCTGCCAGTGGCAGGAACTTGCTAAGTGTCAGACAAAGTTCGTGGGGGTCGCCACACAGCGAATCGCCCGAGCCTTTAGCCTGATGCTCCTCGTGCTTTGCCACAAACTCCTCGACAAACTTGTCGTAGATGCTGTCGAGGTCAGTGATATCTGCCTGATGCAGTGTTTTTGCTTTTGTCGCATGGAAGAATTTATATATTTCATCAGACGGTTTCTTATACTTGCAGCATAGCACAGCATAGAATTTAGTGGAGTATGTAGCCAATGCATCGTTGAGGATGGATATTATCTTAGCTCGTTCGCTCTCCAGAAAACTACGCACATCGCAGAAGTTGCCTGATGTTATGTTAAAGTCTTCTAATAAATGCTCAAATGCAAATTGGTCTGCTTTCTTCGCCAGCTTGACGCGTTTGGCAGGTGGCGATGCATCGAGGGAGGTTACTTCTACCTTTCGCTTGGAAGGTTGCGGTAGAGATGTTCCAGTGCTCTTGCAAGTAAGCTGGTGTCGCTTGAAGTTGGCAATAGATTTATTTTTCCCACACTTAGAGCACAGTTTGGTTGCACATATTCGCTTTCCCGGCACACAAGTACGACAGTGCCTTTGAAAATGTTCACTTGACATAGCAAATTGGCACGTAGGGCAATTTTTTACAGAACGCATAATGCAGAGATTTTTTGGGGGTATGTTATTTAATACCAAATGCTGTGCAATGCAAAATATAATTGCTCACTTTTTTTTTAACTATTTTCTATAACCTTATTTGGGTTTTTTTTCGCCAAATTATATGCTTCTAGTCTCCTATACAATACAATATACGTACAATATTGTCAACAGTATTATATTTGAGCAGGTCGCTTGTCGCCTAAACACTACAGCTCACAGGTCGGGAAAATCTGACATGAAAGCAGATAATACGCTTATGCCTTATTTATATATAATTTTCACGGGGCGTACAATATTGTCAACAGTATTATATTTCAGCAGGTCGCTTGTCCCCTAAACACTACAGCTCACAGGTCGGGAAAATCTGACATGAAAGCAGATAATACGCTTATGCCTTATTTATATATAATTTTCACGGGGCGTACAATATTGTCAACAGTATTATATTTCAGCAGGTCGCTTGTCCCCTAAACACTACAGCTCACAGGTCGGGAAAATCTGACATGAAAGCAGATAATACGCTTATGCCTTATTTATATATAATTTTCACGGGGGCGTACAATATTGTCAACAGTATTATATTTCAGCAGGTCGCTTGTCCCCTAAACACTACAGCTCACAGGTCGGGAAAATCTGACATGAAAGCAGATAATACGCTTATGCCTTATTTATATATAATTTTCACGGGGCGTACAATATTGTCAACAGTATTATATTTGAGCGCGTCGCTTGTCACCTAAACACTACAGCTCACAGGTCGGGAAAATCTGACATGAAAGCAGATAATACGCTTATACCTTATTTATATGTAATTTTCACGGGGCGTACAATATTGTCAACAGTATTATATTTGAGCGCGTCGCTTGTCACCTAAACACTACAGCTCACAGGTCGGGAAAATCTGACATGAAAGTAGATAATACGCTTATGCCTTATTTATATATAATTTTCACGGGGCGTTCAATATTGTCAACAGTATCATATTTCAGCAGGTCGCTTGTCGCCTAAACACTACAGCTCACAGGTTGGGAAAATCTGACATGAAAGCAGATAATACGCTTATGCCTTATTTATATATAATTTTCACGGGGCGTTCAATATTGTCAACAGTATTATATTTGAGCAGGTTGCTTGTCACCTAAACACTACAGCTCACAGGTCGGGAAAATCTGACGTGAAAGTAGATAATACGTTTATGCCTTATTTATATATAATTTTCACGGGGCGTTCAATATTGTCAGCGGTATCATATTTGAGCAGGTCGCTTGTCACCTAAACACTACAGCTCACAGGTTGGGAAAATCTGACATGAAAGCAGATAATACGCTTATGCCTTATTTATATATAATTTTCACGGGGCGTTCAATATTGTCAACAGTATTATATTTGAGCAGGTCGCTTGTCACCTAAACACTACAGCTCACAGGTCGGGAAAATCTGACGTGAAAGTAGATAATACGTTTATGCCTTATTTATATATAATTTTCACGGGGCGTTCAATATTGTCAGCGGTATCATATTTGAGCAGGTCGCTTGTCACCTAAACACTACAGCTCACAGGTTGGGAAAATCTGACATGAAAGCAGATAATACGCTTATGCCTTATTTATATATAATTTTCACGGGGCGTTCAATATTGTCAACAGTATTATATTTCAGCAGGTCGCTTGTCCCCTAAACACTACAGCTCACAGGTCGGGAAAATCTGACATGAAAGCAGATAATACGCTTATGCCTTATTTATATATAATTTTCACGGGGCGTACAATATTGTTAAGAGCGTTAGTTTTTGTAGAGCTCTCTTTTTCCATCTTTCCTCTATACAGTAAAGTTGTAGAAGACACAATTAGCTAAACTAGCATACAACATACCTTCCTAATTAATATGGATATTGTCACACATTCCTCTTATTTTATACTGTTGTAAATGGAAAAGATTATGTACGGTAAATGTTTTGTACATTATAGGGAAAAAATGCAAAATATCCCCCAATTTTAATTCGATCCACCTCTGAATCGAATTTTTACATATTCTCACGCCGGCACATATGTTGTTCTATTTGCTTCTTTTACTTGCCTTGCTTAATTAACTCTCGCTAATTAGCATTTTTTTGGAAGAAGTCAACTAGAACAACATATGGCGGTATGAGAAATATGCAAATCAAAGAACATTTTAGCAATATATGGGCCCTAGCAATTAGCTTCGTCGACTAAGAGTACTCCTTCAAACATCTTCAGCTAGATCGTATTACTACGCGAGGACGTTTAAAATTTTTGGGTGTTGAAAAAGTTTGACGCTACTTTTTATTTCTATTGTTTGCTAATAGATGGCGCTAATAGTACCCCCTCCCCTGCCCTCTCCCCTCTTCTCCTCTGCTGTATGACAAATAGCACAAACATAAAAATCAAGATTTTGGAGAGCAAAACATAAAATTTGCATGCATCTGATATCGAACCGGGAACTTTTATCTTTCGGGGAGTCAACATTATTTTTTTACTCAGTCGTCATATAACATTGAACACACGCAAAAATTCACATGTGCTTTTTATTATTTTGTGTTCGGTAAGTACAAGTATAATCTTACATAAATTATTGTTTAATTTAATAAATTGTAAACTCAAAACCTGCTAAACTAACACTCCTTCTGTATTTCATTAAACTATTGAAAGCGAATGTTGCGTGCATGCGGAAATAACACAGAAAAAAAAACCGGATGGAAGCAATTTAAAATCACTGGGGCAAGGTCAGTATTACAAGAGCGTAAAAACACGTGTTTTCATTCAACTTCGAAAAATAAGAATAAATGTGTGCATACAGAACACATATGCTTTCTTTTCACAGTTGTAAAAACATATAAATTGTACATGAAGTAAGTTACGGGAAGGCTCTCTCAATTAGGTACAAATATTGTACAATTAGGTACAAATTGTTGTACAATTATTTTCCCCAGTTGTCCAGTTGGAGTTGGGGGGCATAACACTGGTACTATTTGTAATCACAGTGCTTACTCATGTATTTTGTTTAATATTTTATTTTAAATTCACTGTCAGAAACTAGTGTTACCTACTCTGTTGGTTGTCACTGTCAAGCTTCCAGTATTCGTACAGCGTAAAAAGCTATAACCCCCCTCTCAAAATATATACATTGTATACGCCAAGATGCTCAATAGCCTAGCAACACATCATGAAAAAACATGCCAAGAGGACCCAGTTGGTTTATAAGTCAGTGCTGCCAATTCCTATTTGTAGGTTAGCTTAGCCAGTGAAAAATCATATTGTTACGATATAGTAGAATTTTTGTAGAGTGGGTAGGCAACACCAACGAGCATCAAATGATGATTTCAAGCCTCAAATAATAATTTCGAGCCTCAAAAAAAAAGAAACATCCAATAAAATTGCCAGATGTAAACAGAGGGCAATAGACCCCCCTCATAAAAGGCTACAGTAAAAACCCACAGTGTCGCCGACACTAGGCCCCCAACAGTATTGCCAGACATAAAAAATACATGGACCCCTCACGTCCTTTGATGAAAATTTACAGTGAAAAAAAACCCAGTAGGTTAACAACACTGTCAATCTACGGTAGTGTTGCCAGATGCAAACAGAAAGCAATAAACCCCCCTCATAAAAAGCTACAGTGCCCCCACAGTCTTGCCAACTCTGTGCCCTCAAAATGTACATCATAAAAGGCTACGACGAGCGCCACAACCTTGGTGATTTTTTCGGGTAAGGAGTTGGCAACACATGCCTTACGAGAAAAATCCATTAAGGCGATCGAGCACCAAATGATGATTCGAGCGCCAATTGAGGGCCCAGTACCGGGCCACTAGGTCTACTCGTAGAGATTGCCAAATATGCCCTTAAAAATCTTAATTTAATTAGTTTGTTCATAAAATGAATTTCTATATATTTAGGAAACACAGCACCCTTACAAATAAAATATGCTAAGTCATGAAAATACTAGCTCTAACAATAAGACTGCTTGAAAATGGAATTGTCGTCATGGGGGAAAATACCTGTCTCCTTAAAGTCTGAAGATTTTTAGCCGGTCGGGAAAGGTAGAAATAGCTCTGGGCAAAATAATTGGGAAACCGCAGCAGGTGTTATGGACATCAGAATACAACGTGTCTCTTGCCTCGTGCGTAACACCTGGTGGTATTATTCTACAGGATTCAGGCCAGATGTAACTTGCCAGAGAAGAAAAAAAGCTTCCATTTCAGCTTGTCTTGAAACACTATCTCTTCCGGCTGAGTGGCTAATCAACATGAAAATAAAATGTCTTCCTTCCTTCCCTATCGCCAAAGGATGGAGGGGAGGTAATTGGCGAATTGCGTTTTTTACATTTTATTTGAAAGAGAGAGAGAGAGAGAGAGAGAGAGAGAGAGAGAGAGACGTTTGTCAAACACTGTAATGTTAAAATAGTTTGTAACTGTATTCATATGGATATTCACAGGCACAGCTGTTTGTCAGTTGTGTGTCCCGCGCAGTGGCCTTTCGGCAGGCTTTGGGCTAGATGGTTCAAGTTCCTTGCAGGCCCGTAGTTAGAATTGATCTCCAGGGGGGCTCACGAGTTATCAAGGGGGGCTTTGTAAACCAAGTCCAATTTTTAAAAGTTTAAGAGTATTAAATGAAGGTAAATTGAATTGAATTGACTTTATTGCTGCGCGAGTTTCAGCTATTGCTGGTCTACTACTTAATCCCAAAAAGTACAGATTAAAATAAAAATAAAATAAAATTCAAGATTACAAACAAATTATGTGTGTGGGGGGACGGGAGAAGGGGAGTTATATAAAAAATTAGAAATATCATACAATTACTACATTTTTTCTATATCTTCTAAGAAATCGATTTTTGAAGTGTTGACTGCTACTGAAATAATCCCTTAGTGCACACACTATACTATGAAACAGATATTTATATCACACAAGAAAAAGATGCACAATATTCAATCATAGTGCCTACAGTACATTCCACCCCGGGCGGAAGCAATGAAACTCCCCTTCGTTCCATAAACTTGGGAGCTGTTGACCTTTCACGCAGATGCGGAGGGAATTTACATGATAACTTTAAAGTCACAGATTGCAACAGGGACAGAGAAGGTACAGATAAAGAAGCTTCCCTGTGATAGAACTTTCTAGAGCCTAGTGAAGAGAGTCTTCTAAATTGCCGCTCCTTAGACTTTTCCTTACAAATAATATGAACAAATGTATTAGCTGTTGTTCATGTGGTGTCAATTTATCCTTCACCAAGTTATGAGCAAAAAAAAATATCTGCTGTCCACGTTTTCACTCTTCACTGCAAACAAATTACACAGAATGGTTTTGCCTAATGCCAAATGGGCTGACGGTATTGCCAAGGGGGCTGATGGCAGTCCGGGGGGGGGGGGGGGGGGGCTGAGCCCTCCCTAGCCTAGGAAGACTGGAGCAGTAAGGGGGAGGAATCTTATAATAATATATATATCATGTGTATGTGAATTATTATGTCATATACATATTTATGTTATTACGTACAAAAATAAATTACACACATTTAAATATATAAATATTATAAAATATATATGAAGGAATTAATTTGTTACTTTTGTATGTATGTTTATAAAGTAGCAAACTAATTCCTTTACCCACTGTTTGAAATTGCCAATATATTACAAAAGTTTTGAAAGGTTTTATTATGTATAACTTTTTGTTCAATTAGATTTCATACTTATATTAGTCTTGCATTCTTGTTTTATTTTTGTTGTACAGTACATATATATTGGTGTAAATCTGTTAATAGTCTATTGAAAGAGATATAGATAAATACGTAGATAGATAGAGTAGATATTTACCTTAGTAAAGAATATTTGAAATCAAAACTAATTGCTTATCTTAGTTATGACATTTTTATTTTTGGTGGGGAGGTATTTTAGGACAAGATCGTTGGTGCGGGGGGGGATCATCCTGATCTTTCCAGATTTCACACCCTGGTCTGGATAACAGAAAGTGCTGACGGCCGAAAGCCAACCCTATCCAAAAATGGCTGTCGCATTTATAAATGCTGATAAAAATAACAATTGAACGTTCTTGCAGCTTCCTATTATTTACAGCCCGCCAGATGTTTGTGGTCCCCTAGCTTGTTACTTCAGCTGCCTAGTTTATAGTTCTGAGGATTTCCGGCAGATGCCTCTGTTGGCAATATGAGATGGTTTTATAAAAAGCGGAAGAGCATAGATATTCCATCCTCTTGTTTGCTGGCTGGACGACCGCCGCGTTCGAAATAGGGGGGAACAGTGTCACGTGCCGGCAGCAGATGAGACGTCAGTCAACTGTTTCGGCTTGTTTTATCACAGCGACATCGATAGGCCTCGTGCTACCAACACCTGGATGCGTGTTCACGAAGCAGGGAGCGGAAGGTTGAGGGCGGGGGCCAGGTTGTTAGAATATCTAAACACTTCCTGTCTGCATAATTTAGGAGTGGGGAAGGGAGCTGGGGTGTTAAACGCAAGAAGGCGAAGGTAACAAGACTATTAGGGGCATCTTTCGGAATTAGTGGTCTGAGCATTACTTAAAATCATTGATCATTACCAATGTTACTTTGTTGTTATGTTAATATTATACAGAGATGGCCTTTTAAAAGTGGACACGAGAAGAGCGTCCACAAGGGGGCAAAGTTATTTTTTACACCAACATAGTTAGCAACCCTTTAATACAGTAGAGTTAAATTGGTTGCATAGCACGTAGGGTACGACGACAGACTTTAATTTGTTTTGGTTTAATTGACTTCGCTTTTCTGCCACTTTTGGCGAATCACGAAGATGAGGATGAGTGATGTTCTTTTATACGAGATATTGTGCTAAATAAATACCTTTCAAATTATTCCCCATCTGGAAACCGATCTTCTCTTGTAATAGTGAGCAATTTCAGAAGTGGAAAAGTTCAAGAAATGAAAGAGAAAAAAAAGTGGTCCGTGCAAATCTCTCCAGTTCTCAGCACGCATTGCTCTGATGACTCCTGCCCGTCCTTTTTTTCTCTTTTTAAGCTTGGCGCCACCTGGTTCTTCGGGAACAGCCATCTGTCCGAAACAATGGGAAAGGGGCACAGGTGGCGCCTCCGGCTACCAACGACGGTCGTCATGAGAATTAGAGAAGAAGCCGAAGCGTGTGGGAAGAATGTTGAGCACGCTCGCGTGTTTCTTGGCCGGCGCGAACGGCCGAGAGCCCTGCCCGGGGCTCGAACTAGAGACGTCCTCCCACATACCGAGAGCGGAGGGGCGTGGCGGTTCCCACCGGTTGCTGGCACGCCAAGTCTCCGATGGATGCGCTAATGGTCGCCGCTCGGGGCTGCGGGCAGGTGGATCGCTTACCTCCGTTCGCACACGCACTGCGATGCAAACACTCCAGCTATTCCAAGCAGTCCGCTTGAAATTAACATAAGATCGCAGGCAGCAAAACTATGTAAAGAAAGCAAACTTTGCGCTCAGTGAACCACGATATGCAGGGGCAGCTTAAGAGAAGGGCAACTGCCCAGGGCATCAAATTAGGGAGTCCTCTTTGAGTAGCGCCAAAACATTATTTCTGATAATAATAACAACAATAATTATTATTAATTTGCCAATTTTAATATTGTTACTATTAACAAACATATTGATCTTATCAAAGTATCAATCATAAACTTTATTTTTATTATTACATGTAAAGCACTTGTTTCAGATCCTACCGAAGTATAGTTCTAAACTAGGGATGGTCAAACGAATCCGGATCCGATAGTTTCGTATCTCAATCACCTTATAATATTACCACACCTTAAAAGTCATTATGATCTTCCATTACAAAGAAATTTTTCATTAGTTAGTCGTTCAAGATTTTCTTTCAAGTGTTGTTCCTAAAATACTTTGCTACGCATCGGCTAACACACTCGTGCACAAAAATAACCTTACTTGTTTAACATAAAATGTCAGAGGTGATTTTGTAAATTCCATTGAAACGAATATGTATTCATTCGAATGTATTGGAAATGGAAACACACACATAAATGTGAGACATTCCATTTCAGGATGAAACCTTTAACACATTTAACAAGATAGAAATGTTATACAAAAATTATACAATTGTTCTACAGTTACAGTTTTAAAAATTAAAATAAAACATTATAATATATGCAGTGTTATATAATTACAAAGTGTAAGACTAACAAGAGAGGTCATCTAAGTGTCCCCCTCCGATTTCCATGAAACTTGGCAGGTGTATAGAGGGGCCCAAAGGAAGAAATACGTGTTTTTTGTTTCAGCTAAAAAACTGTTTTAGGGGACAAAACTCCCCTCAAATGTCAAAATGAGGACAAATTGAAGTGGGCATTTGACCCCTGTGTCCCCCCTCCGATTTTCATGAAACTAATATATATATATATATTACCAGGTAACAATATGTTATAAACACATTCTTACTTTCCAAAGAAGCGCTCCTGTGGGATGGCCAAACGGATCCGGATCCGAAAATTCCGGATTCGAAAAATTTTAGGATCCGGAACCAACCGGATCTGGCCATCCCTATTCTAGGCAGGGTTGTAAAAGGTCCAAGAATTTAAAATAAATCCAATTCCGGTCCAGGAGAGAAAATCAGCAAGCGTAAATGGGTTCTCTGGACCGCAAATAACCTTTTTATCTGTATATAATTTCAATTCGGTCAAGGAACCTTTTTTTCCGGATCAGTTTAAATAGGGTCCAAGTTCCGTATTGAAATGAAACAATACGCAACTTGGACCGAATTCAAATTGTACGAGAAAAAATGGTTCCGGTCCTGTTGCGGAACCCAATAGAAATTATGCGTTCCTGGACCTTTAACAACACTGGATCTAAAGTGAGAATCATAGAACTTCAGACCTTCTGTAAACAAAAGCACGTGTACCCTAACAGTGTTGCAAACTTATGGGAAAAAAATAATCCACATAGCCTACAAGGTGTAAAAACATTTCCATTTGTCAACAGATGCGGAATAAGCAGTATCACTGATGACCTGTTAAAAGTTATTGAATGTATGTAAAAAAAAAAGAAAAAAATGTACATCTTGCCTGGTGGCCGACTTTCAGACTCATCACCGAAGTTCCCTGGCTCGAATCCCGGCATGGGTGTTATTTGTGAGTGTCCCTTCATCAATTTCATCTGACGATCACTCATTCTCATCGTCGGGATTAGCCAAATGTGGAAGAAAAGCAATGCTAAATTTAAAAAAATACAAAATACAAAATTGACATCTTTTCCCCCAGGAGTAAGACGGTTTTTACTAAAAAAACCTTGCTAGAAGAATGTGACACATTGAGATAAATGACGTTTTGAAACCGGGGTTTCTTCATTAAATTTATTTGATGTTTGAAAGTGTTATGATTTATTATTATAGATAATGAAAGTAAGCGAATACATATGATTTGATTGACTAAATTAATAATTATTAATTAGATAAAATAATGAAACTAACTCATTTGATTTGATTGATTTACTTTATTTTACTTCCCCTCTTGTGCCTCTTATGGCTAATTTGCGAAGATGGGGATGAATGATGATGATATGATGAAATCGATGAATGGACATTCACAAACATTCATACCCAGGCCACGATTCGAACCCGGGACCCGTGGCGTCGTAGCCCGATGTCAAATATCACCTATCCCTCATCATCTCGTAACTAATGACAAATGTGCGTGTCACAGCGTGGTGGATCTACACCTCAATGTCACACATTCCAGTATCCTCCAGAGTGTATATCTAAAGTTACTTCATCCAAAAACACAGTCGTATGTCCTTTTTATCCCGTTCAAAAATGATGGATTATGCAGAAAGACACCAAGGGAAACTAAAACGGCAACTTAGAGAAGCATAAAAGTGGGGAAAGAAGACTAGAATACAGAAATATTTTGAGGCAGTCACATTTTATTGTACGCTACATATAAAATAAAATGGATATTTGCGGGTGAATTTTTAAATATTGTCACATTTTTCTTCTCTCTTGTTGAGAGGTGTTCATTTTAAATCAACCTCCCTCACCCTACGGCCTGCCCTCCTTTACCCACAAAAGTATTCCGGAGTGTGAGGATGTCACCATCCGGATGGTGAACACCTCTGAATTATAGATAGACTCCTGCGTCCCACCCCCTCCCCCATCCCGCAGGATCGTCACTGACAATGTCAAATCGCACTATCATATGCCGACAATCGACATACCACTTCCGTTTTCTGCACTTGACTTAGTGAGAAGTATTGAGGTTGGCAACAGCCTAATAACGGATTTCTTCCGCATCATGTAGTCCGTTCTATGAAAGTACGCTAATGGAAGAGAAACGTGTAAATTACATTGGATTATACATTTTAAAATATATTTTCATTAAAGGTTTCTGTTTATAATAATAATACGTGATTATTGTATAAATTACAATCGATCACGTGAACAGCAAGAAAATAGCGCCAGTTTCGAACATGGCGACTTCCATGCGTGCAGGAAGGTCTCCCGTGTTTTCAGAGTAGTCATTCGGAAATACAGCCGTTTGAAAAGTGGCAAGAAGCAAGTTGTTCTTAACGTTTATGTGACTTTGTGTCGGGGCTATCCTGAGCAAGCAGTGAAGTTGGTGTACAAGTGTAATTGTGTGTCTGCGTCTTTGTATTTTCGGTGCGGTGAAAGAAAGGAAAACGACCGGTCAAGTTGTGTGTCCCGCGAAAAAAACACGTTGTTGCTCGTATAAACAAGTACACGGATTTTGAGATAAGCGCAATACAACGCGAGGTGTTTTCATATTCTTTCAATCAAACAGCCGTCCTGTGCACTGTGGGGAAGATGTTGATAGTGATGATTGATGACGATCTTCCCAATTTTAGCAGTCGGCGTTAAATCGCCTCTTGTGCCACGTTGAGTTCCTTTTTGGGAAGCAAATTTGACAGACCGTACTCTGACAGGATGATGTCTAGCGCCGAAAATGCCTCAAGTTCAAAAAGGAACTGCTGAATCAAGGTAAGAAAATACATTACTTGCATGAGACGTGCGTAAATAATGCGCTTATTATCGCCTTCTTGTGCACGAGAAACCGAGAGAAAGATAAACAATCTCTTTTTATTCCCCGGCTTATCTTTGTTTAGCTTCTGCCAAAACTGGCGGTATATTTGTTGCACAAAGGAGAAAACAATACTCTACATGTCAACAATGTTGGGCAATAAAGGCTTGAATTTACTGAAACGAATCTCTCACTCTCTTGTATAACTTTGGCTCTGTCATACTGAGAGAGGAGGGGGGAAGGGGGGATCTGTTAACCCAGTGTCAGATAAATGGGACTTTTCGCGTAGAAAAATATGTTCATTCTTGAACAAGAACACGTATTTAATCACTTGTAGAAAATTTATTATACTTCAATGTGTAGATTATCAGTTAAAATAAAAATACGTTTTTCCATGTTACGTAAAATTAAAGGTTGCGAGTGAGCAGCATATGATGGCCGCACCATTCACGAACAGCTGGCGCGGAGTGATACGTTACTCGAAGTGATACGGTTGTTTACAGAGGGTCAGAAGGTTCGTGATTCTTACTTTATATACGTTCTTGGGATCACTGTATCCATTCTGTATTCAGTGACTTGTAAAACAAAGAAAATGAAGCCGTTGAAGTCAGTTCGAGCAAATTTCGATGCTCCTTTTTCCTTTTCTTGAAGTTGTTGTCTATTAGCTTCACATATTTGAAACGATTACAGAGAATACAAGAAACAAATCCTGACAGATAACTCTCTAGGAGCAATTAAAGAGTCGAACCACAATGCATTAGTCACGGTCTTCACGCTGTGACCAACACCAATGGTCAGACAATGCCAATCTTGTATTCAGACAGTCTTATGAACCTTTTCGCAGGGTGAGAAACTTGAAAGGATGTCAAATACCACTCCTTTTCTGATGACCAGGCACGTATCTAGAAATATATTTTGGGGGGTCCGAACCAAGTGTCTCAATAATAATAATAATAATAATATAAATGATAAAATTAAAATAATTATATTATAATTATATTAAATATTTATAAAAATATGTAAATTTATTAATACTGCATTTTTATTATCACATGAATACGTAAAAAGATGGAATAAGAATATAGATATAACATCATATATTTATTATCTAGCTTGCGTGTACTTAATATCGCCATATTTTGTTTAAAAAACGAGGTAAATTTATTTCAAATAAATAAAGAATTGAATATTTATCGAATAATAAAAAAATATGTTAGATCCAGATGACGAAAAGTAAAGTTCCTGATTAATATTTTTTGCATATTATTATAAGTAGTGTGCATAAATCTTCTTTGGTACTGTCCTTCAAAGCAGTGTGGTCCATATAATAATAATACATATAATAATATCCCTTACCTTCCAAGTTCATACGAAGTAAATAACCATCAATTATAGTACAATCGAGTACAGTATTATGCTGAAAAGTACATTTTCATTATTTTTTAGTACTTGGTAAGTCTTCGGGGACGGGTCCGGACCCCCTGGACCCTCCCCCCTAAACATCCCTTATCACATAACAAAGAGGGGAGAATGGAAGAGTGAAAGACAGCCCGATAGTGCAAACGGGGGAGTTTGTGTGGGAAGTGAAAGATTGAAATAGAATGCAGGTATATAGAGGCTGTAGGCCAAATGAGCCGGACACAACTTTATTTGCATGTGCAATATTTGGATTGCAATTTGTATTATGCAATATAATACAAATTGCAATACTTATTATGTTTAATTTTCTTTGTATCTGATCAACTACTAAGAGTTATTTGTATATACTAACGTAAAGAGGATACAATATTAATACATGACTTTGATTGAGGGAAGAGAATGTGTATGTAAAGCAAAATTTATGTAGTGCGTACAGCGTACAGCTCGCACAAGGAAAATGTAAATAAATACTTAAATAAATCCCATTACCGGTTGAAGATCTCCACAACTCTAGGTAGGATTGTAGGAGGGAGACTGGCAGTCGGGAGATAGGCCAAGGGCTGTCGAGCCACAGATTATTATTATTATTAGTAGTAGTAGTACTAGTAGTAGTAGAAGTAGTAGTAGTAGTAGTAGTGTATATTTATTTATGCTTGGCGTTTCTGGCCATTGACTGAAATAACTTTGTGCACTGACTGGTACATATGGTTGAAAATGCTTCTGGAAAATAAATACACAACATGCAAGAATCAGAAACCTTAAGTACTCTTTTTTCCAGGGTATCGACACACATGCTCTTGGCGAAGCGTTTCTTCGGATGCCAAGAAAATTTGAAAATTGCCTTCCGCCCGTGGTTGTTCCTTCAACCGTGGCAGCAGGACACGCCAGCCAAAATATCGCCCAAAGATAGGAAACACCCATTCCTTTCCATCCCTCCAAAGAGAAACGGAACAAGCTTAAAGAAGGGAGCACAAAAACACAAATTACAAGTAGCATTAGCGTCAGGAATATACAATTTTTTGCAGTTTTTTACAATTTTTCCCCACCCAACAATGCATTGCATCACGAGCGATGATTCCCACGCTTTTGTCTACGAAAAAAAGGAGCGACACATTTTCATTTGACTTGTTTGTTCTCATGCTTAAATGTGGACATGTGGTCTCCCTTATTGATCGAGTAGAAATGAACGACACTTTGCACTGATAAGAGTGGAATATATATGCATCAAGCCGCCCTCCGAGGTTTAATGGTTAGTATAGGGTGCTGTCAAGAGATCTGCGTTACCTGTCAGAGTCCTGGTTGTTTCCTCTTTTCCCTCTAGGGAGATTTCAGTCCAGAGCGACACGCAGCAAGTGACAAGGAGACTTCACACCGAAGCGGCAAGCGACAAGCATTACGCCACATATGTCACTTTGAAACGAGCCAAGCAACAGCAACGTTTCACACCATAGTGGTATGAGAGGCTGCGCAAACTTACGTTCGATTGGTGAAATGGTAAAGCGGCACGTGTCATTTCCGTGTTAAATCTCCCCAATGCGAAACATTCACCGCGCCTACACGATGCACGGTATTTAGGAATCGACCCAGTCCAAGCAGTAACAAGGAACGGCGTTCCTGGAACGCAGCCAAGCCGGTGTTGTCTTTCAAAAGCAAGCGACAGGCTCCACGTTCTTGCCGCAGTCGCCGACCCAACTCCGCACAATACTGTACATTCGGAGCAACAACGTCGGCATGGGCGTCCGGAAGGGAGGGGGGCCGTGGCCCTCCTGGAAAATGAAAGGTAACCAAAAATGATGTATTTCACACATATAATTTCATTTTAGCCACAATAATATGTGTTAATTATTGCATGAACATCATAAATTCAAATTTAAGCAATATTTTTTTTAGAGAACAACACTTTTGTTGGAGAAAAAATACCTTCCTTGCCCCTCCCTGGAAAAAAATCCTGCGGACGTCCATGAACGTCGGTAATTAAAACAACAAATTAGTAAACTAGTTCCGAGCCCTGTTAGCCTATCTCTCTTAAGAAATATTCTTCGTTAACTTATATTTACAATACAACTACCATTCGTGTGTCCGGAGCAAAAGAGAGGCAATCTTAGAATTAGGTATTCCTTATAAATTTACAACAAAAGTGCCCCTTTTGGCCCGGTCCTTTGAGGCCTATTGGGAAATCCGGGCCTGCCTGCCATCAGTTTTCCTGTATTACGGTTCTTGGAATTTAACAACTGCCTTTATTTTTTATTCATCTTTGTAAATACATTTCTATTCAATTCAATTGAAATCCAGCCCTGGTCACAATACCTCCAGCAACCTTCTCTGCAAGCGCCTAGTGCTGATTTTTTTTAAAACTCGGATCTACCCGAAGGCTGGCAACAATTGAGTTAAATGGAAGAATGGCAACAATACTGTGCGCAAATAAGGCTTTCCAAGGCAACTAGAATTGACGAGCTGTATCTTTGCGGGTGGCATTGGCTACTCCGCCAGAGTGTGAGAGAGATACGTTTATGTAGTTGCCACCTACTCGCCCTTTGGGTGGTCGACAGCAAGGACAGAACGCAAGGATAATGACGCGCAGCCGGTTGCTCCTCCCCCTTGCTACTGCGCAGCCGGGCTTGGGCAGGGTTCAGCCGCAAAGATACAGCTCGTCAACTCTAATAAAGAGTGACCAAGCTATGTATACCCAGAATCTAAACTGTGGTAATATCTTATACTACCGCGTTTAAAGGTAAGCTAATTAAGTTCTATCGGCGTAAGGAACCTATCTGAAAAGATAGGTAATAATAATTCAGTCCTATGTTCAATTCCTTCAAAAGCGAATTTTTATCTTATATTTCTGTCCATGTTTTTTTTATTTAGTTCACAATAAGGTGAGATGTCTTCACATGGGTTGATTTATAATAATAATAATAATAATAATAATAATAATTACTGCCAGACAACAATGTCACACAGAGAAAAAGCATTATTGTATGTAGATTATTTGGGGTGAGGGATGTTCACAGGGTGACAATTATTTTTCTCTGTAAGATGAAGATTTTAAATTCCAGTAGTTCAAGGGGGTATTAGAACTTCACAAGTGGAAATGGAACCAACATGTTATTATAACAATAGGCCTACTTTCTTTTTAATAAGTTAGATAATAATGTTTACTGTTCATTTCGGCTCCTCTGTTGCCAATCTTCAGTAAATCTGGGGTTTGACTCCTCGTAGCAGCCAATTGAGCATTTTCCCTGATGAAGGCACAAGGAACTGGCCAGCATGTGTATTTTGGTTTGCATTAATATGTTGCAAAGTGTGCAGTATAAAATATATATATATATATATATATATATATATATATATATATATATATTTATGGACTGAAAAGCTTGTTCTTTTTGTAGTACATTTAAATATTATTTAACGTCACATTCGGCTAATCTCGTCGAAGAGTGATGAGTAGGCTAAATGAAATTGTTGAAGGGACTATTGCAAAGAACACTCATGCCCAGGCCGGGACTCGAACCCGGGAACTTAGGTGAAGAGATCGAAATTCGCCAAATTACAGCGCTGGGTCACCGAGCACTCAGAGTAATGTGAGTACTGAATGCGTAATGTGAGTACTACTTTCTTATTGGTACATTTCTACATAAAATCAAGGAATGTTCATGATGTTTTTTTTTGTCTTTTTTAGGTATAATAGGCTGGTAGTCATATACTTACCCAAATAATAATAAGAAGAATGTGTACGGTACAAATATCTGTGATAAAACTCTAGATGATAAAAATAGTTGAGCAAAAACAAAATTACTCAATGCAACAGATATTACCAACGTTTATTCATGATGACCATTTTTCTAATTTATTTATCAGCTGGGTGTCCATGTACCTGTACAAAAAAGTCCGGCGTGATAGTAAGCATACGTTAAGGTCGTTTGAAACCTTTGTTGACCGCGTTTACTCTGTAGCTATTCTTATAAATCTCATTTAATAGAATAGTTGCTAGAAACTATGTACTTTACAGTCGATTTTTGTTTGTACAAATTATTGAGGAGTTTACTTATAAAATTTAGTATAATATATTTATTGCAAATTTATTTTACAAAATTTTTATCATAGTTTAAATAAAGAAAATAATATATTAGAAAGATATTAATGAATTATAAAGATAAATCTCATAATATTCCTGCCATCTATTGGCGAAAATTAAATTAAAATTGCATTTATTTATTTATTTATTTATTAACCAGTCGCCTATAACAGAGCGAATGCTCCATTACAATAGGCATTACAATTTGCTATATACAATATAATTTACATAAATATATAATACATGATACAAACACATAGTTATTATTACACAAAACCTTAGATAAATACGAACACAAAAAGTTATACAAATACAAGAGTTACACAAATACAAAAAATTACATACATATATTATAAATTTTGAACAGAGGAGAAATCTAAAGGACAGAAGAAACAAAACATAAACACGTAACAAAGTATGAAAGCTTGAGAATAATAAAGAAATTATACGAATACCACTATTTAAATAAGAAACAGGAATAATCAATACAAAGCAAAAGTTCAAATTTGAATTCGTTTATATGTATACAAAATTTTAGAAAGCTATAGATTGTATTTGAGACTATAAATATATCACTCTAGAATTGGATCTGTTTTATTTGTATATTATATCTAATATGTTATTTAAACTATATAGAAAGTTTTTAATATTAAAAGCAAAATCCAAATCAATTCCATTCGAGACAATATTATTATGTTTACTTAATAATCTAATGATTGGAGAATTTTGATGGAATTTTGTGTTAGATTTATTGCAGTAAAATGGTTGTCTTACCCTTAATACCTTATAATTGATGTTAAAGTTTATCAACTGTAAAAGATTTTCACACTCAAGTATACCATTGATAAGTTTGTATAGGAATACATGGTCAGCCGTTTCGCGTCTTCGTTGAAGTGTATCAGATGAGAATTCATTTAGTAATTTAACATACGAGATGCGATCTGCATATGAAGATCTCTTGTATTTTTTGTAGTAAATATGTCGTAAAAATTTATTCTGAACTTTTTCAATTTTATTGATATGGCATGAGATGTATGGGTTCCATACCGTACTCCCGTATTCTAATTTTGCTCGTACAAGATTATTAAATAAATATACTAAAGAGTTGATATTAAATAAATCTTTGGAGTTTCTTAAAACAAAGCCAAGTATTTTATAAGAGTCGTTAACTACTTTTTCAATATGAGTATCAAAGGTGAGTTTGTTGTTTAACCATATAACTAAATCCTTGGTAATGCTTTTTCTACCTAAAGAATTACTGTTAATTATATATTTGTGAGTGTATCTTATATGTCGTCGAGTAAAAGAAAGTACAAAGCATTTATTGACATTAAAAGAAAGCTTATTTGTTTGTGACCAAACGTAACAGTGATTTAAATCGGATTGGAGAGCTAGACAGTCAGTCTCATGATTTACTCTCTTGTATATTTTTACATCATCGGCAAACAATAAGCACTTGGAGTATTTAATTGTTCGTGGTAAGTCATTAATATATAATAGAAAAAATAAAGGGCCCAAATTTGAACCCTGTGGTACGCCTGAGTGCACAATAAACGGAAAAGAGGTTACCTGATTATATGTTAGAGTTGATATTAAATAAATCTTTGGAGTTTCTTAAAACAAAGCCAAGTATTTTATAAGAGTCGTTAACTACTTTTTCAATATGAGTATCAAAGGTGAGTTTGTTGTTTAACCATATTCCTAAATCCTTGGTAATGCTTTTTTTACTTAAAGAATTACTGTTAATTATATATTTGTGAGTGTATCTTATATGTCGCCGAGCAAAAGAAAGTACAAAGCGTTTATTGACATTAAAAGAAAGCTTAGGGTAACTTCGGTGAATAACGCCAGACGGGAAACAACGCCATTTCAAAGTTTCAACTCTGAAAGCATGGACGCATGTAAAGTTAAGGGGTGACTCACCGTTTTGCGATAAACAATGGTGCCTGGTATCATTGCTGAGAAGAACGGTTGCCATTGTCGAGCCTTCATTTAAGAGAAACACTTTGAACAGTGTAGACGTTTGAGTTGCGTTTCGAGGAAAAAGGGTCCACATTTTCATCGCGCCGACAAAGATGAGTGTTTTTCTATTGTAGGATTAGATTTTAAATGTTAACAATGCTGTACGTACACATTACGTTTATTACGTAAGAGAATGATGTGTGTACGGTTTTCATGGTCGGTGTCGTAAGTTTAGAGCAGTTGGTTAAACTGCAATCTCTTATTTCGGGAAATAACGCCATCATCGTGTCGGGGAATAACGCCACTCAATTTAAACTCAAATTTAAGGAAATGTTGATTTCGAAAATAGGTTTATCCTTGCTCAGTTACTTTCGAGGCGTACAGATATTTATTCTCGGTTAATTTCCTCTTTCAGATGGCGAGAAAATGTAGAAATATACAGGCCAAATGGTCAGTAGATGACTTTAGGCAAGCTATGGCAGCCGTCAAACAAGGAATGAAGATAGCATGTGCTGCACGTTTGTTCCAAATTCCTCGCAGAACTTTGAGGGACTGAGTATCGCGAAAAGACAAAAAAAAGACATGCTTTTTCTAATAACTTACTACAGAAATGATTTTTCCTAGTACAGTTTAGTAAAGAAAATGTGAATGTTTTATTTGTAATTAAGATAATGTGAATGTTTTACTTGTAATTAAGAACATGGCGTTATTACCCGACAGGTCTGGAAATAACGCCATTTTGCATTAACACAGAATTTCGTATTTTATTGCTTTCATTATAACAGTGCAATCAATATTTTATTATTACACAATAGAGGAAAGTTCATTCTCCTAAACATGTAAGTTTCAAGTTCCTAACAATAAAAATGTATGAGTTATAGAACAAAATGACCAATTGGTGGCGTTATTCACCGAAGTTACCCTATTTGTTTGTGACCAAACGTAACAATTATTTAAATCGGATTGGAGAGCTAGACAGTCAGTCTCATGATTTACTCTTTGTATATTTTTACATCATCGGCAAACAATAAGCACTTGGGAGTATTTAATTGTTCGTGGGATGTCATTAATATATAATAGAAAAAATAAAGGGCCCAAATTTGAACCCTGTGGTACGCCTGAGTGCACAATAAACGGAAGAGAGGTTACCTGATTATATGTTACAAATTGGGTTCGATTACTTAAATAGGAAGCTACTAGTTTTAAAAAAACTATGCATAATATGTAATGAGTATTGTAGTGTAATGCTATTGCGTTTCTGCACATGACCTTTTTCTTATGTAATGAAAGTTCACTTCATTCTATATTGATGACATGTTTTCTCAAGATAAATAGCCTTTCACCCACTCTGAAAGTTGGCGCTGGGAAGGGGATCAAACCTATCGAATGTAGGAATGAAAATAGAGATGAAAAGTTTGCCTACTATAATCTTTGCCGTTGCCTGTAAAATCACGGACACTTCTGGGTTGAAATGATCCCACTGAAAGTCAATGTGGAAGTTACAATCCAGAAGTGTCCGTGACTGTACAAGGTTTGTAAGGTACGCAATGTATTCACTAGTTCACTAACTATAGCCAGATACACCTATGCATGCGCACAATAACTCAATGTTGCAATTTGCACTCTTGTTATTTTTCGTCCCTTTAACCAATTTTTTAAATGCATTTTATCTACATTTAGTTTTAATATAATAGGTAATTAATTGCTCATTACATATTATGCAAAGTATTAAAACAAACTTATAAATCCGAATTTAAGTAAATTATTTAAAGAACTTATAAAATGGTTTATGAATGCCACTGATCGTTCTCCAATGCACCCTTCTCACGACCTGGTTTCCTCCTCCGTTGCATGCCGAGAACTCGAGGGAGCTGAACAATGAAAACAATGTTGGCGGGAGAAAACTGCTTGTTGCTTCCTGCTTTTTGTGTCGCGCTTGGCAGAGGCAGTGTTTGCTACATGAAGGAAAGTTTCCCTTGGGGAAGTGAAATTCAGGTTCAACTTTTGGTAAAAAAAAAAAAAAATGAAAAATATAGAAATTAACAGAAAATTTTGAAATTGTCGGACTTCTTTTTTTTTTTTTTTTACTTGCATGCTTGCATTGGTGTTTAATTTATATAATTAATGTAGATTTTAGATGGGGTGAACAATAAAAAATAACTGTTGCGATAAACCAGGTAAAATTTTGAGAATACGTCACTGCTTTACAACTCTCTCATGATCAGGCAACGGATTTATAAAAATACATATTTTTGTATGAAACTGAAATTAGTTATATTTTGTATTATCTTTGAGCATCATGGCACGTAGACTCGACAAATTCAGTTTTTATTTTCCATATTTTTACATATATTAGGTTCTGGCTCATATTTTCCATATTTTAGTTAATTTTACATATTATTTCCATATTTCAGAGCATTTCTCAACATATCCTCCATATTCGCGCAATAACTACATGTCCCCGTGTGACCAACTTTTTTAAAAAAAGAGACCCCCACATATGGTAGAGGCGTTGACGACGTTGTGGGGCTTTCAACTAAGAGCTACCTGCACCGTTTGCGACTCAGCAGTGATTTCATTATCCACTTCCACACACTCAAGAAATTTTCACCATATTCCCCTAAAATTGTATACAACGACCGAATTAATGGTTTCTTTGATGGCGGATTAAGTTATTCTCTTTTTGAGGTCTGCGCATGAGAGGTGATCCAGGTGACTGGCCGGGGCACCAAACCAGTGCGTTCCCCTTGAGTAGCAGTCCCCTTACTTCTGATTATACAGGGTGATTCAAAAGTTCCCTAACACCCCCTATAAAATACAAAGGCTGGGTGCAAATGGTCCTGACAGAAACAGGTTAGGCCTAGGGGGAACCACATTGGTGTGTTCCAAGCGGACGTCCATCATATTGGTGGTCGCCATCAGTGGCGAAGCGTAGAGTTGCTAGCAGGGTAGGCACAAAAGTGCGATAATATCCATTACTTGCTTAAATCTGTAAAAAGGAAGGGAGGGAGGCTATGTCATGGAGAGTGGTTCGATGTCTCTCCAGGCCGCTTCTCTACTTGCCAGTGGCGTGACGTTTTCATAAGTGTTGTTACCGGCCATCAGTACGATAATTATGTATGTTGGACGTTATCCATTCCCGCCCACCAGATGTCATCGATCTAGATTTTTGTTCATTTCGTTTTCTTTTTTTTTTTGTTTGTAATTTATCAACCCGTGATTTATGCACGCACCTCCAGAAAGAACTACCAATCATGAGACATCGCGAAAATCCAAAGAATAGTGTTCGAGCCCTGTTGTCAATTCTTCATCACTTTTTCTAAATTTATTTATTTATTTTGCAATGATGTGAAAAGGGCTAGAAGAAACTCATGATTTTCGGGTCAGTATGACGTTTGTGCCGTGAGCAGACGACAGAATTCCGCACTTTCAGTAATTGTCAGTTTGCTACGTTCTACTGTTGCCAACTTAGTTTTTTTTTAGCAAGACTTCCTCGCACCGACGAAAACACCATTGTTATCTGTTGTCTAACTAAAGGAATGGTTGTAGTTAATTCCAGTCTTGGCTTTCTAGATGTGCAAGTAAACATAATTTAAATTTGGATATTTTCGTCTCATTTGTTCTGATCTATGTTAATCGTGACGATGAGAATGTATGGAGAATGAATTAAAGAGGATCAGGAAACATTGACATGACCACAATTAGGTCACCTGGCTTCGTAACGTGTCAGGATGACCACTACGGGGCTTTCAAGAAAAAAAACATAGGTAAAGGTGACCTATCTCATTCAGTGTGAATACTTCGCATCCTAGTTTGCTATACCCACCTTGACGTGATAATAGAACATAGGATCCTTGTGTGGGACCCTTCTATGATGGCAACACGAAAGGTTACTATTTAACATATAAACAGGTTATAATAAATGTAGTTGCTTGAGAGAATACAATCCCAATTTTTAAGCGCAATTTAGCTCTTTTCTGCCAATCCAAAAAACACTGGCCTGTTCCGTCAGACCTCAAACAGAAATGGTCTCCGCAATAACCCCATACCGCTCTTTTTCCTAAACCCCAAAAAAGTCTTCCCTTGCATTGTACTCTCATTGCCCGCCCTATTCTCTTGTTATCCCTTCAGGGTAAACAAAACTGCCTACCTCCTCGCTTGTGTCGGCTGCATAAAAAAAATGTAATATCTATTCGACGACAGTGTTAACACATTAAATAACGTTTCACCAACTTTTAATTTTTTTAAAATTTTGCTGTCACTTGCCACTGTTACTTGTAAAGGAAAACAGAGTTGAAAACATTTTAGAAATTATTGTTATAAGAAGGAAACATGAAAGACCAAAAGTGGGTCCTATCTTACTGATGATTACATCTTCTCTCAATTAAGAACTCAATTGTTCTTGCATTTTAGTCTAGCACTTTCTTGCATAAATCTGATCGCTGCACACGACACGAATCACAAACAAAGCTCTACCGCCACGAATAGTGTTGCCCACGGGACGAGACGGGACAGGCTTTTAAAAATTCGAGACGAGACGAGATTGATCATGTGTCCCGAGACAAACGAATATTTTCGAGACGAGACAGCATTTCACACCATTTCCACGAGACGAGACAGGCCAAAGTCTCGTCTCGTGGGCAACACTAACCACGAACCTCGAGCTCCGAGCCACACTCCCTTGTAGCGTCCTGAGCATGAGGCAAGTTTTTACAGAGGGGGAACAAGCGAGGGAATCCCCGTTTACGATAACAATAAATTATTCTATTTCCAGTTAAAGTAAAACTACTTTGTAAATATAAGGCGTAACTAGCATTTTAATTTACATAATTTGGTATGAAGACTTACAAATATAAGTTCTTTAGACTTTCTGTTTACGCTACGGTGTTGGGTGAATCAACAAGACCATCAGCACTGACCAGAAAACGAAGGCAGAACTACACTACTCCGTAATTTTCAATATCACTTACACTTGTCAATGAAAGGAAGGAAAACCTAAGATTCGTGCAATATATGGAGAATGTACAGTCTTGGATACTTCTGGCTTGTAACGACCCAATTGAAAGTAAATAGAGTTGTTACAACCCAGAAGTGTCCATGACTGTACAATGAAATAGAAATCTCTCTGCACGAACACAGGCTAATGTTTATAATAAATGCTGGTACACCACAAATTTCCAACCCTGGCGGAAATGCAGTGTTGCTGATATTCTGTTCGTCCTAGTGGGTAACACCGCGAGGCCTGCCTCACGAGCACGTTATAAGCATACGTACAGTACTCGTAAGATTAGGCTTCCCGCATATACGACCGTACGACAGAAGTAGTAGAGGAACGGGATAACGTCTGTCCCTATTTAATATTCGCAATTCATTTGTATGTACTTATAACTAATTTGCACGGGTTTTAATTAATTTGCACGTACTTAGAACTCATTTGCACGTACTTAGAGTACTTTACATTTATGTATTTGCATGTTTATAACTTTATATGAATATATAATTATTTATTTTATGAAAAATATGTATATAGAAGGTAATTAGAGGTACTAAACGGTATGCATATGGTTTTATATTCATTACTGCAAAGTATGTAATGTAGGAATCGATAATAATTAATGTTTATAATATTGAAAATAAGTTTTCTATGGTTTATGAACCGCTATGAACGGTGGTAATGGGTGTAGGTACAGGTCCAATTACGATTGGGGACGGTCCCGGTATTCGAACCCACGATATGCAATATTATTAATTAGTACTATGCAATAATGTATGTTATTATGGTATGAAACACGATGGTCTCAGACGGTAGACAGAATACTGTCTCAGAATCTCGACTCGGCGGTGAGGGTAGACAGAGAGAATGAATTAATATTCCACGCAGGTAGAGGAGAAAGGAATTTGGGGGAAGTTCGTTCAAGGTCAAATGACGTCAGAACGTCAGAACGTCAGAACAAAGGAAGAACCTGATTGACCAATCAGAGAACGCGTCGGTAGATTTTCAGAACCGGTTTTTTCAAGGTCAACTAGTACGCAAGAACAGGGGAAAGCTATGCAATACTGTAGGGCAGGGGAGGGATTGATCCAGACAACAAAGGATGTCTGGAAATGCACAGCAAGGGTCAAATCTCTGAAGCTATGCGTCGCTTGTAGAACTGGTTTCCACCGCCAATTAATATTCCGCTCAGGGTTGCCCCAAGGCACAGGACGCTTTAGCGCAGGGTTTTTTTTATTTGTACTATGAAGAAGGGAGAGCTATCAGGGACGGGGCCTACAGTTTTCACAATTTGCTTTTATCACGGGGTAACGAACCTAGGACCCTTTGATTATTGATTTAGGTAGTAAATGTATGTTACTGTGTGCTATTTAACTTAATTTTGAGTTTATTTTTTACCAAACTTTGACTTTATGTCAAACATTTTCACAGCTTATCCTTATTTTTACAAAAATAACACTATTTGTACTATTCAGGCAACATTTTTTATTAAATTTTGGACTCGCAAAGACATTTTTACAACTTTTTAACTTATTATTTTACAATTTTATGTTAATTTTTTACCAAAATAACACTATTTATACTATTCAGGCAATATTTTTATTAAATTTTGGACTCAAAGACAATTTTTCAACTTTTAACTTATTATTTTACAATTTGATATTAATTTTTTACAAAAATAACACTATTTGTACTATTCAAGCAACATTTTTTATTAAATTTTGGACTCACAAAGACATTTTTTTTCTACGTTTAACTTATTATTTTACAATTTTATATTAATTTTTTTACCAAAATAACACTATTTGTACTAATCAGGCAACATTTTTTATTAAATTTTGGACTCACAAAGACATTTTTTCAACTTTTAACTTATTATTTTACAACTTTATGTTAATTTTTACCAAAATAACACTATTTGTACTATTCAGGCAACATTTTTTATTAAATTTTGTATTTACAAAGAGATTTTTTCAACTTTTAATTTATTATTTACAAGTTTATGCCTATTTTTTACTCAAATAACACAATTCTATCTGTTCAGGAAAGACTCTTAGTTACATTTTCGACACACAAAGTGTGTGTTCTCAACTTCTATCTGTTTATTTCACAAGTTTAGGCTTATTATTACCAAAATAACACAATTCAGTCTGTTCAGGAAAGACTTTTAGTTATATTTTCGACACACAGAGTGTGTGATCTCAATTTCTATCTGTTTATTTCACAAGTTTAGGCTCATTATTACCAAAATAATACAATTCAATCTGTTCAGGAAAGACTTTTAGTCGCATTTTCGACACACAGAGTGTGTGTGTGATCTCAACTTCTATCTGTTTATTTCACAAGTTTAGGCTTATTATTACCAAAATAATACAATTCAATCTGTTCAGGAAAGACTTTTAGTCGCATTTTCGACACACTAAGTGTACGTTCTCAACTTCTATCTGTTTATTAGGCTTATTATTACTCAAATAACACAATTTCAGCTGTTCAGGCAACATTTTTTATTAAATTTTGGACTCACAAAAAGACATTTTCTAAACTTTTAACTTATTATTTTACAAATTTATGTTAATTTCTTACCAAAATAACACTATTTATACTATTCAGGCAACATTTTTTATTAAATTTTGGACTCGCAAAGATATTTTTACAACTTTTTAACTTATTATTTTACAATTTTATACCTATTTTTAACCTAAATAACACTATTTATACTATTCAGGCAATATTTTTTATTAAATCTTGGACTCACAAAGACAATTTTTCAACTTTTAACTTATTATTTTACAACTTGATATTAATTTTTTACAAAAATAACACTATTTGTACTATTCAGGAAAGACTTTTAGTTACATTTTCGACACACTAAGTGTGCGTTCTCAACTTCTATCTGTTTATTAGGCTTATTATTACTCAAATAACACAATTTCAGCTGTTCAGGCAACATTTTTTATTAAATTTTGGACTCACAAAAAGACATTTTCTAAACTTTTAACTTATTATTTTACAACTTTATGTTAATTTTTTACCAAAATAACACTATCTATACTATTCAGGCAACATTTTTTATTAAATTTTGGACTCGCAAAGATATTTTTACAACTTTTTAACTTATTATTTTACAATTTTATACCTATTTTTAACCTAAATAACACTATTTATACTATTCAGGAAAGATTTTTAGTTATATTTTCGACACACAAAGTGTGTGTTCTCAACTTTTATCTGTTTATTTCACAAGTTTAGGCTTATTTTTACCAAAATAACACAATTCAATCTGTTCAGGAAAGACTTTTAGTTACATTTTCGACACACTGTTTGTTCTCAACTTCTATCTGTTTATTAGGCTTATTATTACTCAAATAACACAATTTCAGCTGTTCAGACAACAATTTTTATTAAATTTTGGACTCACAAAGATATTTTTACAACTTTTTAACTTATTATTTTAAAATTTTATACCTATTTTTACCTAAATAACACTATTTATACTATTCAGGAAAGAGTTTTAGGTATATTTTCGACACACAAAGTGTGTGTTCTCAACTTTTATCTGTTTATTTCACAAGTTTATTCTAATATTTTCTCAAATAACACGATTTGAACGTGTTTTTTATTACATTTTGGACACACACACACACTTACACACTTGCACAGACACACACACACACACATACACACACACACTTACACAGACACACACACACACACACACACACACACACACACACACAGAGAGATATATTTTCCAAGTTTACAGGATTATTCTCTAAGTTTACTCAAATAACACATTTTAAATGTGTTTTGAATTAAACTTTGTACACACGAAGTGTGTTTCGTCAATTCAAGAAAGTTTTCAATTATATTTTGGATGCAAAAGTATGTTTTGTCAAGTTCTACCCTTTTATTTTACAAGTTTAGGCTTATTATTATTCAAATAACCAATTTCATCTATTCAGACAACATTTTGTTTGTTATATTTTATTCACAAAGACATTTTATCAATTTTAAATTTATTATTTCTCAAGTTTATGTAATTTTTTATTCTAATAACACAATTTTAACTATTCAGGCAACATTTTTGTTGCAATTTGGACTTACAAAGAGATTTTTTAAATCTTTGTATTAAATTTTCTATTTATTGCGTTTTGTATTTCACATTCGATATTACAAAGTTCTAAGGTGTGTATAATATTTCAAAATATTTTCAGGGTGTATTTGTTAATGCATTTGGATAATAACTATTAGGTTTTTGGATGAACTAATGTTAAGAATATTTCAACCAATCAGAAAATGTGTCGTTTTTATTTCCACCAATCAGAAAACGCGTCGGTTTTATTTCATCCAATTAGAAAACGCGTTGATTTTATTTCAACCAATCAGAGAAGGTGTCAGTTTTGCTTATGAGGTATAAAAACTGCGTAAAAGCAAGCAGAAGCTATTTTGAGAAGTATTTGTGAAGCATTGTGTCAGAGAAGACATCAAGTTGTGATTATTGGCCGTGAGTTTCAGACAAAGAACTCAAGAGAACCTATAATTAAGGTAAATGATTTTTATTATGTAGCGTGTTTTTAAATAATATGTAAATGCTAATATTGAAACGAAGAAAACGTCAATACAAACCAAAAAGAATATGCGTAATGTGAACAAGTACTACAACTATATTTCTATTTTTCAGATGCTTCTAATTTTGTATGTGTGACTGAAAGGGACCATTAGTGAAAGATGGCGTCTTCAACCTCCACAAACAAGGCTAACCACACTACGGTGAGTACCTCGCAAGAGATTTTACCATTGGAATGTATATTTCTCCACTAGTTTTTTGAAATAATATATAAATCCAGAAAACAAAGAAACGAAAAAGTAAATACAGAAATGAATATGCGTAATATAAACAAGTACTACAACTGTGTTTCTATTTTTCAGATGTTCTTATTTGTGTACCTGTGAGTGGAAGGATCTATTACTGGAAATAACGTCAACGAAGTAACCGACAAGGGCATGAGTAACATGATTTCAGATGTTATCCATAAGGATTCTGTGTTGGAGATTTTGAAGAGGTATACACCTAGCAAGTATATTATATGCAGGGGTTGTTATCTAAATGTAGGCAACCATTTTTATGAGTGCGAGTGCGTATGCTGTAAAGATGAATTTCTGATTTCCGAATGTTTTTCTATTTGCCAAGGGGAAAGCCGTTTGTATGAATGCCAGCATTGTGTTGAGTGGATGTGCGAGAGAATCCAGTGTTATTTGCAGGATCAGGACAATATAAAACATATTTTTGATTTTTATATTACTAACCATGAGGATGTTGCGGATGCTTTGACGGCACACGAGGTACAGACAGAATACAAAGCTTTTTATAGTGTGTTATGTGAAATTTCAAACAATATCGAACTAGTGAAAACTCTTATAGATTCTATACGCTCAGCAGAGCTTACTTATGGTAGCACAGGATTTTTGTGAGAGTTGAATAAAGAGAGACTGACTAATAACAGCGAAAATGGTGCAATACATTATTGATGTACAAGGATTTATTTATAACAGAAAATTTATATTGCGTGAGATTTGTGTGAGTTCTACAAATTTGGACACTGTGTACTATGCGCTTGTGAGTGTTCCCGATTATTTCAAAGAGAACAAAGAATCGCGCTGGGTTAAAGACAATCTCCATGCATTAATGTATGATATTCCTTGTGGATGTGAAATATACTATGTCCGGAGGGCAGTTAGGAACTTGAACTGTCAAGGTGGTACATTTTTCTGCAAAGGAAAATCACAAATTATCAAAGATTTGTTTAATATTGATAACATTGTTGATTTACAAACTGTAACCTGTCCATCCCTTAAGAATTTGTATATGTTTCAAGGAGGATTGTGCAAGTATCATTCTGATACTTCTCCCCCAGCTGAACAAGGTTGCGCATTCAGAAATGTTCAAAGACTTGTATGTTGGTACAATAATAAAAATATTAAGGTGTAATGTATTTTAGTGCAAATAATAAAGATTTGTGAAAAAGAAATGTTTTCTATGTTGTTATTTAGTTTTAAAGCCTGCATTCAAGGTATTTTCAAGTATTACCGTTTTTTTTTTTTTGTTTTTTTTTTGAGTGATTGACTTAATACCAGGAGTTATACGAGCCGTATTTTAACTACAATCACTATATGTCTATGAGGACTAAAATCCACTGATTGAACCTTAAAGCTTAGGCTTACTATGTATATTGATTACTCACAGGACAACACGAATCTTACAGAGGATTGTAGGAGGCATAGGCCCACACGCCAAAGCCTTATTAGCCTGCAAGAACAACTTATATGTTGAATTGTGACTGTTTAGAAATAATATTTATAAAGTTTAAATCATTTTCATTAGATTACATATATATTTTGGATTCAAATAAAACACTCAAGTTAAGTTTTTTAAGTTTATTTTTATTTAATATACAAATATAGAATATATCAAATTTACATATATGAAAAATACTCTACCAAAGAGCAAAAGTCACATAGGGATTACGATTTAGCCGATGCTGAAATTCTTTCATGAGGGATTTGTAGTAAGAGAGAAATTTTTGCCATTGGTTAAAGTTGAGGGTGACTCCACCAGAGATGTTGGTGATTTCCACTTTTATGTTTTCTCCACTGCCCTCGAAGGTGAAGTAAAGTTCTTCTATAATGTTTATAGATCTGAACCTGTCTTCTTGTGTGGGGAATCTGTTTTTGTAAGTGTCGAAGATCGCATCTGATTTGTACACGCATAATGGGTACTCTTCTCTATTTAGGACAATGTAATTTTTTCATGTTTCAAAATCAATTCAGTGTTTGTGAAAGTACCTCGAATAATGATATCCATGTTGACAACGATGATGAATCTGGTTTCTGGTTTTATGTTGTTCATTTGGTGGGTACCTCGGATAGACTGCATTTTGGTTTGCTATCAATAAAAAGTTTTAAAAATATGCAACTAGTGCTACAAAAGGAACGGAAATTATCGACAATTTCTGGATTATAACTAAAATTCAGTTTGCCTTTTACATATCCAATATTTACAGACCAACACTAACTAGACTTCGATTTATATAAATGTAGCGGGAACTATATTTCTGAGAATCAAACTATATTAGGATTATATGTTAAACTTATACAAAACCAGATTATTCTATGTAAGTATATTTATATTGACTGGATTATTTAACAGATCAAACAGAAAGAAGGCAAAATTCACTAAACGTAGGTGATTGCATGAAAATAACTAGGTCAAGGAGTGACCAACAGTGAGCTGAGGTTATATATAGAGGGTCGCTCTTCATAATTCTTACCTTCGCTGGATTGGCGAAGGAACGCACTTGTGGGCGGTAGAACCTGAATGGGCTCCACCAAGACATCGGAGACTCGAAGCAGATGTCTTGGTGGATGAACCCAAGTAGGGTCATAGGCGCTAGGGTCAATTTGGTCATTTCTTCTTGTATGAGGAACCAATTTGGCCAACTCCAAAATTAACTTACATTGCTTATAACTAATTAAATTTGAAGAAAAATTATAATCTCTTAGACTGTAAACATATTTTATATTTAGGCTGCACAAGATCCAATGATAAAATTAAAAAATGGTAACCGCCCAGACAGGGACTCGAACCCTGGACAGATAGGTTAAAACCCTAATGCTATACCAACTAAGCTATCTGAGCACAAGGTATTCTTTTTTGAAAAGTTAGTTATGTTAAGAAATATCGTTTGAGAACACTTTTGGTCTGGGTCGACAGAGAAGGAGACAGCATTTCCAAAATTTTACAGACTGGATGTATTTTACCACCACTATAGAGGTCTTTACTATATGTAATTCGAAACGCTAGAGTTCAGTTAGCTTTCAAAATTGAGGTTACATAGTACAATATGTTGAAGATTTTGTGTTTGTCACGCATAACAAGTTACACTATATCTAATTACGGACATATAATACTAAAACTTTGCTAGTAGTTGATGAGTTGACAGTAAATTTGAGAGTTTTAGCATCATTTGTCCGTAATTAGATATAGTGTAACTTGTTATGCGTGACAAACACAAAATCTTCAACATATTGTACTATGTAACCTCAATTTTGAAAGCTAACTGAACTCTAGCGTTTCGAATTACATATAGTAGAGACCTCTATAGTGGTGGTAAAATACATCCAGTCTGTAAAATTTTGGAAATGCTGTCTCCTTCTCTGTCGACCCAGACCAAAAGTGTTCTCAAACGATATTTCTTAACATAACTAACTTTTCAAAAAAAGAATACCTTGTGCTCAGATAGCTTAGTTGGTATAGCATTAGGGTTTTAACCTATCTGTCCAGGGTTCGAGTCCCTGTCTGGGCGGTTACCATTTTTTAATTTTATCATTGGATCTTGTGCAGCCTAAATATAAAATATGTTTACAGTCTAAGAGATTATAATTTTTCTTCAAATTTAATTAGTTATAAGCAATGTAAGTTAATTTGGGAGTTGGCCAAATTGGTTCATCATACAAGAAGAAATGACCAAATTGACCCTAGCGCCTATGACCCTACTTGGGTTCATCCACCAAGACATCTGCTTCGAGTCTCCGATGTCTTGGTGGAGCCCATTCAGGTTCTACCGCCCACAAGTGCGTTCCTTCGCCGATCCAGCGAAGGTAAGAATTATGAAGAGCGACCCTCTATATATAACCTCAGCTCACTGTTGGTCACTCCTTGACCTAGTTATTTTCATGCAATCACCTACGTTTAGTGAATTTTGCCTTCTTTCTGTTTGATCTGTTAAATAATCCAGTCAATATAAATATACTTACATAGAATAATCTGGTTTTGTATAAGTTTAACATATAATCCTAATATAGTTTGATTCTCAGAAATATAGTTCCCGCTACATTTATATAAATCGAAGTCTAGTTAGTGTTGGTCTGTAAATATTGGATATGTAAAAGGCAAACTGAATTTTAGTTATAATCCAGAAATTGTCGATAATTTCCGTTCCTTTTGTAGCACTAGTTGCATATTTTTAAAACTTTTTATTGATAGCAAACCAAAATGCAGTCTATCCGAGGTACCCACCAAATGAACAACATAAAACCAGAAACCAGATTCATCATCGTTGTCAACATGGATATCATTATTCGAGGTACTTTCACAAACACTGAATTGATTTTGAAACATGAAAAAATTACATTGTCCTAAATAGAGAAGAGTACCCATCATGCGTGTACAAATCAGATGCGATCTTCGACACTTACAAAAACAGATTCCCCACACAAGAAGACAGGTTCAGATCTATAAACATTATAGAAGAACTTTACTTCACCTTCGAGGGCAGTGGAGAAAACATAAAAGTGGAAATCACCAACATCTCTGGTGGAGTCACCCTCAACTTTAACCAATGGCAAAAATTTCTCTCTTACTACAAATCCCTCAAGAAAGAATTTCAGCATCGGCTAAATCGTAATCCCTATGTGACTTTTGCTCTTTGGTAGAGTATTTTTCATATATGTAAATTTGATATATTCTATATTTGTATATTAAATAGAAATAAACTTAAAAAACTTAACTTGAGTGTTTTATTTGAATCCAAAATATATATGTAATCTAATGAAAATGATTTAAACTTTATAAATATTATTTCTAAACAGTCACAATTCAACATATAAGTTGTTCTTGCAGGCTAATAAGGCTTTGGCGTGTGGGCCTATGCCTCCTACAATCCTCTGTAAGATTCGTGTTGTCCTGTGAGTAATCAATATACATAGTAAGCCTAAGCTTTAAGGTTCAATCAGTGGATTTTAGTCCTCATAGACATATAGTGATTGTAGTTAAAATACGGCTCGTATAACTCCTGGTATTAAGTCAATCACTCAAAAAAAAAACAAAAAAAAAAAAAAAACGGTAATACTTGAAAATACCTTGAATGCAGGCTTTAAAACTAAATAACAACATAGAAAACATTTCTTTTTCACAAATCTTTATTATTTGCACTAAAATACATTACACCTTAATATTTTTATTATTGTACCAACATACAAGTCTTTGAACATTTCTGAATGCGCAACCTTGTTCAGCTGGGGGAGAAGTATCAGAATGATACTTGCACAATCCTCCTTGAAACATATACAAATTCTTAAGGGATGGACAGGTTACAGTTTGTAAATCAACAATGTTATCAATATTAAACAAATCTTTGATAATTTGTGATTTTCCTTTGCAGAAAAATGTACCACCTTGACAGTTCAAGTTCCTAACTGCCCTCCGGACATAGTATATTTCACATCCACAAGGAATATCATACATTAATGCATGGAGATTGTCTTTAACCCAGCGCGATTCTTTGTTCTCTTTGAAATAATCGGGAACACTCACAAGCGCATAGTACACAGTGTCCAAATTTGTAGAACTCACACAAATCTCACGCAATATAAATTTTCTGTTATAAATAAATCCTTGTACATCAATAATGTATTGCACCATTTTCGCTGTTATTAGTCAGTCTCTCTTTATTCAACTCTCACAAAAATCCTGTGCTACCATAAGTAAGCTCTGCTGAGCGTATAGAATCTATAAGAGTTTTCACTAGTTCGATATTGTTTGAAATTTCACATAACACACTATAAAAAGCTTTGTATTCTGTCTGTACCTCGTGTGCCGTCAAAGCATCCGCAACATCCTCATGGTTAGTAATATAAAAATCAAAAATATGTTTTATATTGTCCTGATCCTGCAAATAACACTGGATTCTCTCGCACATCCACTCAACACAATGCTGGCATTCATACAAACGGCTTTCCCCTTGGCAAATAGAAAAACATTCGGAAATCAGAAATTCATCTTTACAGCATACGCACTCGCACTCATAAAAATGGTTGCCTACATTTAGATAACAACCCCTGCATATAATATACTTGCTAGGTGTATACCTCTTCAAAATCTCCAACACAGAATCCTTATGGATAACATCTGAAATCATGTTACTCATGCCCTTGTCGGTTACTTCGTTGACGTTATTTCCAGTAATAGATCCTTCCACTCACAGGTACACAAATAAGAACACCTGAAAAATAGAAACACAGTTGTAGTACTTGTTTATATTACGCATATTCATTTCTGTATTTACTTTTTCGTTTCTTTGTTTTCTGGATTTATATATTATTTCAAAAAACTAGTGGAGAAATATACATTCCAATGGTAAAATCTCTTGCGAGGTACTCACCGTAGTGTGGTTAGCCTTGTTTGTGGAGGTTGAAGACGCCATCTTTCACTAATGGTCCCTTTCAGTCACACATACAAAATTAGAAGCATCTGAAAAATAGAAATATAGTTGTAGTACTTGTTCACATTACGCATATTCTTTTTGGTTTGTATTGACGTTTTCTTCGTTTCAATATTAGCATTTACATATTATTTAAAAACACGCTACATAATAAAAATCATTTACCTTAATTATAGGTTCTCTTGAGTTCTTTGTCTGAAACTCACGGCCAATAATCACAACTTGATGTCTTCTCTGACACAATGCTTCACAAATACTTCTCAAAATAGCTTCTGCTTGCTTTTACGCAGTTTTTATACCTGATAAGCAAAACTGACGCCTTCTCTGATTGGTTGAAATAAAATCAACGCGTTTTCTAATTGGATGAAATAAAACCGACGCGTTTTCTGATTGGTGGAAATAAAAACGACACATTTTCTGATTGGTTGAAATATTCTTAACATTAGTTCATCCAAAAAACTAATAGTTATTTATTATCCAAATGCATTAACAAATACACCCTGAAAATATTTTGAAATATTATACACACCTTAGAACTTTGTAATATCGAATGTGAAATACAAAACGCAATAAATAGAAAATTTAATACAAAGATTTAAAAAATCTCTTTGTAAGTCCAAATTGCAACAAAAATGTTGCCTGAATAGTTAAAATTGTGTTATTAGAATAAAAAATTACAAGCTTATTTGTGAACTTCAATTCTCTATTTTTATCTGTATATTGCAAAAAATGTAAATTAATTGTCTAATATTATCAATTTTACAAACATTTGCTGGAGTGGTGCCGCGTCGCTAAAAATGCGCAAAAATTGTCGCGACTATAAAATCTCCTATAAAGTCAATGCCGGTTGATTACTCTAATTGCAAACGACACTTGGATCGTTTTTTTTTTTAAAAAAAACAATATATCGGGCTGCAAACAAGAACCAGTTCTGAGTTTGAATTCTGGATAAGGTACAAATGTTGACAAATCGATAAAGAAGCGAACAAACTCTAATTTTCAATAATCACATCATTATGTTTACAAAAAGTTGATTTGGGGGCGATTGCTTGTGGTGTTGCGTCAGTTAGCAATGCTGCTATGTGTTCTGTCCTGCATTTTTTTTATGTGATGATGATAATAATAATAATGTTTTAATATGAAAATTCGATGCGGGTGGTTTCACATTACCATCTGTCAGGAGAACTGAAAGAGAGTCGGCCGAACGATGAACTTCGTTCCACGGGGGCTAGTGCCCACTCTCGACGGCGACGCCACCGTAAACCAGTTTGTCACGCATTGCGTAACACGAGTTGGTGGGAAAATACTGCTGCTGGCAACACCAGTCTCTTTCCCCGGAGTCCGCCAGTGGGAGGGGGAGCCTCCCTGCTGGGTCTTTAAGTCAAGTGGCCGCCGACGCAGAGAAAGTGTGGCGCCGAACCTCAGCTTGAAAGCAAGGAGGACGGCGCGTCAAGTTCGCCCTCCCCCCTCGACACGAAAAATCCCGTAAATTTCACGGAGGATTAAATATCCGCAATCCAATATGTGGACCCACGAAGGGCCCTTCCTTTGTGAAGGCACACAGATTGAAAACCAAGCGCGAAGAGGAGAAAGGACCGTACGATTGTATTTTGTTTTCATTGCTTTCCGTCGATTTTTAAAGCCCATATTCCTGGCTGACTGGCGGAAAAGGCTGATTCTGAGGTCAAGTGCTTCTGTTCCTGGTATTGAGGAACAGAGGAATTGAGATTCCATTCCCTGTCCAGGCATCGAATCTTGAAGTTTGTCGACTTTTGACTATCGTTTTCTACGGTGAATCCAGGGGCTCGTCAAGTATTTGAGCGACGCTCGCTGAGCAAGATTTCATTCATTTGACACTATTTGCTCATTGATCAAAATATCAGTGCCTTTTGAATAATCTGTGAACAATGTGGCTGCGTCGAGTGGACAAGATTTCGGTGTTTGAAAACCTGTTAATTATGGAAATTGAATAGTTATGTGAACAAAACTGTCGACATTTTCATTTTCACACCCTTGTACAACTTTCCAAAACTACGGTGTATATTTATTATTTATATTTAATATTTATTATTTGGAATAATCAACACTTTCATTTTAATACAATTACAAAAACTGGAATGTTACATCACCTTCTGTTACTTGAACTTCCTCTCTAATTACGCTATATCGTAAGCCGTTCATCATAAATATTGTAAATATTTCCTCACTGGTCGCCACTCGCGGCTCGCCACCCCAGCATCCTCATACAGTTTTCCTCTTCTTCCCTTTGCCTCACGAGATCGAAACACAAAAACGATGTATTCTGGGGCTCAAACCTGTGGCGAGCAAGGTTCAAGTTCGCTCAGCAATTAAGTCCAAGTGAGCAGCGCTCGTCGAGCAACGCTTATTTGGCCGTCAAGTAGCTGAGCGATCACGTTGCTCTCTGAGCGTTCAGATACTTGACGCGCCCCAGGGACGGCTCAAGATGAAATTTTCACCCGGGCTAGATAGATTTTTTGTGCCCCCAGCATTTTTCTACTTCCGATCTCTTACTTTCCAACTTCATCCAATAAAAATCATGACCATGTTATATATTTACGGATATAATAGCGAATAATAATAGCCTTATTTTCAAAATACTTTAGATATTATTAAAGAACACGTATATTGCTTTTAGTATATATATTCTGACTTTTTAATGTGTTGGGTTTGATCTGTGCAGGCTCCTTTACAACTGTGCACTTTTTAACCTTCTTCAAGGGGCTTTTTACACCCCCGTATTTCCCCGTACACGATTACGGCCCGTTTCGCCTTATCCCGTTTCGCCTTATTGCATTTTCACCTCCCCCAATAGAATTTCAAATGATTTATGTGACACGAACTTTCTAAGGCGAAACGGGACATCCCATTTCGCCTTATTCTGTTTCGCCTTACACACAAAAAAATTCCCACTAGGGAATATTATCGATATTAAGGGTCATTATTATTAATGTATTATTAACCTAACCTAACCTAACCGACAGGACAATAGGAGCCAAGGTAGGCAACATCACAAGCTCTGCGACTGAATTACCCTTCAAGTCGATAATATTCCCAGGTGGGAAATTTTTTGTGTGTAAGGCGAAATGGGATGTCCCGTTTCGCCTTAGAAAGTTCGTGTCACATAAATCATTTGAAATTCTATTGGGGGAGGTGAAAATGCAATAAGGCGAAACGGGAGGACACGCCGTACACATTGAAGGGTGCAAAACAGCCATACGTGCCGAAGCACCGAACAGTTTCACTTCAATCAAAGAGTGTGTTGAATTAATACCTAGATACCATGCACGTGCATTCCATTACAGCAAGGCCAGCAGTGCTGACCCACAGTATTTCAGTTGCAAAACACTTTATTTTTACTTATTCTTTTCTGTCATTAATTTCTACCATCTCAAAGGAATGAATTTGTAGTATTCTCAGTCAGTTCATTTTCGAGATGGCAACCCTTAGCACCATCTTGTGGCGATTTGACAAAACTTCTGTGTATGCACGATACCTTTACCCCAAATCAGCAGGGGTTGAAATGCAATTGCAGTACATCAGTAAGGTCTGTCGTTGTAGCTACCGGAATGTTGAAAACTGTACGATTAAATATCTACGTACAGGGATTTTTTGTACCAATGTCGTTGCCGTTGAGGTAGATCAGTGTTTGCATGTTTTAAAAATTATAATTACGAGTAGAAGCTTTGGAGAAAGCAAAGGACATTTTTATTAAGAAATCACACGAGTTTACAAGGACACCGCACGCCACTGCTAGATAATGACATCAAAATAACAGTAATTTCTTAGCTTAAATTGTTATATATTGTTATTATATTATGTAAAAGTAACTTCAATTAATTCTAATAAATAGCCACGCCCCCCGGGGGAGGCACATACACTGCAACAAAAAAAAAAAAGGTGTGTTTGGGGCGAGTTTCCCTCTTTGAAGGCTTCGAAGGTAGAGACCTGCACAAGACCCGGAAAAAACCCGTCTCCGAGGAGGCGCGCCTACAATAATATGCAACACGCACTTCAAGCCCAGGTGTTCGACATCGCACAAGCGAGCTTCACGTCACAGTTGTGCACAGGCATCGATGCCTGTCAGGCTTTTCTATTACCCGGGTCCGTGAGACTCGATGTAGTTCTTGCAAGTAGAAGCGAGCACTCCTGTCAGTGTTGCCAACGGCCATTATATTTCACTAAGCTTGGAAATATTTTAATTTCTGCTAGGCGCAGGTGCCTTGAGGTTGTATAACCATTGGCGTAGCAAGGGGTGGGTGAAGTGGGCGACCACCCTGGGCCTCGCGTATGTAGGGGCCTTGCCTCCCATGAGGTTGATACGAAAAACGTAATAAATGGAAGTGAGAAAGATAGAAAAGGCTAATTTTTGTGGGCAATAAAATTAAAACATTTTTTATCTGGCTTTATATTCTAGTTTAACGTTATAATTTGAATGAATACGTGAAATCAGAGGCGGGCGGGAGCTCTAAGCCTAAGGGCCCCCGAAAAAGTCAAAATAATGCTCATTTCTCATGTGAAACATTAACGCAAAAGTTGCTTGGACAATATTATCGAATTATTATTTTCTTGAATAGAAAGCGCTTTGTCTTGGCTTTTCTTCTGTCTCGTGACCTTGCATAGCCTACACGATTTTAATATGTTAATGATAAATCACCACAAACTGCCACGGAGCAAAGTATGGAGCATTTAAATGCTTCCGGTGAAATCAAGTGCTTTGGCAAAGTTTCTACTCCTTGATAGCTCTTCACTAGCTTCCAGTGTTCTCTGTATCCTGTACCGCCTTCTGTTTGTTTCCTCCTCTTCAAGTAACAACCACGAAGAAAGAACTATCTTTCTCAAAATTGAAACTTAGGAAAAACTTCTGGAAGGTAGTGTCGAATGGTATGATTCAGCCCAAATTTACCGGACTCAGTAATCTCACTCTTGAACGAGAAAGGGCAAGATCTAATGTAAAAGTGTCATTCGCTGCCCAGAAGCCAGCTTTCTGTTAAGCAAGGTGGTTTGATTTAAATCAAAATTTAAATTGGGGAATTCTATTTTAAAAATCACTTATTGAAATCACTTTAAATAAAATTACAGAATAATGTACACAAGAAATTTGTAGATATCAGAATCACTTTTTGTGAAAGTATATTAATCTCGTATTCATTTAATGGTGTTTATTATGCTCTAAGAAAGGAAATAAAGGAAACAAAATACATGTCCTGATGGGGTGAAGCTCATACGAAAATAAATGTAATATGTCATCTGAAAAAAACACCTAAATTTCCCTTGATTTAAAATTCAATAATTATCATTAAAACCTCAAAATTCGGCTACAAAGACTGTAAATATTATTTTAAGTTAAAATTATAAAGTACATCTAGAATTTATATTTGCACTGTAAGAAGCGTTACTGAAATTATAATAGTTTCATTAACACACTTAACAAACATTTTCATATTAGGTTCATTATGTTCAGTTCCAGAAACAGAGAAATGCATATTTTCATCTAATTTGTTATTTGCTTTAATCAAACTGTTCAAATATTTTACAGGGACGTTTATCAGAAAAAGCCTTTCTATTTAAAAAATATGTCTATGTGTACGATGCCAAAGAAAAGATCGATTTAAATAAAAAAATTAAAAATAATAAAAAAAACATTATTTTTATCCACCCAGCTGTTAAGAGGGGCGGGGAAGGGGATAAGTAAGTATTTGTATTTTCTTCTTTTGAATACATAAATGTCAATGAAAGATATGTTGTAATATTTGAAAATTCAGAGGTAGAGCATCGATTTGTATAATTATTAATGTAAGTGTAGCCACAACCAGCCATTCTAAGTAATTACATACATTTCCTGGAAGAATCTGACTGTACTTGAGGGACCCAAATGTGTTTCTTGCGGACGCGTACTTTACGATTTTGTTACGCCACTGCGTCAAATATTTAATATTACAAGAATATTAAGACGTATCAACAAAATGAGATTCACAATTATTATTATCATCTAAGCCCTAAAATTCAATGTAAACTGGTACAATTAATGTGCAACAAAGGCAAAATTGCTAATTAAAAGAGTCAAATTAGCTGTATTAATTGATTACACCAAAGATTTCACACTTATGGTGCAAATGACTATCGTTTTAAGATTTGTTGATGTTGAAACCGATTGTGTCGAAGACCTTGAAGGTAGATACTTTGGTCCCCTAGACAGAATTGTGGTTTAGCGCACCCCCTTCCCCCGCTCTATCAAGCACAGACATTTTATGCGTGTCATTCGATATTTTATACTTAAGCCACGGTTTGTGACATTTACATCCTACAAATTTTGAAATGCGGAAATAAAGAACGACTCATTAAATAATATATAGGTTATATTTAAAGGTTTTCATTTAAGGATATTTCAGTTGTCTTACTGTCTAAAGAACATCTTAAAATTAATTGATTGATTGATTTAGTTTATTTTACTTCACGTTTTGTGCATCTAGGCTAATTTGCGAAGATGGTGATGAGTGATGAAAAGATGAAATTGAAGAATGGACATTCACAAACAACCAAGCCCGACCGGGATTCGAACCTGGGATCCTTGGGAACATCTTAAAAAACGTACTATTATTACTGCCTTGGTTAATGAAAATTCCAGCAGCGTGTTAATGTAGCTCTGCCAAGTGTAAATTTCTCTGTCGCGTACTATTAAATATAATTTTCGTCAGAAATTTATTATTATTATAGGCTATTATATAAATATAATAATTTGCTGACGTTTCCTTGATGACTGTATATCCATTCACATTGATATTTCAAACTTAAAGAACGGATGGAGCCTTGCATTCTAATCTCGCCCAGGGCCTCGCGATATGTTGCTACGCCACTGTACCTAAGATTTTTGTAACTTCTCAAATTAGTGTCAAACCAACTACCACACATTTTCCAAATTTGTTTCGAAGGTCTTCAAATTGGTTCGTGTGTCTTGTTCATTTTATGTCACTTTCTGGTCTTGAAATCGTAAATCTCCTCTCGTTTTCATTTTTACGTTGTTCGTTCGTTGGAATGTGTAAATAGCATTGCCTGCTATTTGCACCTATGAAGATACAAGCTAACAATAATTATATTTTGCATCGTATTACTATCAATGCGGTCTGTAGAACTAGATAACTAGCAACAACATTTTTTTTTTTTTGTACTGGGTACAGTCTGAAGAAAACCTTGCTAGAAGGTTGAAACGTTACGTTTAGTTTATGTTTTAAAATAAAATAAATTTCTGCGTTGGTCACCATATTGAGTTTTTCATATCATGGAAACATGGCTAAGTGGTGTTACAACAACATGAGCGAACGACGATTTGTTGCAAGAGATGACAATATTCAAAAACATTTTACAATGCAAATTCTGATTTCATGTTCTATTTTATGGACCATCGTGCCTTAGTGTTCAGGGGGGGGGGGATCTTGAGCAACTAATTCGGATATTGAATTGGCAAAATTACACCAGAGAGAAAATCGAATTTTTAAAAGCCTGTCCCGTCTCGTCCCGTGGACAACACTACTACCACTGTGCCATAGGGGAGCACCCCCCCCCAAAAGTATAATGTAGAACAACCACCAGTCACACAAAGTTCCAAAATATTTACGATGGCACTTTTTGCGAAACTTGGTTCGTACTCCTTTACAGGTGTCAGCAGTGACGGTAATTAGGGGCGGGGCAGAGAAAGTGCAGTTGACCCTCCCCCCGACGTTTTGACACTTTTGCACCACGCTAACCTCATGTATCAAGGGAAATTAAACTGTCCTTGCCACCCCACTTTTGCACCTTGGCCCCTTAGTTTGAGAACCCAATCGCCGCCAGTGGGTGTGAGTGATACAAATGTTTTCTACCAAGGAATAAATGTCTGCAATTTCAAATTGATAAAAGTGATGAACATTTTAAGTGCTCCTAGAACAGTTTAAAATCTAAAAGTTGGCAACGGTGACTGCGTGACTCATGTATCTGGAGACGGTGCAAAACCGGAATGAGCGTTCGCTGAAGATAAGCTAGCTTCGTCTTGCAAAGCCTTCGATGCTTGACGGGTCAAAACCCAGGTATATAGTTTTACTCGCCCGCCCGACCAGCCAGGCGGGCCTAGTCATGGCCGCTGCGCAGCCCTCTGTTCGAAGGTCAGAATACTCGGAATCCTCACTCTTTTGAGTGAATTTCTCCTCCCTACCTTAGGGTAAGTGCAGATCTGTCGTGAAAACCTTCCCTTTGGGTGAGTTTCGGCTGCACCATGATGCCACAAGTCGTTTTCACGTTCAGAAGACACAACGGCGCTTATGGAGAAACCGCACAGTGTTGCCAATACAGCGCTAGCTCATGTCGCCGGGAAATGATGACCCCCCTTCACAATGAAGGTGTTACATATTTTGTATATATATAATGATAATTATATGTAATTATTAATATTAATATTATACTGTGAACGTTACAGTTATCCTTTTTACTATGATCCATTGCGATCACTACACACGCGAGTGTAATACACGAATATGACACTTCAGAAAGCACTTAAAGAAGTAAAAATCACTGAACGCTCACACAACTGAAAACACTTTTTCGAGAGAGGGAAAAAGTCTAAACAGACCTAAGCATATCTCTCACTCAAGTAAGGGGAACCTGGCACATGGGTTACATTCAAGTTGCAACCCAAACAAAGAAATGAGTTATGGCCCACGTGAACTGATAAGACGTGAATGACTCAAGCAAGGCATGTCATATTTCTATCTTGAAGCCCCATATTTTGTCATGTGTTGGAAAGCCTTTCAAAGGTTAATATGGTGTCTATGAATTTATGTGTATGTTGGAAACTGAAAGGTGATCTTCATTTCAGTATTAATGTCGACAGTAATGTAAACAAAAACAACCTGTATTTGCCACAGCACTAATGTTGCTCACAACAGCAGCATTGGAAATAATTGTCAATTATTAAATTTAAGTAATTTCAATTCTATTATAACAAACTGCATGAAGTTCATATTTTTACTGAATGGAAACAAAATAACAACTCGAAAACTTGGTGGTGATTAGCCGGAATGCTGCGGTGAGCCAGCTCAAGATGGCCAGACAACGTCTCCTTACTTCGCGCGCGGTTCGGGTTAAAAAGAAACTCCAAATGCATGGAAGTAATATTTCTGGGAACCTTTGAGTGGTTATAAAAAATAATTTCATTATTTTCTCCACAACTTTGTCGCTGGAAGTTTTTACTTGGAATTACAGAACAAGAAATGGCCAGCGACGACATTTTCTACTGCACGAATATAAAAAATCTCCACATACTTTATTTGAATATTTTTTAATGCAAATATGCTTTAAAGTATTGATAAATTCTGAGTACCACCATCACCTATGACAATTAAAAAACAGTGTCAATTTTTTTAATAATGAATGCTTCAATTTTACGGCATGTTTCAACGTTAGGAATGAAAACAGTGTAAAAATTGTGTTTTCACAGAAAATTTGCGTTTTTAATTTATCTAAAATTATGTAAGCAAGTTACCAGTTTTTTGTGTTCACCATCGTATTCTCTACAAAATTTCCTGCAAAACTGCAGGTACCTATTTTACTTAAGTTAAATTTGTAAATCCAGAAATTTCACAACAGCGCGCTCGTATTTCCCATAAGAAAAGCATTGCCCATAAGAGCCCATTGTGTCTTCTGAACGTGAAAACGACTATACCTGCTGAACCCCTTTCCCCAAGAAATTAACACCCTTTAGCAGTTCTCTAAATATTCAACAGAGGCGCTGTACTGCAAGTGGCGCTGGTTCGAGTGACCAACTCGTGAAACACTTTCGAAACAGGAAAAATACAAGCTAATCACGTAGTGACTGACCTAGCGAATAAACCTATCAGTTTTGAGATCCCTGTGATGTTCTAATAATTAGAAAGTGTGCGAAATAAATACCTGTGTGTTACATGTAAATTTCAGGAGTAATCTATTTGAATAGTAATTTCTTGTTTTCAAGTACCATTTCACTAGTTTACGTCAGTAATTAACAAAATTTAAACCGAAAGAAAAAATATGTTTTTCCTCTTACAATTCATATTGAGGATTAGATTTGCTGATACATTTCTTACTGCACTTAAACAAAGGAAATACATGTTTATAGCCTGAAAGAACGTGTGACATGTGCAACCGTGCAAGTGCATACAAATTAAGGCATACAAAGCTATAGAAAATATTCCTTTGTGCTTATGTTTACAATATTACTTCTTTTTTGTTGTTCGAACCATCAGTAACGTATTACTGTATCTTTGTAGTTATTTTATCATGAATATATAATGTGCCCTCATTATCGATGTTATGATATGATTCGGTCAAAAGAGATAAACTATATAATATATTAGTAGAGTTTGGAATACCTAAGAAGCTTGTTAGTATGATAAAAGTATGCACCAGTGAAACAGAAAGTAAAATTCGTGTGGGTATTAATATGTCTGACAAATTTACAATTCATGATGGGTTAAAACAAGGAGATGCATTATCTCCATTGCTATTTAATTTTGCCTTAGAATATGCTGTTAGGAAGGTAAAAGAAACTAAAGAAGGACTAAAATTAAATGGTGTGACTCAGTTGTTAGCATATGCAGATGATGTAGACTTACTGGGGGATGATGTGAATACAATTAAGAATAATGCTAAAATATTTTTCAAAACTGCTAAAGAGATAGGTTTGGAAGTTAACACAGAGAAAACTAAATATATGCTTACAGGCCGAAACCAAGGGTTAGTTAATAATCAAAATCTAATTATTGATAACAACTCGTTTGAACCAGTTTCCAAATTCAAATACTTAGGAGTAATATTAACAAATGAAAATTATATTAAAGAGGAAATAAAAAGTAGGCTTAATTCAGGAAATGCATGTTACTTCTCTCTTCATAAACTTTTGTCTTCTCGTTTAATATCTAAGAAACTAAAAGTTAAAATATACAAGACAGTAATTTTGCTTGTAGTATTATATGGATGTGAAACTTGGTCCCTTACATTGAAAGAGGAACATAAATTGAGAGTATTTGAAAATAAGATCCTTAGGAAAATCTTTGGGCCTAAAAGGGATGAGGAGACAGGTGAGTGGAGAAGGTTACATAATTTAGAACTGCATAATTTGTATTCATGTCCAGATATTGTTAGAATAATTAAATCAAGAAGACTTAGGTGGGCAGGCCATGTGACACGAATGGGAGAGGAAAGAGGAGTTTACAGGATTCTTGTGGGGAAACCTGATGGTAAGAGACCTGTAGGAAGGCCAAGACGAAGATGGAGGGACAACGTTGAGATGGACCTAAAGGAAATCGGTAGGGATGGAAAAGAGTATATAGATCTTGCTCAAGATAGGGAAACATGGAAGGCCTGTGTTGCTGCAGCCATGAACCTTCGGGTTTAAGAAGGCTAGAGAGTTAGTTAGTTAGTTATCGATGTTATCTTGGAGAAGTAAATTTTGTTACTTGGAGTCGGTATTTCTAGTGTTCATTCTTAACGCTTATCTTTCCTATTCTTATTTCATTTGTTTTCCGGCTACGAGAAAGCTCTTATGCGAAACACAGAACAAAGATTACAGATATAACACCAGGAGTACACATCCTGAGTAGCTACTCAATGTAATTTGAATTATTGGTTTGGTTTGAGTTGCTGTTTTAAGTCCACTTTATGCACAGTAAGGCTAATCGGGACTGGACCTACAGTTTAAAGTGGGATCCGAACCACTTGTGCCTCCACCGGGTATCGAACCCGGGACCCCTCGATTACAAGGCAATGTAATCCGTAATTTGAATTATTTTTAACGTTTAAATAATATGTTTAACTTTACTATTTTACAAGTACGTTTATCGAGGGGCGTGCAGAGATGTAAAATAAACTTAATGCTTTAAATGTGACTCCCACTACAATTAACAATTTAATAATTCCGAAGTCACTGGGATTATCGTAAAGGCTTATGACCATAAGAGAAGGGTTATGTCTTCTTGTTATGAGGCACGTAGCCAGGGGGAGGGCTAAGGAGGCTGAAGACCCCCCCCCCCGAAATCCAAATTTCTAATTTAAATAGTGGATAGTGGTAATTAATTTTTCTTCCTTAGCAGAATTAAATATTAGGTCGAAAAAGTTTAGTGTATAATAGAGGAATCAGTTTATATTTTTATATACTACCATTTAATCCAAAGAATAAATGGATCCACCAGCCCTCAAAATTTATAGTTTTCTTTGTGACAGACCATACAATATAAACTTTATGAGTAAAATTTGGGCATAACTTTTGAAGCCTTTTTTTAACGAATGTGTAAAAGTTAATAACAAAATACAACAACTATGAATTTCAGTACACTAACTGTACAAAAAATAAGAAAAATAATGGACAATGTTATTTACACAATAATAATAATAATAATAAAAACAAATAATTTGGATTAAAATTGGTTTATTTTCAATAACTCGCTCGCAATATGGTTGTATTCTGTGATGCCTTGTAAATTACCAGAGAGAAGAGAGACTTCTCTTCATTGATTTCGTCTTAAATGCATGACTAATTGTTTGGAGGAAAAGGAGCGTGCACATTTGAGAGGCAATTTATGTGATTTTTTTCTGTTGGTTTATTATGAGGTGGATGAATTGATTATGTAATGTATTTTAGGCGAGGAGATACAGTTACGCACCATGTGTGCATTTATCTGAATATCGTCGGAATGGGCAATGCTACTGAAGAAAAACGCGGGGGTACAAGAGAGTATGAATTTCTCCACATGTGGCAGGTCGAAGCGTTTTTGAAAGTTGATTATTAAGCTAGATACGACCTATAAAAAATATGACGAATAAGAATTTTCGGAATCCCATGTATTCCTTATGGGGAAAGAACTTCAACATAAAGTTACGGCTATCAAATGGGAGTTTCGACTTTTCTGCTGAGAAATCACTTCTTCAAACTGCCCTCTTCCCGTTGATATCATTTTCTATTCAATCGGAAGTTTGATATTCCCAAGACAACAAATCAAAAAATACTCCCATATGCCCAATGCATTTCTCCTTGCCTCCTGGCAGTGTTGCCAAACCTGGTACGCAAAAAGCTAAATTTCACCTTAAATGGCGTTAAAACTGACTTTCAAGGAGCTAGATTTACGAAGTGCTTCCTAAACTAATGTTAATTGTCAAAGGGGTGGGGCGCTGCTATTACCGTTAACTCTAAATTGATGACAATTTATTCTTAGTTTTCACCATCTAGATCCGGCGGCATCACCCATTTCATGGTCGTACGAAATCGAAAATAAAGGAATCCCTGATAACAATAGTATGCCAATTTCACGTCAACACGGCGCTTTAAAAAAAAGTAGCTGGGGATATAAGAGGGGATGGGGCGACGCAGCCAATACATCAATATCAATATCACGTGCAAAATGTATAATCATGGTAAAAGTTGGTCTATGTTGGCCGGAACCAGTGGTGGTATCATAGTGAGCCACGGGGACGGGCGCCCCAGTTCACAGGCAAACGGGTGCACGAAAGAGCCAGATCTGGCTCCAAGAGAGCTAAGTTGGCAACACTGACTCGAAGGTAAAAGCAGGGCGGATACTGTCTCGCATGCCCTTAAATAATATATGTTGTATACATAGTGTTAAAGAAACTTTGTATACGTACACAATTTAGTGTTAGAAAGTTTCATATATACAAGGGTTGGATAAAAAGTAATGGCAACACTACTGTCCCGTGAAAGGGGCGAGTAACAGCGCCACAACCGTTTCGTGGTTGATAAAGGAATGTCAGACGAGGAAGTATAGTGAGTGGGGTGCGATTGTATGTTATTCAGTCAAAAACAGCAGTGCTCTGAAGCAGAGGACGAGAGTGCAAGCGCCCTAACAATATGTTTAGGCAAGAAGAACAACGTCTCTTAGGCAGACGGTCAACGCAGCCTACTACTGCACCTTCTTGCAACACCACCTTCGTCTCGCATTAAGAAGGAAGCGACGGCACGTTCTGGCACGATGTCTCATCATCCTGCTTGACAATGCAAAGTGTCACACTGCGAACACTGTGACTGTGCTCCTGCATAACTGGTAGTGGGAGGTACTGGAACATCCGCCGTATTCACCGGTATGAGACCGTGTGATTACAACCTGTTTGCCAAAATGAAGGAACCACTGGGCGGGAAGCACTACGACACGCGCGAAGCCATCATACGTGCTATAGGGCGGTCACTGCGAGACATCGACAGAGATGGACGCGCTGACGGTGTACGACGCCTTCCATACGTGTGGCAGAAGGTCGTAGAGATTGGGGGTCGATTACATTGAAGGAATATAACACGTTCTCCTGTGCCAATACAGTCAAGTAGCAATTATACCAGTGTTGCCATTACTTTTTATCCAACCCTTGTATTTTCTTATTTTACGTTGCTCCACGTTGCATATTATATGTAAAACATATGCTCTACATGAAAGTTCCCTACATGTTACATGTAAAAAAATATTATATTCCGAATGCATTTATCATGCATTTCTTGTCTTTCAAAAATACAGTTTTATGTGCTCGTTTCTTATTATTAATGTGTAATTGAACGTTTTGAAAAAAAGTAATTCAAATAGTTTGTTCCGACACAAGTGCTTCAGCACCGACTTCTACCCCTTTTTTGCGTAATATTCCATAATAACGTCTTTGATACTACTACTACTGCTACTACTACTACTAATAATAATGTTGTTATTATTATTATTGGTACGTTTATCTAGGTAGTTGTCCCACCCAGACAAAAAATCGTGGTTGCTCCTCTGGATTTAACGTTATTTTTTGTTTATTTTAATGCATAAATTGGCTAATCGAGAAGTGGAGCTACGGTTTAAAGTATCATATGAAGTGAAGTGTTAGTGCTTACATCGAGAATAGAACCTAGGACAGTCGCGTTCAAGGCTACAACGGAACCGCGACGACATCATTGAATTTGTATATTTCTTATTTAGGGTCTCTTATTTGCCATTTTTGACTAATCGAGACAATGAGGATGAACGGTGATTCATGAAAACATGCTCACAAAGAAACGTTCATGCCTCCATGCCAGGGCTCATACTCGGCATATCGTCGAAGGCAACTATACTGAACGCAACTCCAACTGGCGGCTGACCTTGACGGCTATTTCTGGCCATTTCTGTCCCCCAATCGTCTTCGGGGTTGTGTGGCTCGATGGGCGTCAACAAACTCAGTTGCGAACATGTGGTGGACCCAACGCTCATTTGTTTGGTCCCGCGAACAACGTTCGGTACCTTGTGACTCGGAAATGCCCGATTTCAGTCGAAGAAAATTCAACTGATCGTTGCTTCGCTGTTTCCCAGCTGCCAGTTGCAGTTGCGTTCAGTTATAGGCATCGTTGAGTGCGAAATTTATTGTTTGCGAATCATACACGTGAAATTGGTGTTACAAAGCTAAACGTCGCGAGCACATTTGTATCTCATTTAGCGCTAAGTAATATTCTGAATGCTGTACTTTTCATGTAACGTAGAATGGAGGGACAACGTTGAGGTGGAGCTAAGAAAATAGGGACAGATGGAAGGCTTGTGTTGCTGCAGCCATAAACCTTCGGGTTTAAGAAAGCTAGAGAGTTAGTTAGTAAGTTAGTGTACTTTCAATGTCATCCTGACATATTTTCCTATGTTATCAGTCGAATTCAGGACAGTACGTACCTTTGCAGAATTCCACGACAACATAGTGCCTATCTTAATCAACAGTTATACTATTAACATTTATTCTTGCATTATGTTCCTATGCATTTTGGGATGTACGAGCATACCGGATGATTTATTGCTCTAAATCTCTTGTAGTAGACTAAGTGTCACGTGTTCACTTATTTTCAGCTCTAAATTATCTTGCCATTTTGAGCCATTCGTGAATTTGAGTGCAGACTTGAAAATACCCTAGGCTACCCTTTGTGATATTGCTCCGTTTCTCCTTCGTAGGGTTGTTTCAATGCACCTAATATAGTGTTTTGCTTTCAATACTAAACTCTTTTAGACACACATTAGAGCATAGTTCAAGCAAGAAGGAAGATGGCGTATCTATGCACAAAGACTAATAACAACACGTCACCGACCTACTAAAAGAACTACAACATTTCAATGAAGGCTTAGCGGAAGTTGCATGAAACCAAGGGGGAGTCTTATCCTGTACATCACATCTATACTCTGTACTTATGTGGGCTTCCCCGAAGGCGTAGTTGTAACGTCGTCGCCTTGTAATCAAGGGTTCCCGGGTTCGATAACCGGTGGAGAGGCACAAGCTGTTCGGATCCCAATTTAAACTGCAGGTCCAGTCCCGATTACCTTTCCTGTGCATGAAGTGGACTACAATCAAAACTCAAACTCTGAGTCATGTCTAAATAGTGGACAATGTTTTGTAGTTCTTCACTTTTAAGTGCACAATTCTTCATTTTGAGTTTGCCAAATATGTTGGCTTCTACGGCTAAGTAGTATTCCATGTTCTTTAAGGCTTGAAATACTAAAAATGAAGAACAAATACATGTGGTATTCAGTGGCGGCTCCTGGTCTCGCTCTATGGATGTGCACTTCAGTCTCGCGTCCAGAAGTGTTATACCACCAGTAGTGTATATGATATGTTCTGAGCCATTTATTTTGTATTTATTCATTTTACCCCGATTTCAGCTGATTTTCCAAGGGGAAAATATCCAAAAAATCCAAATTTTAATATTTTTATAGCATAAAAAATAATTATGTTTTTTTAAAATCAAAGTTCAACTAGTCATTTTTATAGGGCAAAATTTACTTTACGAGTCTAAATCAGTATATTTTAAGCATATATTTACAATTATCCAGATTTTAAAAGAGAAATAGATGTGTTGATAGTGATTTTGAGTTATTTGCAGTGCAGTGCAGTGCAGTGCAGTATATATATAATTATTTCTTAAATGTGTATTCTGATAATTTACGTCTGAAATGTACATGTGTATTTTTTTTAGAAGAAAAAAGCTATATATAAAAATATATATGTACCTTGGATGTAAAGCATTCAAAATTGTGCATAGTGATCGAGTTAATTTCATAAATATATATATATATATGTATTGAATAATAAACCTTGAAAAATAGATTAGAAAATAGATTAAAGCATAGTATTAGTGCATCAAAAATTGTTTCTTTTTAAAATATCAAATTTAAGTGTCAGTATATATCAAAGCTACCTTGAAGACCCAGTCAACAAGGTAATGTTACCACAACGTTGTGGCAACGTTAGCCCCTAACATACCTAACGTTGTTACAACGTTGAATGTATGTTGATACAACGTTGTGAAAACGTTGTGTCAACGTTTAAGGGTCATTTATTTCAACGTTGCTGCAACGTTGGTTGACAACGTTGTCGCAACATATACTGAACATTATGTAACAACGTTAAGTATGTAAGGGGTTAACATTACCTTGCTGCCTGTGTAATTTACGAATATAACAATGCACATTTAAAATATGGTTATTTCACATGGTAAGCTATTAGCAATTTTGCCAAGCCATTTTTGTAAATACTACATATGTGTAACAGGAAAAACTCATGTTTGCAACGTCACAGTTTCTCTTTACATATTATAGAAACTTTTCCTGTTCCACCAAAATAGACAATTGTTAGTCTGGAGATTTTCATGAATTAACAAATCTCTAACTACACCTGGTAGTAAGTTTCTTTTTGCAGCACTTAGCTCCTGATTATATAGTCTGGGATAAAAATATTTATTATGGGAGTTTCACTTGTATTCATCATATTTCATTTTCTGATCTTCCTTACAACTTCAATATTCACACATCTTTCGAAGGATAATAAAACACATTTTTTTACTAATTACAATTGAAGTTATCCTTATTTGTGTTACTAAAAGTTATGTTTGTTTTGCATTTGAGTCGCACTGCCATCTAGTGTACGCTGTAGGAAATATAAGGTTTGGTGGTCAGTGCACATACAAATTCAGATTAAACAAAACACTCCGATCTGACGCTTGTGGCGCTCATGGTGGTGACCATCCAAACTAAAGCGTATTCAGTGGAATGTTTTTTTTGTAACGTTGATGCAACGTTATCACAACGTTGTTCCCCTACATACAACATTCATCATAAATGCAACATACATACAACGTTGTGGCAACGTTATCACAACGTTGTCCCCCTACATACAACATTCATCATAAATACAACATACATACAACGTTGTGGCAACGTTAGTGTGTTGACTGGGGAGGTTTTTTAAAAATTGTAAGATTAAAAAAATCTTGTAGAAAATATTGAAGAATCTTAAAATTATTATAAGTTAAAACTGATAAATTTTAATCACACACACAAAACCAGCATCAAACAGTGAAATTTACAAGTCAAAAGTTCATCAAAATTGTTTCTCTTTAAAAATATCAAATTTAAGTGACAGTATATATCAAAGCTACCTTAAAGAGGTTTTTAAAATTGAAAGATTAAGAAAATGTTGTAGAATCTTGAAATTATTACAAGTTAATGCTGGTAATATAATATTTCAAACACACAAACAAACCAGTATTAAAGAGAAAATTTCACAAGTCAAAAAATTTTAACTTTCAGCTTCATGCTATCCTGGCAAAAAGCTCTGATGGAGACTTAACTAGCTCTGATGGAGCAAGTGGTTGAAGCTCCGAACTGTGTATAAGTATATATATTTTTAACATGCATTTTTAGTTATAGCAAGCATATCTGCTCACAAGTGCATACCAAAATGAAATAACTGAGTAGCCACATGCGAATACCTCTATACTTTATGGACACAATAAAAAACTGGTTTTTACCCGTTTAAAAAAGCTCTCCCATTGGCTGCTCATGATGCCATGAAAGAAAGCTCAAAAGAACATTACTAAGAAATATACGTCTTTCCTCCATAGTGTCAACCAACTTTCTGACGCAGGTTTGTGCAATCAATAGTTACTCCTTTACTGAGGAAGTTGAACTTTGTGGTATGTGCCAGGAAGTCTGGAAAATAACGAGCAGTAAATACCGCATTCTAATCAATAGTTGTCACAGGAAACAGTGCATTGTTTTGTGTGACATACAAAGAGATCAAAGATAACTCGGAACATGGTAGTGTGTGACATGCAAACAAGTTGAACTCGGAACATGGGGGAATATGTAAACATTAAAAGATTATTATCTGCTCTTGAATGCCATGAAGAGAAGCATTATGCGTTGGATTCCCGTATCTTCTTTTTTTATCTTTTAAATTATTAAAACGCTTATATCTAGAGAACCAAGTAACGTAGAAAGGTGCGGTTTTTGCATTGGTTTTGTTTTGATATTCCCTATAATTTGATACCAAACTCGATAATAAATAACCAAAAAGAAATAATGCCCATGAATGTGTTTGGTTTTAAAAAGCATATTCAACAAATAGAGAGCATTCCAGTAAACATGGATATCATTAGGGATATTCATCGTAAACTAAGAGGTCTGGATATCATCCATCTTAATAGTATTTGGTATCAAGTGGATGAGAATACGGGTAAACAATTACATATTGTATTCAACAATAATTTATCGTCTTATAAAATTCCCGTCACAGGGAAAATTCAAATATCTGTTTCTCCCTCTGTCTCGCTTGAAAAGGGGGAGGGGGCAATTGTACACATAGGTCGAAATTTGTATAAAATTAAACACAATATATGATTCCCAACACAACATACGATGTGGAAGCAGGTGATTTCCTGTATGCTGAAATAATTGGGGAGTATGATATGTTAATTCCTCTATTTATCGAAATAAGAATAATTTATACTCTGATGAATATATAAAAATACCAAAAACAATAAAATAAAAATAAATAAATAAAATAATGGATATATTTGGAAATAGAAGGCGACAAGAGATACCAGATAATTCCAGCGACATCGCCGACGAGCGTCTTAAGAAACTTAAATTAGATTTCTTAATTTTACAAAATTCACTAAATTTAAATATACAAGCTTAGATTTCAAATCTCCAAACTGAATTAATTAATCCCATAGTGAAAATTGATGGCGAATTGAAATCCCTACTCCAAAAATATAGCAACTTAGCCTCAATTGACAAAACTTAGAAGAGAGCATAGCAAAGTTGAAAAATGAACTTAATAAATTCCGACAAATTCAATCCAGCAGTTCAGAGCAATTAGAACAAGAATTAAACAATCAAGCAAATACTATTCGTACCGAACTGCTTTCTATTATTCAAAATATCAAAACGCAAGAGCAGTACGAACAGGTTATTCTCGAATTAAGAGAGCAATTTCTATCTTTCGAATTTCCACACTAGAAAATATTAAAATTGAATTGCAAACTGATGAGTTACACAGGGCCATAACACAAGTTCAAGCCAAACTGCAATCGTTGGAAGATTTTATCAATAATTTACCTTCATCTTCCGAATTAAATGACTTCGCACGCAGTGTTGCCAGTATCAAATTACAGTTGGAGACTTATGAAGATTTCGGGAAGATACAGGGTACCATAGCACATATTGAAGACACTTGGACAACCATGAGAAATGAATTGACAAATGTACAGGAAACTCTGGAATTCAAGTTGCCAAGCATAACCGAATCTTTAAAAATAATTCAAGAACAGATTACCAAGTTAGAAAACCTTAATACCGAATCTGAACTATCCCATTTTCATCATCTGATTGATGACATACAGAACAAATTACAAATATTGCAGCAATCTACGCCTACACAAGATGACATACAACAACTTAAAAATGCTTTGAGCAATGTTGCAGATGCTGCGGAGTTGGATGCTGTCAAACAAGCTTTGACCACACTTCAAAATACTGTAGCTAATTTACCCACTTCCCAGGAGTTAAGATCTGTAAAGCGAACAGTAAATCGAATACTCAAGTCAGAGGACATCAAGAACATTCAAGAGGAAATTGATGTAATTCAAGACACCATTGCTACTTTCCATACCAACCAGATAGTCAACGAACTTCATGCAATGTTTGAAGAAATCAGAAATCAGGTACACGATCTTGCGAGCCAGAGTACTAAATTGAAACTTGTAGAAAGTTTACAGGAGATTATTTCTAACATTAACCTACAAATTAGTACCCTCGAAACAAGTCAAGAATCTGCTTAATCAAGTTTTACCTCGCAACTTCATGATCTCAAAGAACAATTTAAACAATTGAATGTCGATGTGAAAATCAAACCCAGCTACGAAGAAATGTGGTACGCACCATAAACGAATATCAAGAATCAGTATTAAGCAGATTAGACGATCTTGAATTATGTCAATTATTTACTGTTGAGATAGTTAGACTTGAGAGTGTAGCAAATGTACGAGGGCACTGGACTTACGTTAATGCAGGTAATGTTTACAAATTGTATCCCTACACTCAGTCTCATGAATTTTTCTTGATGGTAATATTAGATTTTTAAAATTTGGCTATGTAAAGAAGGGAAAACATGTAGAAGTACCAAATTTCACCATACAGAGAAAATATGGTGTGTATAGAGCACTTCAGATACCTATTGCATATTGGGATGAATCTGCAAAGAAATATAAAATACATGAGGATGAACAATTATTTGGTTTTCATGTGGAAGCTGGTGACCAATTATTATTTGAAGTGAAACAATTATACCCTGAAAATAATCCATTTTATGTCATATTTTCTTATAGAACCCGATGTCAAGACAAGATATAGTTAGTGAATTACAAAGACCAGCTCGTTGCAAAAACAAACGATTGAGTGTGGTAACGAAAGGTGTAGACGATTTGTTTCAAGCAGATCTGATAGAAATGAGCACAGGAACTTTAAAAAATTTACATAAGATAAATCATGGTTACAAATATATGCTCACAATTATTGATACATTCTGTAAATATGCGTGGGCTATTCCTCTAAAATCCAAGACAGGTACTTGTGTTACCGAGGCTTTAAAGTCGATATTTATTGAGGGTACGATACCAAAATATTTACAGATAGATAGAGGAAAAGAATTTTACAATTCCACATTTACCAAATTAATGAATCAACATAATATTAAACATTATTCTACATACAGTGATTTGAAAGCCAGTATAGTGGAACGATTCAACAGAACATTAAAAAATCGCATGTGGAGGCAATTTACTCTACAGGGTAACTATAAATGGGTACAAATTTTACCTGAGCTATTTCATAATTATAATAATTCAGTACACATAACTATTCACATGAAACCTGCTGAGGTAACCAAGTCTGATGAGTCTAGGTTGATTTCTACTGTTTATTGTCAAAAATTTAAATACACTACCAAGAAACCAAAATACAAAATAGGACAGCAGTTGAGAGTCAGTAAATTTAAACATTTATTTGAAAAGGGATTCATCAAAAATTGGAGTACAGAGTTATTCACTGTAGTTCAAGTTTTACCAGGGAATAGAAATACATATTTCATGAAAGATAATTATAATAAAATATTGAAGGGGTGATTCTATGAAGAGGAACTCAGTAAAACAAAATATCCAGATACATATTTAATTGAGAAAATATTACGTAAGAAAAATAATAAATTGTATGTTAAATGGCTAGGACTGTCAGAAAGAAGTTGGATAGAAGCAAACCAGGTTATTCTTTGACACCAACATGGAATGTGGTACAGTGTTTACCAGATTTAGTAGAAGCTAGTAAAAAATGGGGAGTTGTTACCTGATAATATAAGGTGCCTCATTGTAGGTCCCTCTGGTTGTGGAAAAACTACTCTGCTGGTAGATAATTTCCTCCTCGTCCCTAATTGGCTAGATTAGGAAAATAGACACCTGTATGTATTCTCTAAAAGTTTAAAACAACCCAAGTACAAGCAACTCATGAAGCTGTACGAGGGACTTAACATAGCTACATTTGCATCAAAAGTAAAACCTCTCAATGATCGTTTGAAAAATTCTGTTGTAGTTTTTGATGATGTGATTCTGGAAAATCAAAACGAAATCCGAAATTTCTTTACACAGGGTCGTCACAAAGAAATAGGCTGCTTTTTATTTAGCTCAAACTTATTCCAAAATTCTTAAAGAATTACTGCGAGATAATACAAACCTAATTTGTTTGTTTCGTCAAGATCATACTAATTTGAAACATGTTGTGATGATTACGTGGGGGTGACTTAAATTATAACCAATTTTCAAAATTCTGTTCATCTTGTTGGAACAGTGATGGTTTTGGATTTGTTACCATCGACATGACTAGAAAACCTAACAATGAAAAATTTAGAAATAAAATCAACGACATTTTGAACGTTGAAACGAAATAAAATAACATCTAATCAAAAAATAAATATGACAAAACATAAAATTAATGATAATTTTAAATTACGTGATTACCTGACCAAACGTTTCAAAGGTTGGAAATCAGAGAATCGAGGATTCTATGAACAACACACACGTCAAGCCCAACCAATTATCGATGCGATCAGTGGTCTCGGTAAAGAGATTAAGGGTGTCACAGAACAAAATAAAAATCTCATAAATGAATTGGTACCTCTTACTGCTCAAAATTATGCAGATTTTCCACCCACACTTTTATCCAGCATTCACACACCTCTGACCCTCAAGGAACCACCTACTAAAGCTATAAGTGAACCAGAGAAAATTGAGTCGAGTCCCTTGGCAAGATATTACCTGAGTGCAGGCAAATTTGAAAAAGATGAAGTGTTTGGCTTGTATCCGACCATGGAGTCAAACGAGGGCGTGGTTCGGAAAATTGGGAAATCTAGAGTAACATTCGAAGGGGACAACATAAAAATCAATTTGGGTGGGAAAAACAGCTGGTCTAGATATCTTGGCACTCCTGGATTATGGGAGTTCATCACCAAGGAACAACCAAAGAATTTTACAGAATAAGATTATCAGAGTTACTCAGACATTTTGATACTAACTGATTCCTTATATCAAAATAACGATGCCAGTCAGAATCGTGTTAAATCGAGCAGTGGGGACAAATACAAGAATCTTATTAAACCTATCTGGAACCAACTCAAAACTGGTAGTGGTATCAAACAATACAATACTTCACCTAAAGAATTTGTGTGGATAGATGATGTGAGAAAACTCATAGATAGATTGCTGGTTATAGCAGGGGAGGAAAATGCTGGAAACAATAATTTCTATAATGAAAAAGTGGGTATTGTAGACATGATTAGCAATAAACTAGCTCATTGTATTGTAAATGATCCCAAAGGTATAGGATACTTAATTAAAATTATTTATACTCTACCTCCTAAATTTTGGAATATATCAGAGAGTCGAGGTTTAGTAAATGATATTATTAATAAGCTCACATTTGAGTTACACGTACCTGGTTATCAATACTGTGGTCCGGGGACAAAACTTGAGAAACGATTAAAAAGAGGGGACAGGGGGATCAATCCTCTCTATGCAGCTTGTAAAGAACATGACATTGCATACAACACACACAAAGATCTGGATGCTCGTCATGTGGCTGATCAAAAATTGGAAGAGACTGCATTTGGAAGATTAACCAGCAGAGATGCTTCTTTGGGTGAACGAATAACAGCATTGGGTGCAACCATTGTTATGAATACAAACCAAAAATTAGGATGGGGTCTGTAATATATATATATATATATATATATATATATATATAAACACCCTGAAATAATAATAATAATAATAATCATAATAAAAAACAACATGAAACCTCAAGGAGTTGAATATCAAATTACATATCATGATCTTAAAAATTTAAGAATTAATCCAATTTTAACTAAAAAACAACAGGAAAAGAAGAGACAATGTATAGCCAAAGGAAATGGAATGAAATTATTACTTACTACACCACAATTAAAAAGTTTGCAAAATACAAGAAAAAAATCACATAGTGGTGGATTCATATTCAGCATTCCAGAAATCCTGGCGGCTTTAGGGGCAGTGGGAAGTTTAGCTGGTGGCAGTGCTACTATTGCCAAAACTGTAATCGATTCAAAAAATAATAAGGCAGAACTAGAAGAGCAGAAGCGTCATAATCTTGCCATGGAAAGAAAATTAGGCAGTGGTGTGAAGTCCAGAGCACTCAGAAAATTTTAAAAAAAGAAGAAGCGCTCACGAACCAAGACATTGAATCTTTAGTTAAAATATTTAAAATTCGACATTTCAGGGGGGTTTTCATGTCTGATTCTCTCCCTAAAGATAGTCCCTCTTTCTCACGAGAATGTGGCGTGGTGGATTTGGACAAGTCCGAAAATATTGGTACCCACTGGATATGCTATTATAAAAAAAATAACAATGCTTTTATTTCCGATTCTTTCGGAGGGGTACCGCCTACAGAATTAATTTATTATTTAAAACATGTTAAGATTTATTACAACGACGAACGTATTCAAGATTTCGATCAAATTATATGTGGTCATGTTTGCATTACGATGCTTAGAATATTAAATAAAATACATAACATCAAATTACAAGATTTTCAAAAAGCAGTGTGGAATATTAAATATGGGAATTTTTCATCTCTCCAGCGAGACTTAGGTCTTGAAACTACATCTCCACGATGATATTATCTATTAAAAATCCATAGCTCTGAGAGCCTTCTACAGCATGTATCTGATTCAAAATGAAACTACCTACAACAATTCTATATTTGTAGGTAATGAAAAAATTATTATTCCTCCTGGATAATATAATTTATCTACTTTACAATCTGAACTTCCTAACACTGTATTGATATCTCAAAATTCTGTAACACACAGAGTGGATATCGTATGCACCAAAGAAACAGTAGACCTATCTACCATGGGCGAACTTCTAGGTTTCCCCAACAATAGCAAATTAGAAGCAGGTATTAGGCACATAGGTACATTTAAACCAAAATATCTTAGCTATCGAAACATTGAATATTCACTGCAACATTGCTAAAGGAATGATTATCAAAGCTGAAGAAAATTCAGTTGGTAGCCACTAGGAGACAGGTATCATTGCTACATTTAAGCCAAATTCAGAATTTATGGAACCTATCATCTATTCCCCAATCCCACCAGTCTATTTCCCTGTTTATCTTGATAAAGTTATTTGCATAGAGATAACAATTACAAATGAGAAAAATGAGATCATCGATTTTGCCGGTGCTAATACCACTGCAATGATAGAAATTAATATTTAAAATAAATAAATAAATCCCAATGGAAAATATCGAGAGTTATGAGTTGCAATCATTTCCTCCAAACAGGACATTTGCTAACCTCAATGAACAGAATAAGGATATTCAATTTGACATTACAATAGGGGATGGTTTTATTCATCCACATAGATCGGATCTGTATATAAAATTTGACATCGTCAAGAAAAGTAATGGTGAAGAATATCCAGTTACTGCTAATGTAAAACTTATAGGTAATTTTGTTCTATTTGTATTCTCACAAATACACTACTACTACCCCTGTGAAAAACTCGCACCCGTTCTTGCGTATACGTTTTATGTATACATAATGATGCAACCCAAGTTTTGATCACCTTTCACTGAAACTGAGGCAATGATTTCATGATTTTTTTAACACGGATTTTTTAACAAATTTCAAATATTTCGGAAATTATCCAGCCAATCCCGAGAAGAGCGATGTTATTGTGCAATATGCAATTCAGCATTCGATAACCTGACAAAATCACTCAAAACATAGAAATAACGATCTACAATATCAATATCTACTATTGTCGATTTGCAATTCACAAAAACTTCCTCCCTCGCTCCGCTGATATTAATGAACAAGGAGAATTAGCGTACACCAAAGAAGCCGATCCAACTACCACATGGAGGAAATCAGTTGTGATCTATCAAACTGTTGTTTATTTCTAATGGCAGACTGATCGAACCAAGCGAATCAAGCGAAATCAAGAGAATAATAAATCTTAAAGAAAATTACACTACTCACTCAATCCACACTGCTCTGCTTCGTACTTCAGAATTTTCCCTTCCCTTCCGCCGTATCCATATACGGTATTACGGCTCTCAAGCCAAAAGACCCAATCAGCGACCTGTACGCGGCTGCTGCAACAGCGTCATAGGGAGCGAAACTAACTTTGTGTTCAAGCCCCGAGAGCGGCTCGGTCTACGCGGGTTGATATCACTGATCGCAGGCTTCTCCACCATCTCTCTTGGTGGAGCGGCGTGGAAACACTTGATGTTTCGAAGGAGATAAAGTTCAATAAATAAGTATAATAATAATGATTTACATTACAGATTTATTTGGGTGTGCACGTGCGATTGTGCGAATAGGGGCAGAAGCCGCTACTGGTGGTATTACAAGACTCGACGAAGATGGGGATCTTTTTATGCACGGATGCAATCGACATGCAATGTCTAATAATCTAGTCGATATGCTCAGTCTATTTGCAGTTAGTTTTCCGGCGTAAGGCTGTTAGGTACAAATGGCGTTGCGTCCCACTTCCAACTGAAAAAAGAGGCCCTCACAAATGATAGAGACGTCGACGGAGTTGTGAGGCTTTCCACCAACATCTATAATGGAGCCGCCGTACTAACCGATGTGCAATCACAGCGCAGAACGATTATTTCGACAAAATCCTGTTTTCCTACTGGCTGCTTTGTCGAGGAGGAATTTTAACTTTATCGGCTCTTGTCCGAGCGGTGGGCGTAATTGGCTGTTTGACGGCGAGTCCCTTCGCAGGTAAACGCGGCAACAGGGGGTCACTGCCATAAAGGCGGTCTCCGTGCTGGTTCTTGACCTGGCGGGACTCTACCTGTAACATCGCTAGCAGTTATAGGGTACATTCAGTCGGGCCACAGGATTTCATGCAAGTTTCACTAACGTCCACTATAAGACAATTGAGCCAGGGACACTGCGGATGAGGGTCCAAGCATAATAATAATAATAATAACAATAATATGCTTTATAATATAAGTTTAAGCAAAGGGCAAGATGTGAAAACTTACTTACTCCCCCACCCCCAAAGAGAAAAATTATAGAAGGAAGGAAGCGATACTTTCTTGTATCGAAAACTTGCAACACTGCTGAGCAAAGTGGTACAAAGTAAGTCGCCAAAAGCCTGAGTTATCTAGACGAGAAGGGAAGAATTCGCAGGTAGAAGCCCCCTTCCCCCATTATCCGTCGCACGAGGCCACTTTACAGCGAGGAAGGCGACGTGATATCAAACCGCTTGTTAAAAAGAGACCAACCACATTGTCCAGGCACCCTGAAAACACTGCCTTCTCCCTAATTGAACGGGATGCCAAAATGACACCCTATTATGCTTCCGCGTGCTACTTGGTGCGTGGAATGATAGGCTTCGACGTGTTTTATGGTCGAGATAGCAAAGGGGGACGACGAGGCAGACGGGCACCTATACAGAGTTACCGGAAGAAGAATACCCCATAGAGAAATACTACAGCCTTCTTATTTAAAGACCACATAATAAAATTAAATAAGAGCTTTGAATACATGACTTGCGCACGCGCACACACACACATACCTATGAATTATTATTAAACATTCATATTCATTAGGCTATGTTATTACGTATAAAAGTAAATTACTAAATATTTAAGTATAGGTATTATGGATACATAAAAGGGAATATATGTATATACAGTTTGTGTGTGTGTGTCAGATATTTACAAAGCAACAAACTATTTTTTTTGTCAACTGGTTAAAAATGTCAACAAATTAGAATAATGTTGAAATGTTGAAATAATTTTGATCTATAATTTTTGGGTTCCTTTTTGCATTTTATTAAAAAAAAAACATTAGCTCTTGTGCTTATATTTGACTTGTATTCTTGCTTTACTTTTATTGTGCATGTATTGTTATTGATGTAATCTGTGTGATTGGTTTCTTGAAAGAGAGAGGGATGGGCGGAGGGAGGGTGAGAGAGAGAGAGAGAGAGAGAGAGAGAGAGAGAGAGAGAGAGAGAGAGAGCATGGAATACTCACAAACACATACAGAGAAAGACATTATCCTTCGTTCCTTGTTTCATTGAATTCGTTTATTTTACTTCGCTTTTAGGTAATTGCGAATATAAGGATGAGCGTGACATGATGAAATTGCCACGCCGCCAAGATGGTTAAACAGTGGCGCAGGAACGTAGGAGGGGGGGGTACAAAATTCACCACCTTATATACGTAGCTATATAAATAATATATTTATATGTATGTATATATGTATGCATGTATGTTTATTTATATTGGTGTGCGGAAAATTCCACTGTAATCAGAAATTTGTAATATGAAAGTCGCGAACAAACATGCAACTATTCATTTTAATACAGACTACGATTTGAAGGAGAGGGAACCATCACGACTCATTTTTTTAAAGGCACAATAAAACAATATAGCTTCCAGCTAGCGCTTAAAGAATGAAGCAACCTAACATACATTAAAAATACGGCACAGTTTTAGTATTCGAAGAAAAAGTGCTTGTCCCCACCCTTCTGTCTTGAACCATCCCAACCCCTGGTTATAAATGACATATCGCAACCAGCGATAATTATTCCACACTCACTGGATATGTAAACTCTATTATTAAATATACCATACTTATAGAGTTCCAGTTCTGCTCAATGCATTTTAGAGCTTCATATATGCATATAAAATTATTTTTCAGCAATTTATGGCAGATGTCTAGCATACCACATCTAGTCTCTTTTAGATGCCATGTATTTGTTTCTTCTCAGGCTTCTAGGTGTTCCACAAGCACGTTTTCTTCGAATACGAAAACTGTGCCGTGTTTTCAATGTATGTTGGGTTGTTACATCCTTTAAGCGCTAATGTTTTGTTGTGCCTTTAAAAATAAAATGAGCCGTGATGGTTCCCGATCGACTCGCAAGAAGACTCAGTTTGAAAGACTGCTAGAAGATTTGATTGACTGATTGATCTGGTTTATTTTATATCGCTTTCTTCGCGAAGATGAGGATGGGTGATGATACAATGAAATTGATGAAGGAACTCTCTTAAAGAACACCCATGCCTAGGCCGGGATTCGAAACCCGGGACCACTGGCTTCGTAGCGTGCTGCGCGTAAAAGATTTGACAATGAAGATATTTGGAATGGAATGGGCTCCACTTCACGACGTCTACAAGCACTTGAATGATTTACTTTACTTCGTTTTTCTGCCAGTTGTGGCTAATCGGCAAGATGATGAATGTTGATAAGATGAGAAGTAAGGAAGGACAATCACACATATGGACAGTACACAACACAGGTCCCATAGAGGCCTCACCCCGCCCTACAAGTAATTTCATAGGTAGTAAAAAATTTCATAATTTCTTTTGTGAGAATTGTGGAAACATTTAGTCTAGGAAAATTCTCTTTGAAAAATTTGAAAGGAACGGTCAGTCGTACTCTCTTCTGAAGCAGATAGCTATATATCTTATCAATCAGTAGACTACTACTTTACAAAAGTGAACCCCTCCCATTACAATAAGGGGCATTAGCCTGCAGTATTATTTCCTGAAACTAATTTTATCTTACTCCATCTCACACATCTCTCACATTCCTTTTAAACAATTTTCATCTCCACAAAGTGGTTTCCAAGAGCACAGATGAAGTAAACTAACTTAGAGTACCACAATATGCAAGAATAGGTTTACAGTGGTTTGAATTTTTTGAAAGGAAAGTAATGGTTCTAAACATGTCGTTAAAGAATCATTGGGTTCCGAAATGATAGTCTGTTTGCAGTAATTGACTAACTGGAACTCGAAATATAGCTGTGAGGAATTATCATCCAGGTACGGTCGTCATATCGACTTGTGACTGGATATTGAAGGAGATAGCATACATAAAATATACGAAATCGATTCTAGCAGCAAATAGCAACAACGCCGAGTTTACTGTTAACATTATAATTTAACAGAATGTTGCTCGCTGTTCTATTAAGATTGTTGGGGGGAGCTGCTAAATTATTTTAATTTGCAGCATAGTTTACAACGTAGGAGAATGAATGTATATGTAGATAATCACAACCACTTAACTTTTCGTTCCTCTACTGATGTCGCTTCTCCCATATACTACGATATCGTTAAGCCGTGTCAACATCGCCGTGCGATTTGTCGACTTAGGCCTCCCGTGTGTCACCCAGTTTTTCTCGCAAGATTTATGTCAGCGTTGGTTGCAAGAAGCTCGGAGCTCTATCTCCGTAGTGCGAGGCTGTTGACATTACGCGCTTGCTCAACAAATGGCAGTTGACTGGTAAACAGTCGCAGCGAACACGTTTATTCAAGAACCTAGCTTTTCAAAAAACTAAACATTGCGCAAGACACGGTTTCATAATTAAAGAAACTGACTCGGAAGACAGGCAGTTGGAGAAAATATTTAAATAGGAGATATCAGGAATATTAATTCAAATCTTAGGAAACACGCACGCACTATTTGGGAAGCATTCGACTGAGCAGGCTGCAAATATAGTTCCGACGATACATTTTTTATTTATTTATTATTATTATTATTATTATTATTACAAGGAACATGTTATGCTTTGTTTGTATTGAAGAATTCCAACCAGAAAATTAATTTTCCGTAACTATCAAGGGCAGCGCTCGAGAAGGAACTTCAGTAACATGATATGGAAGTAACTTCTGACCACAATTTTTCATTCGAATTCAAAAATGTTGTCAAATCTGAAATCTTAGTTCCTCAGTCTAAAGCCTCGGTATCATATGAACCATGATCATAAGCAATATCTATCTTACGTATTTTATTTACCACATTATTTGTTGGTCTCTTTGTAGAAATGCCTTTTTCTTTGCTTTTCTTTTACAAACGCGGGTTTAACATGAAACTGTAATATTCTTAGCTAATATTCAATTACTATTTTTATATGTACACAGGAAGCTTAATTTTCTGTGTTGTTTATTTCCAAAATCAGTGTTATGAATTTTTAATTTTCGGTGTTATTTTCCCAAAATTCGAGTTTTTATTTTAGCACATTCTCCAATATACCAAAACTTATATTTCCATTGTGCTTTTAAACTAGTATTTTAAATTGTGAGTCACGTGGATATGCCTGTACGTGACAGTTTCATAAGTGAATTTTACTGGTTCCTATTAGGGATGGACAAATCTAAATAAAATTGAAATTTCCGGATATCTGCATATTCGAATTATCCGGCTTATCCTTGTATCCAAATTCTCAGGAATATCCGTATATGCGAATTCTCAGAACTATGCGGATATCCGATATTCGATTGATTGATGTAGTTTATTTTACTTCGCGTTTTGTGCCTCTTGGCTAATTTGCGAAGATGGGGATGAGTGATGAAATTGATGAATGGACATTCACAAACAACCAAGCCCGAGCAGGATTCGAACCCGGGACCCTTGGCTTCGCAGCGCGATGTGCTAACCACTCGGCCACAGGGTCCGGCATCCGATATTCGAATTATCCGAAATGTCCGGATATCGGATTGTGTGCATTATCCAGATACTTGTTTATCCGTTTTACGGGCTATCCACATATTCCTTTATTCGTCATTTTCGTATTTCACTGTACGTATTTTCCAAAAAATTCTTCATAAAATCTGTTCTATCCGAATTATCCGTTGCATCCGAAATGGATATCGGATAATTTGAAATTGGAATATCCGTTATCAGGATTTTGTGGCCATCCCTAGTTTTGAGCGTATTCCGCTCGTTTCGCCTGTTCGAGCGTTATTCGCTCGAGCGAAGAAGCTCTCGATTCCGTACGCTATCTAGCGTCGTCCGTGCGAACTATTTGGCACTCGAGCGAAATGCTCTTCCTGCAGCACTCTAAGCCGCGCGTCAGGCTAAGTTTGCAACAGGTTTTATGTATCAATCCGCACGAGAATTGAGCTCAGAATCTTCCGTGCCAGTCTTGCCTCAACCCCTGAGCTGCTTACATCGCAGACACTGAGAAAATCCACAGTATTGCCAACCGCACAACACATCAAAACCCGCATGCATGTCAAGCGGAATGTATTTTTGTTTCTTTTTGTCTCCTGAAACATAACATTTTAGAAGTACTTTCGGCGCATAAATTATTTAAAAAATGTGTCATTACTTAATATAAATGCGAAATATCTTCGAAACATGAGAGCATGTGCATGGACATCCGCAGGATTTTTCCAGGGAGGGGCAAGGAAGGAATTTTTTTCAGGGGGGCAAACAAGTCACATTTCCCCCCAAAAGAGTGTAGTTCCCTAAAAAAAAAGCATTGCTTAAATTTGAATTTATGGTGTTAATGCAATAATTAACACATATTTCTCACCGGGACCTTTGGTACATGACCTCTGTTTGACACTTAGTCCGGAGACCGAAGTCCCCTTCCTAGGTGTCGGGCCCAGCTAACGGTTTTGATTCCAGGGTACGTGTGACCGGATCGGTTTTTTACCCCCGACGAATAGCCGACTCGTGCATAAAGTGACGTTGAATAATAATAATAATAATCAATAATAATAATAATAATTGATGTTAGCCAGCAGAAATGCTTTGCTGACTTAACGTTGAACTAAAATATAAGTACCACCAGTTATGAGGATTAGTATACTATTTGTATAAACGCAAATCATAGTCAAACATAGATAACAAAAATGTATATTATATAACACACAAAAATAGACAGATTACACAACCCCTCGCTATCATTCCACATTCACACACTCATTCAACTTCAGGGGAACAATTACATTAAGATAAGTACATTGGCCCTTTTTTAGACACCATGCGATATTTAGTTTTTCTTATGAATATTAAACTGCGCCCGAAGACGTTAATTTGCTTAGAATTAAAGATACTAAACTTTCATCTGTGCGTGCTCATTACATTCTGCCAACGGGCATGACACGTAAACTTTTTATTCTTGCAATTTATTAAAACATTTAAATAATTGTTGTAGAATTATCACTAATGCGCCTTGGAACTTCAATAACATTAGGCTTAGATATCAATTGCAAGGCACACATGTTTACAGAATAAAAATTAAGACTCTGATGTATGAATACATTAAAAATAGCACGAAGTTAACTTACTTCCTCACCTAGCAAACTTGAGAGGTGATCTATGCAAGAGATACACGATTTATGCTGTTTTTAATCAAATATTTTACCGAGTAAAGCATATAAGGTGACATAAATAAAAATTATTACTCAACAGTTCGGCGCAGAGCGTGGAAAAAGAACAGTATGCTGTGAATATCTCTTCCGAATTAGCAATTGTGAAATTTAGATGATGTTAGCAAGAAATAATTTAATCAATACCTTTGCGACTTTTAACTTTAAATACAGGTATCTTTTCGTCCGACGGCCGATCTTTGGAGGCTTGGGTAGATGATCACTCACACATATAGAAAATTAACAGTAGTATACTATACCATCTCGGCGTTCTAGACGTTTCAGCGACGTTTACCGTAGTCCTCTAAACGGCGGCGTGACGTTAATCCGCGGTCCTCTTTGCGACACTAACACTTCCCCACGCTACTTCTTTGTAGCGGCACTTCGCAATCTTCTTGGACACACCTTCCTTCTATGCTTCGGCATCACGGCGATCATCTTGTCGGCCTCGTAATGGAGCAATTAATTGCTTCGCATCGTCTCTCTCTCTCTCTTTCTGGGGGGACGGCGAAAAACGGGCGAAGTTTCTTTACCGGGGGTACTCGTGGATTCTCGCTGCTAATCTCACGCGGGACGTCGGCGTCGTCTCAAGACGCAGTAGGTGTCGCTTCATTATCTCAATCTCTCTTCTAGACGGTAGATCTAAGTGTGGGCTGGTGTCGCTTCATCTTCCAATTTCTCTCTCTCTCTCTCTCTCTTTCTCTCTCCGTAGAATTCTCGTCGGGCGTCGGCGTCTCGACTGGCGGCTTTCGGCGGTATCATTTCATGGCTTCTAATCGGGCTGTGGGCGTCATTTGTGGCTTTCGTGGCGCTTGCGACGGCGTTTTAGTGGTGTGACGTCGCGACGCTGAGCGATGATCTGCTGCGTTGTCGGCTTCATGCAGGCTAGGAAGACCCAAGGCCCTCCTTCTCTCGTGATTAGCCCGCCATAGTGGTATTAATGTTCCTCGTCACAAAACGAATAACGCGAATCCAGTGCACAGGTCACCAATTAACACTGCGTATTCGTACAACTAGTCACTGTCACTCACTCACGCAGGATAAAATACACGGCGCGGTAGAAAAAGACAAAGTCCCGAATCTTTACTCCGACTGTCGCAGAGGTGTTGTCGGTTCGAAAACTGGCGGTAGACTGTACTTGTTTGTTCGTTCTGCCACTATATAAAGACAGCTTGAAACTTCGAATACAACGGACTGACTTTTAGGCGCGGGAATCTGAAGTTACGACGTTGGTGGTCAAGCGTCCATTTTTTGCTTGATCCAGCTTCTTGGGGCACACGTGTTGCGTTAGAATGGGGTGAAAAGAATAGTTCTACCCTCATCCGGTACGTAACATGTTCCTTCAGTAATTGGCCTCCCACGTTGACTTTCCGTCGCCAAATGCACAAAAGTCGCTCAAAAATAGTGAAAGATTTATCACAGCACATTGTTGGTTCCGAGCTCCTACGACCGAAAGGGGGAAAAGTCAACAAAGGCAGAGAAACACAAAAGGTTCAGAAACGTGGTGTTTTTCTGCCGAAGCTTCAAGAGGATACGAAGGTTACCGAAAATATAAAATAACGAAAACCTAGGATAAAAAAGTAGGTGACAAAAACTGATTGTCATATATTATTGTGGCTAAAATGAAATAATATGTGTGAAATACATAATTTTTGGTTGACTTTCATTTTCCAGGGAATGCCACGGCCCCCCTTGCCCCCCTTCCGGACGCTAATGAGCACGTGTGTATATTTCGAGCACGCAAAAATAAAAATAAACAAAGATATAAGTAAACAACGATAGGCCCTCTTGAATTTAATGACAAATTATTGTTTTTGGTTTATAAAAAAATACATTTATGAAGAACTTGGTTACTGTAAGACACACGCACTTCAAGTTATACCAGCAAAAAAAGCATGATTTGTTATATATACAATCAGGTGCATTGTCTGCCGCTATTACTCTGGTTTTAATTTATGAATCACTTCACTAAACCAGGATTCAAATCTTGGTCTGCCAATTTCTTGCTAATCATCCTTTCCTTTCTTTGCACGGAACAGTAAATATGCGCCTTCAACAAATACTTCATTGCTGCCAGTGGGTGAAACAATAAGCCTCCCACTTCCCCTCTCCCTTTCTCGTCGGTTTCTTCAGCCCTGACGGTGGTTTTGCACGGTGGTATATATAAAAAAATTCAATGTACGACCCCGCCCCTCCTCTCACCGAGTTAAAGCACGTCTGGTCCAAAAAATAAATATGTTTCTTCTCACGGGGATATCTTTTAATACCGCAGACATTCTTTTGTCGTCAAACTACAAACAATCGTTTCCTCTTCCTAAACTCAAACCGCAAATCATTCAACACCCGGGATACAGTTCGTGCGCACATTGACGGCAAATCACCTCACGCCCTGTTTTACTTTGATCTTGTTTCCGTAAGGAGGATTATGCATTTTAAACAACTTGCTTGATTTGAAGAGCTTTTTTTCCTTCGGAGAGAGACCTCGATTAAGCCATTCTTGCCGCTGTATAGCACGATTATTAATCACAATAAACATAGGGTTAAAATAGTGGGATGTGCAACACTGGTATCACGGATTCCACGCGCTCTGCAACGGATTCAGTCTTTTTCGTCTCGCACTTGGGCTTCAGCGATTCCTCAGAGCAATACAAACTCCAGTTGGCGAATCTGCGGATCCAAGTTCGTCTGCACAGTGATTGCAACCGATCAAGTCCACACCTGCTAATAGATGTATTATTTTGTCTGTATTTTACAAATTAAATAACTGTGTTCTTGCAAGTATTCAGTTGTGTCGGAATAGAACCCGTCTCAGTGGAACTATATTCTGCGGCAATGTTTGGATCTACACATTTATTTACTTATTTATTTAAAGACATGACACTACAGGCAAATGCCCATTTACAGTGTCTTGTTGGTATGAAATTATAACACTGTTTGGTACACAAAATATGCAATCAGAAGAATTCAAAAAGTACAATAATATGATAATATGTGTTACAGTAATATAAAAATTAATATAAGATTAGATATGAAAGAGAAGTATAAAGTATTAACCTGACAGTTTGGGTTAGAACTTACACATGATAACCAAGAAAATAACCAAAGAAAAACATTTGTACTTCACCTTACATTTAAAAACGATGATATATAGAAGTAATGACAGTAATTAGTAAATAACACAAAAGAAAAAAAGAAAAATAGGACTCTACGCCTGTACATAAAGAGACTGAACTAATAAACAAAGTTAAGTGTGGCTTTGGAAATAAGTTTCTGTTTCCCTTTTGAATTTTCGAAAACTTTGGAAGATGTCTATCTTATCATATGTCTTTGCAATTTCGTTATATAACCTACACATTCTCCTAGTGGGTGCCGCATTGGCTGACTTTGTTTGAGCTCTCGGTACTTGAAACAGCTCTTTCCGTGGTCTTACCTTATTATATGGTACATAAAAAGGGATTTCTGAAAGCAGCTGAGAGGAGTCTAATGAGTTGTTTAAAAGTTTATGTAAGAATAATAACTGATGTATGTTTCTTCTATCGCCTAGGGATTGTACATTGAAGTATTTTTTTAGGGTACGATAAGGAGTATATTTGGGGTAAACGCCGTCTCTTTTCAGTCCTAGGAATCGAAGGAACTTGCTTTGTACATTCTCTATTCTGCTGGTTTCATTTAGGTTTTGTGGGGACCAGACGATAGACGCGTATTCAAATTTCGACCTTACGTAGGTATTGTATAGAGTTTGGAATGTTTCTAATTTCTTAAACTCGTTTCCCATTCTCATTATAAACCCTAGGTTTCGGTACCCTTCTGCTACAATGCGGTCGATGTGTTTTCGGAAACTGTTATTTTCTTCAAACTGAAGACATGCTATTATCATATCTAACATACTGTTTTCGGTCTTTCAGGTAGGAGGAGATAAGTTTTAAAACACGGGCTGAGATGTTAAAGCTTTTGGAGAAGTGTATCATGGTCAACAAGATCGAACGCCTTTGAAAAATCAGTATAAATTACACCAACTTGCCCTTTCCCGTCCAGCATCAAGGTTATAAAGTCTGAGATTTCCAATAAATTTGTTACAATGGACCGTTTAGGTATGAATCCATGCTGGTGAGGGGACAGTATCGGATGAAGGTGTCTGGAAATGTATTTACATTAGATTTGTTCGAAGAGTTTTGCAGGAGTTGAAATAAGAGCGACTGGTCTATAGTTGTTGATATCAGCTTTGTCGGAGGTCTTTGATACGGGACACACCTCAGAAAGCTTCCATATTTCCGGGAAAACGCAGGTGGAGAGTGAAAGGTTGAATAAGATGTGTAGCGGGTACTTAAGGCTTTCCGAGCATCCCTTTATCACGTACGGGGGGACCATATCGGGACCAACAGATCCTTTCGGTTTTAGTGATTTTATTGCATCTTCCACGTCATTTAGGGAAATTTCACCAATATGGAGCATGTCCAATAGTTCGGTTCGTTAGTGTTATCCAGGGGGAATGTTGTTTCGTAGCTTGATTTGTCATCGCTATAGATTGATTTGAAATGACGAGCAAATGCATCCGCAATCTCTTTTCCGCTTCGTAGAGATTTATTTTGGTAGGTGGTAGGGTGGGTAGGTGTTTTCTTTCTTTTGTTTTTTACAAAGGACCAAAATCTTTTGGGATCGTATTGTATACCTAATTCACAGTTTAGCAGATATTCATCGTACGCCTTGGAGATTCGTTTTTTAACGTTCTTTCGCAATTCTTTAAATTTAGCTTCATGAAAGGCGGCATCACCGATCAGTCTTTTCCATATCCGGTGATGCATAGCTTTAAGAGCTATATCCTTTTTTATTTCCCAGGTGAACCAGCATGGATATAGTTGCGACTTGAGGTTCGTGTAGGGGATGCATTTATCAAATACCGAGTTTAAAATGGCATAGAATGTACGGACCGCATCATTTACATCTTTATAATTTCTTAATACATCCCAGTTTACAACTTGCAATTCTTTGAATAGTTTTAAAAAATCAGCCTTTTGAAAATTATATCGTTTTTGTCTTGCCTCGGGTTTGAGTTTGCGTGGTTGTGGGTGAGAAGCACACAGAATTAGTGCAGGATGGTGCTTATCTTCAGGTACTATCGGAAGCTCATTCATTTTAACAGACACGTAGTTCAAATTGGTTATGATTAAGTCTAACGTTTTGCCATAAGTGTTTAACACATCGTTACAGTTTTTTAATGAATGGAATTCGAGGAAATTTTGCAAATGTAGACACGTGTTTCCTGAATTTAGTAAATCTGAATGTGAGCCTATGATTTCTGGAATATTAAAGTCGCCTGTCAGAAGTAATCGACACCCAGTCGGACATTGCGAGGTTATGTGATCAAACAGTGTATCGTATGTTTTAGATGGGGAATCAGGCGGGACATATACTACACACATATTCAAGTTAGTTTCGTCATCCATTTTAAGTTTAACAATTAAACATTCAACGGTAGGGTCCTCAAGATTGCAGTCTATTTTGGAGGCTTGGAATTTCCGTCGAACACCCAACAGGACACCTCCGCCTTTGGTTTTCCCCTAGGCGATCGGGTCACGGTCTGTCCTGAATACGACGTATCTGTCGTCAAACAGTTCCTCGCTAGCATGCGCAGACCTTAACCAAGTCTCGGAACATGCCACCGCATCGTAATTATTGGATATGCGAAAACCTGCTGATAAGTTAACCTGACGCTTGGCTTAGTTTTATATTGAGAAAATTGACGTGTAAACCCGAGTGTTCTTAATGTATTGTAACTTCAAAATTGTAAAGAAAATATTATGTCGTAAATAACTATAGTGCACATCTAACTATTGTTCTTGTAACAATAATTTCTTGCTGTCAGAACATATATATTGACGATGAACAATCCTGTTCATATATTTAGCCATCAGTGGCGTCGATTAGGGGGAGTGAGGAGGGAATTTGCCCCTCGCCCCACTTTTCGCCACTTTTGTCCCCTTATCTACAAAGGGATATATACTGTCTTTGCCCCCCAGTTTTGGCACCTTGCCACCCTGGTTTTGGAACCCAATCGCCGCCACTGACTACTGCTGCCAGTATTACTTCGTCTGTGTAGTGGAAAACTATTGAGAGGTTGAATATAGTAAATACTGTGGCTGTTAGGACGTAATGCATCTCCAAGAAATGGATCACACACTTTTCTTTTTTGTACAGCAATTTATAAGATACTTGTGTTTTACCAGTAATTGATTTTTTGTGTCGCTTTAACGGCCCACTCCAAGTTTACGGGGCAAGCAGAAAGTTTTCATGACCAATGACGTCAGACCAATCAGAGGATTCCTACTTCGGTGACATGGGACGTGAAATCAGCAGGCGTATTTTTAAGAACCAAAACAAATATAATATTTACGAGATATTTTTCACATCTCATTTGTGTAATATTATCCGCAAAATGAATGAATTTAATTCCCATTTCATGTCGTAGTAGAAATGTCCATTGCTTATAATTGATGTAGAAATCGTATTATTATTATTATTATTTTATTTTTGGACCTAACAGATTTTAATCCTTTTTTTGTCCATTATAATATGCATATAAGATAAACATAATTGCTTTACATTACAAATATCAGTCTTTTACCCTATATTTCACAGACATTAGATTCAAAAAAGAAAAACATTCCCCTTTACAATTGTATGTTACACTTTTTTAAAATTGTTAACAGACTATATATAACCCATCCGAACATCCGGATTGACAACAAAACTTGGTCAAATTTATTGGAAGCTGAACTTCTTAATTATATAAAGTTTAGTAGAAATCGCAATTTCAAATTTTTGCGCAATATCGGTAACCATGGATATTATTGAAACAATTTTCCACTTTGTTTCTGCGTTACATATTTTGATAGAAACGTATGTATTCGACGAATTTCTGAACCTGAAATGTTGCATTTACTGAAGTTTATGTTCCCAAGTAGAAAGCTATGAGTCAGCAAAATAATATTTATTTCTACCAACAAATTTAATAATTACAGAAATCGGTGCTTAAGGAGAGTGATTATGTAGCAACTGAACAAGTACTAAGAAGTTAGTGATTAAAAACGTGCCCAATTAATTGTTAAATTAATAACAGGTATTATTTTTGAAAAATGTTAATGTTGTGAAATTATTGAATTTCATGCAGGCAACGTAATCGTGAATAAAACTAATTTGTAAGAATGGTTTAAAATTGTGCGTCTGATTTTAATCTAACAGGCCACAAATAATAGTAAATTTAAAATTGAAAATATGCTATATATTAGGTCAGTCAAAAAGTAAATGCAATCATTTTTTTTTTATTTTTCATGGCAACAATAGAAAACTTACAATGATATCATTTTCCGACATAGTTCCCCTGCACTTCAATACACTTGGTCCAACGTTCCATAAGTGAATAGCTTCCTAGTTCCTGGGTGTGTGGTTTCGCGTATGTCAGTTCACTCTGGTGCAAATGAAACATATATGTAGATTAACTTATACTTTAATAACATGAAGCACGTAAATAACACGAAATATAATGAAGGTTTCCACACAAATGTACACGAATATGACGAGGCGTACAACACACGTACGTCGCCTCACGATTCTACTCGGACTCACACTGCGCATGCGCACACTGCATGGCAACAAGCTTAATAAGAATGACAATTCGTCTGAACAATAAGCTTTCCGATACCCTGAGATAAATAGGTTTTCGGTTGAGCAGCAAGCCACATATGCACCGCTTCCTTCACCTGTTGATCTGTGTCGAATCAACGGCCTCTTAAAGCATCTTTAAATGGACCGAACAGATGGTAATCCGATGGGGCGAGATCGGGACTGTATGCAGCATGCTCTACCACCTCGAAGCCCAGATTCTGAAGAGTTTGAGCGGTGTTGGCGGCGGTATGGGGACACGCGTTGTCATGCAACAAAAGAATGCCTTCCGACAATCAACCTCGTCGTTTGCTTCGAATTACAGGCTTCAACTTGTTCGAAAGCATATCACTGTATCGTTAACTGTTTATTGTTTACTCCTGTTCCATAATTACCCCTTCTGAGTCTCAAAAAAGTGTGAGCATCACTTTTCCTGCAGTGTGTTGATGCTTGACTTTTTTTTTCACTGGAGATTCAGGGTGTTTCCATTCCATGCTCTGGCGTTTGCTCTCAGGTTCGAAGTGATGGATCCATGTTTCATCTCCAGTGATGATTCAAAAAGCCTTCACCTTCGTTAGCATGTCTGTCCAATAATTGCTGACAGATTCTCACATGATTTCGCTTGTTCTTGTCAGTGAGTTCTTTAGGGACCCATCTCGCACAGACTTTATGAAAGTTGAGCCTGTTATGGATAATTTCATATGCGGGACCATGACTAACGTGCATATGGTTTGCCACTTCATCAACAGTCACTCGTCGGTTATTCAGAACCAGCTCACGGACTTGCTCAATGTTGTCATCAGTAGTGGATGTGGCTGGACGACCTGCTCTTTCCTCGTCCTTCACACTTGTTTGACCGCTTTTGAACTTTTCAATCCACTGGTAAACACTTCGCAGCGGTAAAGCATTGTCACCGTATTGTGCTGAAAGTCTTCTATGGATTTCAGCTCCTGGTACACCTTCAGACCACAAAAAACGGATTACAGAATGCTGTTCTTCTGTGGTGCACACGGACAGTGGCGCAGCCATGTTTACTTGGCAACACTGCAGAGCGAACTGAAGTGATGACGCTGTAACCTGCCACAGGTGAAGACAATGATACTATCTATCGGCTTGCGAGCACAGAAAGCTGTACAGCCAACCTATGGAAGAAAAGAAAAACATTGCATTTACTTTTTGACTAACCTAATACATTTGATATGAACAATTATTTAGTTTCCTCCTTCAACCGATTGAGTGGTTACAGGTAGCTGCGCACACGCAAAGGAAGAGTATATAATTTCGTAACAGGCTATTGTCATATAACTTCCAAAGTCACTTATTAAAAACGTAATAGAAGAGTCGAGTGCCAATATTTTGCATACGGTATCTCGAAAATCTTAAATGAGAAAGGAATCAAGTGATTGATAGTCTGATAATTAGAAATTTTCAAGATTTTTTTTATTAAATTCGGTACCATGTTTTACCAAGGATCAAAACATATTTCGTAAGTATACTGCTTGTGTAACTTCATAACAGGATAATAAAATATACGCGTAGTTACAAGCTTTACATAAAAATAGCTGTATTCATTCTTCCAGTGAAGTATTTGTGGGGAAATGGTGACCCTTTCTTAGACACCCAAATGTCAACCTCACATCCACGTAGTACACCATGGACTGCATTTTGCAGACTAACTAGGCTCTGGCGACGGGACCCATGATTAGTATAATCCTCTATGGGATCTATATTGTGTGTTGTCCATTTATGTTTGTGAATGTCTTTTCATGAATTTCATCTAATCACCATCCACCTCATTGCGGTTAGACAAAAGTGACATAAAAGGGAAGTAAAAAAATTCAATCAATCAATCACTGAAGTAGACCCTATTTGTGATTTGCTTGCTAATAGATTGCGATATTAATTACCATTTAAGGAACATTCCCTACGGGTATAGATTAAAAACTCCAACTCGAAAGATCATTTTGAAGTTCTGATTCGTGATATTCCACATCTTGGTGGAACAGTGTAAGAAAGTGAAGGTTCTTGCCAATGAAGGAGAAAATGAAACCCTAGCAGACCACGTTCGCTTCACCTGAACGAGCCTGTTCTTTCCTTCGCTATTCGTTTCATCGGTTTTCAAGTCCGCTGCAAGAAATAGGAGAAAAAGCGTCTGTGTCTTAAAAATGCACTTCCACAGTCCCATCTTTGCTCCCTTGTTGTTGCCTGTCAACGTTCGAGAAAAAGATCTCTCGTCCTCCTTTTGTTACAAGCGTTGTTCGTCTCTATTGGGAGAGAAATCGTCCATTGTTGCCAACTGCCGATAAAAGTATCTCCGTTTTTCAATAGATTCAATGTCCATCTTATACACACAGGATATACGCATTGAATATGTTGTGCTTGCATTTCTGAGACAGATCAAAATGTAGATAATTGTAGAAAAATGTGAAACTATAATGAAACAATGTTAGATGAAATAGGTGGGTATATGTACGAGATGAATGTATATATGTAAAGCCTTGTTACATGAAAATAACCATACGTACAGCACAGCTGCAAGTTCAATAAATGATGGTGATGAAGGTCATGGTATAGATGTGTGTTGACTTTTTTTTACAAGAAGACACATATGTTGGTAACGATTGCAGAACGTTTCAGCAAAACCTTCCAAAGATCAACATTGTATGTCAATTCTTTCCAAAACGAATAGTGCAACGTCACATTAGGCATCACTGAGAGAGAGAGAGAGAGAGAGAGAGAGAGAGAGAGAGAGAGAGAGAGAGAGAGAGAGAGAGAGAGAGAAAGAAAGAAAGAGAAAGGGGGAAGAGAATTTCAGAATTTTGTTTTTACGAGCTAATCTTTATTTATATTCTGTGACGGCTATTAGGAGAACAAGGGTGCAGTAAATTTCCTATATCATCCTGTACTCTGGTTTTGGTCCTGATAATAATGGTTGTGCATATGAATACGTCCCAACAACTGAACATAATGTAACATAATTATTTTTTCTAATATGTATTAACTTACATAGAACAGTTTATCAACGAGTTACTTAGTCCTGCAATTGAATCCAATCCCTTTTACGACTGACATATATTTGGCAATTGATCTAAAATTTATCTTTTATTGCCTGATATATAGTTTTATCCCTTAGTAAAAAGCCTGGACATACCCAGACAGCTAGCCTTTTTCCCAGATGGCAACACTGTTTCGAAGTAATTGCACCAGCTTTACAGCATCGAAGGGGTAGTGCAAGAAATTGTCTTCTCGGAATGGATCACATGGACGACAGAAGAAAAAAATGACAGACGATTCCGTGTCCTCTTGTTACGACCCCATAACGCGTCAAGCGTGGACAACCCGACGTCCTCCGTAGGACGTAAAATCGTCAGCGAAGTGAGCCCCCGCTTCTCCCCATCCGAAGGTCCGCCGTTAGCGATCGGCCCTCTCTCGTCCTGCAGCAGCACGCGCTCTTCCCCAGGGGACAAGGATATAAACATTGACAACGTGCTGTCCTGTGATTCCTGAGGGAACAAGTGTTATAGAATTATGAAGAATCGAGCATGATTCGACAACCTTGTCGTTGAGCTTCTAGGAATGTGGTGTACCTGCAGGTGTTGAATATGAAAATGCAGGCACTGAAATCACAATCTGGAAAAAGAAAGAAGGATTTGATTTGTTTTGCTTCGCTTTCCTGCGAATTTTGGCTAATCGCGAGAATAAGGGATTTCAGGATGAGTGATGATATGACGACATCGATGAAAGTAAAGTACACCCACAGAGAACACCTAAGCCTGAATTCGAACACGGGACCCCTGGCAAGAATGAAGGAAACGCTACAGATATGAAGGACAAAATAAGACATGATGAACTAAAGTTTGTTAAGTTGTAGATAAACAGAGTGTACCGAAATAGTGTTTACACCCTTTGGACGTTAATAATGGAAACACTAATAACAGCACGTATGAACTCTCTTGCGTGTCAGATAGGCTTGCACAGACGGGGGGGGCAAGAGCCTTGATGAAAGTTCAGTCGGGAAAGAAAAACCTCATTTTATCTCACTGTTTTAGTTTTATTGCATTGATGTGTGTATGTATATAGCTTATAAACATATTATTTAAATACAATAACCTACATACTCAATTCATCCGCCCATAACAAACCAACAGCAAAAATTATATAAATTGTCTCTGAAATGCGCGCGCTCCTTTTCCTACTCCTCTTTCTGGTAATTTCCAATGCATTAGAGATAACAATGAAATTGCAGGCGAAGCGAGCAAGAAAATTTTTAGATCCGAATTTTTTCAAACTGGAAACAAGATTGATTTAATAGGGCGCAAGAAAAAATCACGGGGTGCCATGGCATTCTCTTTCACAATTTTTTCATTTAGATCTTTCGGTGCCCAGGGTCAAGTCCAGGTAAAATTTGAAATCGAGGGGGCAATTGCCCCTCTCTGCCCCCTGCAGGTGTTCTTGACCGTCAGGAAGAAATAATGCAAGAAAGACGTTAAAACTAATACCACCTTGAGTGTCCTTTTATCCTGCTAGTCTTGCTTTATTTTATTTCAATGCTTGCTCCCTTGCACACCTTGAATTGATTTCCGTCCAAGGTTTGGGGGGGGGGGCAATGTTCCCCTGCCCCCTGTGGTCACGCCCCTGCACTCCACTCCTTCGTAGTTGTTTTGAACTTTTATGTTGACATTCGTTTTCTAAGGAGGATGGACCTCCCCGATGGCCCAGTGATGTCCGTGCTTGGCCACGGAAGAGGCAGGTCGAAGCTAAGCAGTCGTGCGGGCTTAGATAACGCGTGACGCGTAAAACCAAGTGCGAGTGTTGGGCCAAGTGGAAAATAGGACTCTGGTAGGTAATAGTATTTGACAATAGTTAATAAGAACAAAAAGGATAGCAATGGAACGTGAAAATACCCTTTTGATAAATTTCGCATATGGAGCAGGAAAACCTAGTGCAATGGACATGCATGAGTTCATTTACAGTCAGTTTAAACTTAGTATTGATGAAATTTTAGCATTACAAACACCGACAACTGCGCGAGGTGTTTATTTGAAATTAGTGGGACAACGTACTATGTTAAAATTGCTAGAACAGTACCCAGGTGAATTAGAATTTAAGTATGACAATGGGAACGTAGTGAAAGTAAAAATTAGCGACGCAAGTCGAGTAGTGAAATACATACGTGTATTTAATTTACCTATGGAATTTGAATTAAGACAAGTGCACGGGAAATTCAGTGAATATGGAACAGTGGATGAATATGGAACAGTGGATGAAGTGACAGAAGAAATGTGGAGTGAAAAGTTTCGTTACCCTGTTACCCTGTGCCCAGTGGCGTACGTATGGTAAAAATGTCATTAAAGAAGCCAATACCATCATTCGTAACTATTGGCAAATATAAGGCCCACGTCATATATACGGGACAAACTCCAACGTGTGAGTTCTGTGGTTCGGATCAACATTTAAGATACAGTTGTAACCAGCGGCAAATGACTACCCTACGGGTCCCACCGAAAGTCAAGGCAACCTACAGTAAGGCAGCTTCGCCCAATAAGACCGACATAGTAAGCTCAGAGGGATCAGCTAGTGCATCACATCAGCAGAAAAAAGATGTTACCTCACAAATGAAGCCAACCAGTAATAATGAGATGGACAAACAAATAGGAAGAACACCAGAGATGAGAGCAAATAAAAAAACGACAGAACCTCGAGATAAAAAACACTCGAAGGAAGAAAAAGAATCAAGCGAATTATTGAAGAGTGAGAAGAAAAAGGAAGAATTCATGGACACATCCCCCCCCCCACTACCTTATCACCAGAGGAAACTGCATCCGCCACTAAATCACTGAGTGACAAACAAGAATCAGAAGAAGACAGTGATCTCATTTCCACTTGTGGGAGTGAGAATAGGAATCAAATGAAGGTAAGTGAAACTAAGCTTAAACGAAAAACAAAAACAAAAAAAACTCTATAGCATTGATTTGTTGTTTTAAGTCCACTTTATGCACAGTAAGGCTAATTGGGACTGGACCTACAGTTTAAAGTGGGATCCGAACCACTTGTGCCTCCACCGGGTATCGAACCCGGGACCCCTTGATTACAAGGCGACGACGCTACCACTGCGCCATCGGGGAGGCCCAAAACTCTATAGCAAAACGGCGTTCTACCAGACGATTAGGAAATAACTTTTCAAATAGTGCTCCAATTATTGGATTAAATTCTCCAGTAGTGAAGATGGGGAATGGTAATAGAAGTAAAGAAAGCGAAAAGGCAGCTCAAAAAAATAGTATTTAGAGTAATTATTTATATGGAAAATATGTATTATACAAAAGTGTGGATTATTTTAATACTATTAATAGCATTATATAGAAATATGGAAACATCAGTAATACTAGTTGCAAATATAAATATAAATAATATACAAAATGAAACAAACTTATAATCACTACGTAGTTTCTTGCATCAAAAAAGTATAGATGTTGCGATGTTGCAAGAAGTAGGCCGAAATTCGCTACAATGTAATCAAAATTACATAGAATATAATAATTATAATTCAAGTGGTACAGAAACTGCAATTTTAGTTCGTAAAGGACTATCATTTTTTCAAGTACAAAAATAATCCAGTGGAAGATTAATCATGGCAAAATTGGGAACCTTGACATTAATTAACGTTTATGCCCCGTCGGGATCAAGATACCGAAACGAAAGAAGTATTTTTTATTACATATGTATTTAGCAGGGGATTTTAATTGCGTATTATGTAATGTGGATCAAACACCGGGTTATAATTTTTCAAACGCTTTGCAAAAATTGGTGCACAATTTGCAGTTAAAGGATGTGTGGCAAGAAAAAAGAGGCAATGAACTCGGATACACATACGTTACTGCAACTAGTGCCTCGAGAATAGATAGGGGATATGTTTCAAGTGAACTAAAATCAAATATTACCTCTGTTCATATGGAACCGGTGGTTTTTAGTGATCACCATGCTGTATAATCAACAATGAAATCACCGGTAAGGTTAACTAGAATAGGGAGAGGAACTTGGAAAATGAATACATCACATTTAATTGAAGAAGATTTTGAAAAACAGTGGGAAAATGGACTAAGAGATCATTATATGAACAAAATATTAATAGATGGTGGACAGAAATTTTTAAACCAAATTTCCAAAGATATTGTAAACAATACTCCTGGGAAAAACAACACGAATGGTATTATAAATTTAATTTCCATTATGCAGTATTACATGACCTATATAAGAAAAAGAAAAACGACAGTGACACGCAAACGAAAATTAAAAAAGTAAAAGCACATCTACTGCGCCTACAGGCAACAAATGTAGAAGGAATACGTATACACAGTGCGCTCCCCAACATAGATATTGAAGAAGAAATAAATTTAGTTTACGTAACAAATATATATCAGCGACAGAAACAGAGTCTGATAACAGAACTGCAGGATAATCATGGAGTAGGCCATAACGAGGGGAATAAAATACAACAAATAGTGTATAAATATATGGAAAATAAATATTCAAACATATCAAAATAATGAGAAGGCTAGTCAATATTTAGACAAATACATACAATCCTCCAATCAGAAGAAATGGTTGGATTAAACCAACCATACACAAATGAAGAAGTGTATAAAGCAATAGTACAGGGGGTACGGGGAACAGCACCTGGGGAAGATGGAATAGCGACTAATGCATATAAAGTTTTATGGCCAACAATGGGTAATACTTTAACAAAATGGGTTAATACAGTATTAAACAAAAATAATTTAGTAAATTATGAGACAACAGGAATAATAATTTTAATACCAAAAAATAGTCAACCCAAGGAGATGAAAGATTACAGACCAATAGCATTATTTAACACAGACTATAAAATACTGACTAGATGTGTAGCAAATCGATTAAAGTTGATTTTGACAAAACTGGCTACACCATATCAATATGGAGTAGCTGGAGAAAAAAAATATACCATTTATTGACACTATTACGAGATGAAATAATAAAATCTCAAGACTCCCAACCAAATAAATACCTCGTAGCGATTGATTATTCACAGGCATTTGATAGAGTGGGACATTGTTTTTTGTTAAAAACAATACAAAAGATGGGTATTCATGGACAAATGTATGAAAATATTAAAACATTAGTGACAAATATAAGCTTAAAGGCAAAAATCAATGGGGTTTTAACTAATAAATGCATAGTCAACAGAGGACTTCCGCAAGGAAGCCCATTAAGCTTACCCCTTTTTGTAATGGCCTTGGCACCTTTCCTTCAACACTGTCGCACGACCGTAAATGATAACAATACAGGAACGGAATTTACGATTGGAGCTTATATCGACGATGTCACAGTCATATGCCAAAATCAGGCAGCGATTAAGAACTTAATGGAATGTATACGACAATATGAAATAGAATTTGGTGCCTTAGTGAATATGAGTAAAACGTGTTACTTAACATTAGGAAAACAATATGAACAGCTACCTGACGTGACATTTAAAAAAATGGATCAAGTTAAAATCCTAGGAGTGTTTTTTACAAATGACACTACAAAAAGCATAAAACTTAGTTATGATAATATTTATCAGAATATTCATTATACCATACACAAATTTATACAACGACCCTTCACTTTATGTACGCGAGTCAAAATAGCAAATGTATATATCTTATCAAAACTGTGGCATGGAGCCCAAATGTGGCCATGTGATAATCGTAACTTAGCACGAATAAAGAAAAGTTTAAACCGGTTTCTTTGCGCAGGAAAAGTTTTCCGAGTGAATCAGCAGACACTTAGCTCACAAAAACAGCAAGGAGGAATGAGTTTGGTGGATGTTGGTAAAAAAACAAAAGCTTTGTTTAATCATCGGTATTTTTCAAGGATTCAATCTAAAGAAAATGTCGAGGACATTCCAGGATATACACATATAAGAGATATTCCATTAGAAGCACCAGTGAATGAGATCAAAATTCCCACTTCCCAAAAAGTATATCAAGAAGCTATAATGGAATATTTATATGGACTTATAAAGAAAATAGACTATAATCAGCTAACAGTGAAAGATTTGTATAATCAATACCTTACTCAAAATATGGATACGCCGCACATAGTGAAGAAACACCCTCAATATAATTGGAAAAGAATTTTTACCAATATTTCGGCAAAACATTTATCCAATAGACAATGCAGTCAATGGTGAAGTTGTTCACGAACTAATTGATAAAAAAGCAAAACGACATCGGTTGGGGTTTAGTTCAGACCCTAATTGTGAACAGTGTTTATTAGAAGATACAATAGCACACAGAATGACGCACTGTGGAAAGGCAAAACAAGACTGGCCGGTACTCCAAAAAATGATAGCACATATAAGTCGATCATCAGTTCAGTGTATTACTCCGAAATTAATAATTTTTCCGGAATTTAATTTTTCCCTGCTACAAAGCATCGAGCGATACAGTGGATTATAGGTACGTACATGATATATATTTTTTTCAATGGAGAAACAGGAAACAATGTGAGGGACTATTACCGAAGTGAATATGGGAAAATTTTACCTAGTAAAAAAAAAGGTTATATGCAAACTATATTCAACACACACTGTATGACTCAACAATAATGTAATATTGGTGAATGTAACTACAAATGAAGTATGTTTAAACCTTGTTAAAAAGTAGTAGTATGTAATAGTCATATCGTAAAAAAGTGATAGCGTCATTGCCTTGTAATCAAGGGGTCGCGGGTTCGATACCCGGTGGAGGCACAAGTGGTTCACCACTTCAAACTGTAGGTCCAGTCCCAATTAGCCTTACTGTGCATAAGGTGGACTTAGAACACCAACACAATCAATCAATCAAACTAAGGGGGAGGTTTGGCCATCCTTGCCCCCTTCCTCCTTCCAGACGTCCATGCCTGTATATTATTATACTTTCACCTAGACATTTAGTGTCTTATCACCGTCAATAAACGATATTATGCTCTTAAAGAAAATGAAGTAATTTGAAGCCGATGAAAGTTTTATTATCCTCTTATGAAGTTACACAAGCATTATACTTACGAAATATGTTTTGATCCTTGGTTAAACACGGTACCGAATTTAATAAAACAAATCTTGAAAATTTGTAATTATCAGACTATCAATCACTTGATTCATTTCTCATTTAAGATTTTCGAGATACAGTATACAAAATATTGGCACTCGACTCTTCTATTACGTTTTTAATAAGTTACTTTGGAAGTTATATGATAATAGCCTGTTACGAAATTATATACAGTACTCTTCCTTTGCGTGTGCGCAGCTACCTGTAACCACTCAATCGGTTGAAGGAGGAAACTAAATAATTGTTCATATCAAATGTATATAGCATATTTTCAATTTTAAATTTACTATTATTTGTGGCCTGTTAGATTAAAATCAGACGCACAATTTTAAACCATTCTTACAAATTAGTTTTATTCACGATTACGTTGCCTGCATGAAATTCAACAATTTCACAACATTAACATTTTTCAAAAATAATACCTGTTATTAATTTAACAATTAATTGGGCACATTTTTAATCACTAACTTGTTAGTACTTGTTCAGTTGCTGCATAATCACTCTCCTTAAGCACCGATTTCTGTAATTATTAAATTTGTTGGTAGAAATAAATATTATTTTGCTGACTCATAGCTTTCTACTTGGGAACATAAACTTCAGTAAATGCAACATTTCAGGTTGAGAAATTCGTCGAATACATACGTTTCTATCAAAATATGTAACGCAGAAACAAAGTGGAAAATTGTTTCAATAATATCCATGGTTACCGATATTGCGCAAAAATTTGAAATTGCGATTTCTACAAAACATTATATAATTAAGAAGTTCAGCTTCCAATAAATTTGACAAGTTTTGTTGTCAATCCGGATGTTCGGATGGGTTATATATAGTCTGTTAACAATTTTAAAAAAGTGTAACATACAATTGTAAAGGGGAATGTTTTTCTTTTTGAATCTAATGTCTGTGAAATAGGGGGTAAAAGACTGATATTTTTAATGTAAAGCAATTATGTTTATCTTATATGCATATTATAATGGACAAAAAACGGATTAAAATCTGTTAGGTCCAAAAATAAAATAATAATAATAATAATAACAATAATAATACGATTTCTACCACAATTATAAGCAATGGACATTTCTACTACGACATGAAACGGGAATTAAATCCATTCATTTTGCGGATAATATTACACAAATGAGATGTGAAAAATATCTCGTAAATATTTGTTATGGTTCTTAGAAATACGCCTGCTGATTTCACGTCCCATGTCACCGAAGTAGGAATCCTTTGATTGGTCTGACGCTATTGGTCATGAAAACTTTCTGCTTGCCCCGCAAACTTAGAGTGGGCCGTTAAAGCAACACCAAAACATCAATTACTGGTAAAACACAAGTATCTTATAAATTGCTGTACAAAGAAGAAAAGTGTGTGATCCATTTCTTGGAGATGCATTACGTCCTAACAGCCACAGTATTTACTATATTCAACCTCTCAATAGTTTTCCACTACACAGACGAAGTAATACTGGCAGCAGTAGTCAGTGGCGGCGATTGGGTTCCAAAACCAGGGTGGCAAGGTGCCAAAACTGGGGGGCAAAGACAGTATATATCCCTTTGTAGATAAGGGGACAAAAGTGGCGAAAAGTGGGGGGAGGGGCAAATTCCCTCCTCGCTCCCCCTAATCTTCGCCACTGATGGCTAAATATATATGAACAGGATTGTTCATCGTCAATATACATATATGTTCTGGCAGCAAGAAACGGTGAACGTTGCAACTGTAAAGCACCTAAAGGAGCAAGAAAATGTTGGTGAGCTGGTACTTCCGTATGCCTGATAGTCGCTGTATATACTTGAAAATTAGGGTGTAAGTACAAAACTGTCGATTTTACACTATCTATCGTGTGCTACATTTGCGCCGAAGTGCTGCATTTATAGTCGATACGGGCAGTTGAATCCATTAAATATTAACAAGTGCCACGTCTATTCAACATCAGGAGTGATGGCCGTTACAGGACGGTGTAGACACTACAAAGAAGTACGTCACTTTTCACTCTGCTTTCAACATACATTTCTAGTAATCTGTAGGAACAAATTTGTGTTTGAAAATATATAGTCCACGGTATCAAGCTCCTACAACTGCTGGAATTATAAAGGCTAATTTACAAATTTATTTGGCGTTCGAAATAATACAACAAAAATCCAATTAAACTTAGTTATTTATGGATGATACATTCAATTTAATTTCAATTGTAATAAAACTGGTAAGACAATTCTAACTCTGCTACTGAATTTGCAAAAGCAGAACAACAAAGAGAATTAACATTAGCAACGTCGTCGTCACCTTGTAGTCAAGGAGTCCCGGGTTCTATACCCGGTGGAGGCGCATTGCGCAGTGGTTAAGATCGCACTTTAAACTTTCGGCCCAGTCCAGATTAGCCTTTATGTGTATAAAACGACAATTCAATTGAATTCTGATGTGAGTGGATTTAACCAGGGTACGAGTTAAAAGTTCAGGAATTTAAAATTAATTTAATTCTGGTCCATGAGAGGAAATCAGCAACTGTAAATTGGTTCTGGACCGTAAAGAACATTTTTATCTGTAAAGTATTTTAATTCGGATCAATTTAAATACGGTCCAGGAACCTCTTTTTTTCTGGATCAATTTAAATACGGTCCAGGAATCTTTTTTCTCGCACAATTTAAATACGTCCAAGTTCCGTGTTGAAATGAAACAATAGGCAACTTGGATCGAATTTAAATTGTGCGAGAAAAAAGGTTCCGATTCTGTCACGGAACCCAATTGAGCCACAGATTAAACGTATAGATAACTATAATATGTTTATCTGCGATAGAACTCAATAGAATTTATGGTTTCTTGGACCTTTAACAATCCTGGATTTAACAAAACGAAATCTTACTCCCAGTATTAGTTGCTTGTGCTCTAGGGCTCGAAGCGTCGAAAGGTAGCGTCAAATATAAAAGCACCAGAAAGAAAATTTGTTCGCCTTTCTGACTTCTGTATCCTGTGGAAGTTTGGGCAGTGGTTAGAGATTCGAGACGAGACCGAAACTTTGAGCCGAGAACGAGAACGTGACGGGTCTCTCGTCTCGACACCACTTATACCTTTCACGAATCTATACATAACAGGCAAGATTAGATAAGGAATCTCCCGCCTGTTGCTTTGCAGAAAATCCCTTCATTATATTTCTTCGTGGCACATGCCACCTGCCAGCGACCCCTTCCCCCTCCCCTTCTCTCGTGTGTCTCTGGCCACGTGTTGGGGGAGGACGCAGCAGGTGGAAGCACGCACCCGGTTTATTCATGACGCACTCCTGGACTCGTTCCTATTACAACTTTTCATCCTCTTCTTTTCTTTTCAGAAAAAAAGGAGTAGAATGCAGCGCGGCGCAAATTTTGAAGCAGTCGCACACATTACTCACCGCAGTTTGATTTTTTACGAAACGAACGAGAAAAAAGATATATTGGAACTGTGTCCGTTCTTGCTTTCTGAATGGCCGTTGTTGTTGAGCCAATTTAGCTAACAGGTAACAGCGAGCTATATTTTTCGCTCCTGTGAAGGAAATTTATTACATTTCGAAGGGCTGTAAAATGGTGGTAAAAACTTGGGTAATTGTCTTGCCCAACGATAGCATTGAATTTCAACTAGTAACGCTGGAAGTTGGAAAAACAGGTTGCACCAGTCCCTCCTCTGAAAGACGCGAATGAAAGGCTTGGTTATAGTTGTAGACTTCTGAAAGATTCTTGTACACGCACTTGGAATGTTTTAATCAGTGGCGTGCCCAGAATTTCCGAAAGGAGGGTGATATGGATATTACGGGGGATTATGTCTTATTTTTTAGTAGTCAGTCTTATATTTTGCCATGTCTTTCAGCATTGACGTTCTTTTCGTATGAATACCGAGCCAACGGGGGTTATAACTACCAACCCCTCACCCCGGTTGCAATTATTTTCGTTCTCTGCAGAACTGTATTTATTTGAATTTGCTGGATTTGCTACTGGAATGCCCTAGTTGGAGCTGAACTGGCAAGCAGGCTGGAAATGATGGCTGCCAGGTTGGCTGCTTGCTTTTGGCGACTAGACCGTGTTCTAATTGAAACTTGCTTCTCTGCTAGATGCTGTGGGTAACGAGAGCATTTTTTAAAAAATGTTTTTTAGTACACTTGATTAGCAGTGGAGCAGGAAGAGAGGTCCATTACGTCCCCTATATTTTTAGAGTGGGTAGTAAGTACCCTCTAAATCCTCCGAACCAAGTTGTACTTCTTGTACAACGCTCAAATAATTTGAGAGGCGCAAGATATTTGCTGTTGAAAAAATCTCAAGTTAGCAAACACTAAAAGTTCCTTTTGTGTCCTTCCTATCCAAAATAATTCAAACAACGTAAACATATTGCGAGTGGTTGTGCCTCCGGATTTTATTTTCAGCTGATGTATTTGCTTTATGATAATTGTAAAGTTAATGCATGGCGGTTATTGGGTTCCAAAACTGGAGGGAGGGCAAGGACAGTTTACTATCTATCCCTGGGTAGATAAAGTTTAGCATAGTGCTAGGGCAAAAGTTGGATGGCAACTGTTGGCGGGCGGTATTTATTTTGGATAAAATTACTTTTGAGGTTTTGTAGCGTCCAAATGAGGCGTCAAGTAGAAAACATTATTGAGAAAAGTTGTCTGCCAGTCACTTACAACTCGAGATGAGGTGAAACTCTGCCATGTATTGTCTTGTTTCGATAACATCCCTAGTTGAAATGGGCCAGCAATATTTTTTACACTTTATAAAATAATATTTGTATTATTGTTTGCTCGCAACTTTCATATTAAAAACTGTGTAGGCATCAGAGCAGACAGAAAGGAGTAAAATCTAAGAACGTTAAGAAACTGTACGCCTTTCTTAATAAGTGAAAACGATGCACGTGAGTGATGAAAGTCATTCTGAAGAGACAGTTTCTCGACAAGAAGAGGAAGCTGAAGAAAAGAACAGGCGCTTGTAGTCCATAATGAGACGTCATTATTGTGTTGTACTTGTTGGCAGGTACTTCCCTTGTGTGATCTGTATTTTTCCCCTCATTTCTTCAGGATGCACGATTTGCTTTCCGGGCCTCTCATGGTTGCCCACAGGATGGGTGATCCACCTGGAATGTAGAAAAATTACTTACTTTAATTTTCTTTCTTATTTATGGATTCATTTTCCTTTCTATCTCTTGATTTTCGTCTTCCTCTCTAGTGCTTAATTTTTCTTGTTTACCATTTCTCATGTTGATTTTATCTATTTCTCCTTTCTTTGTCTAGTTTATTCTCTTACTCCCTCTACCTTATTTTATTTCTCTATCTTCCCTCCTCTCTTGTTTAAATTATTTTACACTTTCTCTCTCAATCTGTCACTTTTTGAGAGTCCTTTATTTCGCTCTTCTTCTTTCTCTGTTTATTCTTTTATTTCTTGCCCTTCTCTCTTCAACTTTCTTTCTTTCTTCCTCTCTAACTTGCATATATTATTTCCCTTTTCCTTATCCACTTTCTGCTCTATATCGTTCTTCTATTTTTCATTCTCACTGTCTCTCTCTCTCTTTCTCTCTACTTTCCTTGAAACATTTATATTTCACGATGCCCTGTAAACATGCCATCGTACTGGTTTCTGCATAGGCATATCCCACTTTGGAACTCAACCTTTTTTTTTACCCTCTCTAGAAAGCTTACTGTGGGTGCTCAGGTGCTTCCTAGGTGCTCCCCCTAGTTCCTGGAACCCATTTCCACCTCTCTATGGACCCCCTGTCTGTTCCAAGGAATGCAAGCAAATATACTCGCCTTTCTGTTCGTGTTGGGGCGGGGTCGGATTACTCCGCTTGATCCTTCGCGGAGGATAGGATGATAAGCAAGGTGTATGAAGTTGTCTTAAATCTCCAATGACTCATCCGAAAGAAGATTGTGGATTCTCCATCGAAGACCACACTGGAACCTTGTCAAGCACGGGAAGAAATCCGGGGAAAAAGCTGTCCTTTTCCTGTCCTCTTTTTCCCTCCAAGTAGCGGGCGCAGCTGCTCGATTAATCCCAGTCATGAAGATCGGTTTGACAGGACGGAGCTCAGGTGAAAGGAAGATGGCATCTGATAGGTGGCCTTCAGTGTTGCCAGTGCAAAGCCTTAAGCTAACTTCAATAAGAATCGAAAAGACACCGTTTCACAATCTTGAAAGCGCAAGAGCAAACACCTTACTGCGTCTATCAAGGCCCTTTGTGCGGGGGAGGCGATCTGGGTCGTTGTGGCGCCAGGTGGGAAGACAGACGGAGACGCAAGTTTGCTCAGTGGCTGCCGACGGGAGGAGAATCCGGTTTTCTGTTTATGCATTCACTTTCAGGACCTTTGCATATACAGAAACTTAACAGAAAATAACTGACCTCGCTTGCATTGGTGTCAGAATTGGGGAAGGTCGACACCTCTGATACAATAATTGCCTATTACTATGTGAATAGTTAACTTGTAAGTCGTATTAGCTCTACACTACCAGCTAATTAGGATATATATTGGCTTAGGCATGGGCGTCGCCAGAAAATGTTTGTAGTAGGGGAGGGTTCGGAACACTGATAATACTTAAATAGTGAAAATTTAACAATAATAATTATTATTATCGTTGTTATGATTGTTATGATACAATAATAACTATTATAAACTAATAGAAATAAACCATATATATTACCAATTTATTTATTATTGTTATTGTATCCTTGAGGAGATACTTCTACTTGATCCACCAACACAACTGTTTTTTTTTATTAATTTTTTACATTTCATACAGATAGTGCACTGAAATGCATAGTAATTCTATCTTTTAAGATTTTTAAACACAAACGATGGGGGAAATTTTAGTCATAAAGTTTATGTTGTATTACCTCTCACATAGATCTCTAATTTTTGGAATTTTGAAATCTTTGGATTAAATGGTTCTTGTATTTTACACTCATTTCTTTTAATGTTAACACAGTATTTACTTTGGTTATTCTGTTAAAATACACTTACTTAACTTTATTTCTGTTATTAAGAATAAAAGACAAACTTTCTGTGTTTATATAAATTGAGGGTGGGGATCGACCCCCCCCCCTACCGACGCCTATGGTTTTAGGTACTTTGCAAGGTGTAGGCTGATAGAGTCTCAGAGCAGGGCGGCGCATAGGAAATGAGGTGCAGTGTGCTAGACATTGAGAAAGAACGCCCATGACCAGTGGCTCACTTTTGTCACAAGAAGAACACGGATCCTATATTGACAAGACTACTTAATGGTCATATTCGCTAACCACTCATTATTGGCGTTTTGTTACTGGTGTCACAGGCAGTAACACTTCTTTCTACAGATGCAATAAAAAATCAAGAAATCAGAGTATTGACCCGTTGTACCTTCAGCCACAAGGTGGGGGAGGGTGGAAACCGGTCTGACATTTACATATGTCAATTGCAACCAAATCTATATCCTTGTTACGGCCCCCCTTGCAAAAGACGAAACGAAGAAAAACAGAAATGCCTCTTTTTGTGTCTTATTAATACCTTCAGCAGTAAGTGGCAGCTGTTAGCTCGTCTCCTGCACCTAGCAAGTCGTCTTTTTCTTCATGCCTTAATCTGCAAGTTTTCATCCAGCGGAACAGGTTTAATGTGTTGCTTCATTAAGCTTTAGTGCTGCTCTTTGTATCGATTCGAAATCGAACAAAATAAAAGAGCCGAATGAGGTGCAATTAAGGGGAGGTAGAACCAGAGTTTAACAATGGGAGCTTCTTTCCAAGAATTGCGTATGCGTAGAGTTGGCTAGAAATGTTGAAGGTCGTGCAATGCTCTTTCTATGAATGAAGATGAGGCGATGTGAGATTTTCAATTGTAGTTGCTAAGGAGCTATTCAGTTTCTCGCTCTGTAGCGGGAATAACACAGAAGTCTAAAAAAATCAGATCTTTGTTTCTGAGTTTGAAGTACAAGTGTCCTATATCATCACAATATAAACATTATTACAATTAATTTAATTTCGCATTATTTCCTATGGCGTATGCTGAGTCCAAGACCTGAACTTGGGTCCTAGGGTATAGAGGAAGAGAGAAGACTAGGCTCACGCAAACCTCCGGTATAAGTGGTTAGACACATCCATTTTGTTAGTTCTTAACTTCTTCAAGGCAGCCACGTTGCCATCCCATTGGCAGCCAGGTTGCAAACTCCAAGAATTCAGGTTGCCAGAATCGCCATTATCTTATTGAAATGGGTAAATTTATTGTTTCTAATGTTTGCAATAATTTTTCCTTCTGGATTTTAGTTTCCAAGCTTCGGGCTTCGCAGCCTATACGCTCCTGCTAAGAGCAATAAGCAGAACACGTTGAATGTTAAAACGAAGAATTATGGGAAGCTAATAAATGTTTCTAAATTATTTTCATGTTCGATGTGTCATTGTTGCGACGTTCATTATATTTAATTGTAAAACTGGATATGTTCAATGACAAACTAATATTTTATCTATCAATGTAGCAATTCTTAGTCATTTCCAATAACATTCTTTGTTAATTCTCTTTGTTAACTTTTCATTGACTTTTGTCTGTAGTGAATATATATGGTTTCATCTAAAATTATATCTTCACTTCATGATTACATTCTACCAGAAGTTCACATCAATACAACGGTGCTTATTCTCTCTGTAACGTTTGTCTTTCTTATGGTTTGTTCATAAATAGAACAGTTTAATGATTGATGGATTGCTTTGGTTTATTTTTCTTCGCTTTTCTGCCATTTTTGGCTAACGCGAAGATGAGAATGAGTGATGATATTATGGAATAGATGAACGGACGCTCGCAAAGAACATGTACGCCTAGGCCTGGATTCGTCCTCTGGCGTTGTTGCGCACTGTGCTAACCACTCCGCCATGGAGGTCTAAATACTAGAACAGTAGAACTAATGAAGTTCAAGAGGATTTAAAACTGCATGGCCTTGAGGAGCTAATGAAAAACGATAGAAAACACATTTGAGTTGATTTACAGATGAGTCCCCTTCATTTCGTCCATTCACTAATCTGAAATTATGAATCAGATATCATGGTACGTGTATCGCATAGCTAAAATTTTAATACTTAATAGATAATACCCAGAAAAAGTAAACATTTTGGAAAATGTACTGATATCAGTCATAATTTAACACTTATTAGGGCTCGGAAGATGATGACCTAAAAAATCTCAAAAATGACCTATGGAATGACCTTAGAATTATTTTTAAAAATGACCTAAAAATTTTCGTTCATAAAATGAAAGCTTGATATTTTTCATAAATTACAAGGGACTAGTTGAATACATCGATAAAATCTGTCGTTTGGTGGTTTAAACTACTGAAGCAAAGTGAAAAAAAGCAAGTAAATGCTAATGTAGTATTCTATATTTTTGCTTCAAGGTTATATAAAATACACCTCGAAGTTTGTCTGTACAAATCATTCACCTTCCTTCAGAGTGAACTTTGCACGATAGAGTAGTCAGCATCTGAAAATACAGCTTTGTTTCGGGTACAACAGATCACACACGGCTCGAAAAATCCCAGTCGCCAGGTCGCCATGGAGACTAAAAATTTCAGCCTGGCGGCTGTCATCTTTTGCTGTAATATTGCCGTTCTTTTAAGTTTGCATGTACGAGATTTTGAAGATTCTAAGTTCAAATTGCAGTACAGCGTAAGTTAGCAAATAATTTTTTTGAAAAACTCAATATGCTGAATAAGGCAGAAATTTATTTCATTTTAAAACATAAACTAAACGTAACGTTTCAACCTTTTAGCAAGGTCTTCTTCAGACTGTACCAAGTACAAAAGTCCTTCCTAGAAGGTTGAAACGTTACGTTTAGTTTATGTTTTAAAATGAAATAAATTTCTGCCTTGGTCAGCATATTGAATTTTTCATATCATGGCAACAAGGCTTTATGGTGTTATGATTTTTTTTTATCAACGTTGTGAACATTTCATAGAATCAGTAACTATTCCTTACTCTTTGTCCCCCAACCCCAAATTTTCTGCTTTCTCACATTATTTAGCAATGTTTTGAATACGGTGATGCTCAACTTCTTATAGTATGCACAATTGCCAGTAGGTGGTTTCCTGGCGCCTGAATTTCAGAGCTGGTGCCTAGCCCTGATGAAGATTTTTCGAGCACCTGATCATAATTATTTTTTTTGTGACTAATTTTACTTTAAAGTCACAGATTAAAGCGATAGTAGTGTCCAGCAAGGGATCCTCAAAGTAGGCTTCACCCAAAGTATTTTAAGTTTTCTAGGAGGAACATTTTTAGGATGATTAATTTTTTTTTCTGGAGTTTGCTGAAGTTTACTATTAATTACAAGTATTTAATCCATTGCTAAAGATATCATTTAAAAATAATATTGTGCTTTTGCATTGGGCATATTTACAATTAATGGCGACCGTGCTAGGTAATTTAAATATCTAAGTTTTGCTAGCAAATGCATTTAAAATTCACGAAACAAGGGGCAAAAAGAAACTTAAAAAATGATAATAAATGCAAAAATAAGGACAAAAATACTGAAGAATGACCTAAAAGCCAAAAGAGGCCGGAAAATACAAAAAAAATGCAAAATAAAAACAATGTTTTCTGGTTCTAACTGAAGGGAAACAGATTTACCATTGTCTTCAAAGCCCAGAAAAAAAAAATGAGTTTCATAAACTTCCGAGCTCTACTCATTATTCTAGATCGATTTCACATTTCTTACTCACAACCTAAATCCCAACATTTTAGTATACTGACGTCAGATCATATAAGTTGAACTTATTGGTCGCTTTCGATGTGCTTTCTTTGCACTGCCATTCAGACAGCGTATGCTATTTGAGCTTTGTTCTGTAAGAAGTTTGCTTAACAAATGCACCTACTTAAAATCAATAGTAGTTCGCTCAGTCACACGAAATTACTTTAAGCGTTCTTTCGAATTTGCTTCACGACCTATTTTCTCCTGAAGCTTTGAAAGAAATAATTCTTCTGATTCATGTAAATAATAATAAAAAAAGTGTCAGATTTATGATTGTAATTCATACGATTAACAAAACAAGTATCAAATTGACGTGGCGCAGAAACTTTTTTGATTGGGAGTTAAAAAAATAATTTTACCAAAACACACACAATTTTTTCCAGTGTTTACCTAAGAGAAAGCTTTTTTTTATCTTTATCTTATCAATAAACACAGTGATATTAATTTCTAGCTTCTTTCTCGTATGTTTCTTTACATCGTGTTACACTAATTTTAAACCGCCTTCAAAAAGTTTTCTGATGTTTAATGTCGGCATGTACATATAAAGTATAAATCTATCCTTAGTTTTACGAATAATAATCAGCAAAGCTGAAAAAGTGCTCTTAGGCTCTGGTTATCAGGCACGTATCTATACTAATGTCCAAAATTAAAGCAACAAACTGAAATTCTTTCCCGTGTGTCCATCTAACCACATAATACGATCAGGTGATAGTAATATTTATGATGTCATAGACAACTGGTTTAAGATCGAAAATAAACTAACCTTAATGTGCCAAGATTTATCAACAAAAAATCACGATAGCAACAGGTTAAACTTGGCAAATTTATATATTAAAAAAAATCATACGAGGAAAGGATTTCTGTTTGTTGCTTTAATTTTGGACACTAGTGTAGAAATAAATATATTTCGAGAAGGGTCCGAACCTAGTGTCTCAGAAATGATATTAATAGACCTAATAATGTAAATGCTTATAATTAATATAAATTATAGCAGGGATGTAGCTAGGTTCATCAGTTTGGGGGGGCCCAAATGTCAGAAATTTATCGATCAAACCTTTAAGAAATTTAACAACAACCAACATTATGTATGTATGAAGGTATATATGTATGTATGTATGTGTGTGTGTATATATATATATATATATATACACACACACACACACACACACACACACACACACACACACCGGACCCTGTGGCAGAGTGGTTAGCACATCGCGCTGCGACGCCAGGGGTCCCTCTTTCGAATCCCGCTCGGACATGGTTGTTTGTGAATGTCCATTAATCAATTTCATCACTCATCCCCATCTTCGCAAATTACCCAAGAGGCACAAAACGCGAAGCAAAATAAAATAAATCAATATATATATATATATATATGAGAGAGAGTGAGAGACAGACAGACATTGTTAAATTAAAATCAACTCTCATATACACACACACATGCCACTCACCATCGTACGCAGGATGTATTTCTGGCGGGGGGGGGGTGCGGTAGAATTGTGAAAGTTAATAATACACTCTCGGGGGGTTAAAATTATACTAAGAAAAAATAATAATCGTGGCTAATTTTAATGGGGGTGTGCTTGATTGAGTTGGCGTTTTAAGACCACTTTATGCACAGGAAGGTTAATCGGGACTGGACCTACAGTTTAAAGTGGGATCCGAACCACTGTGTGCCTCTGCTGGGATCCGAAACCGGGAACCCTGGATTACAAGCGGCGAAGCTACCACTGCGCCATCGGGAGGCCAGTAATGGCGGTTCGCTTGCTTCATTGATTTGATTGATTTTACTTCGCTTTTCTGCCACTTTTGGCTAATTGCTAAGATCAGGATGAGTGGTGATATGATGAAATTGATGAATGAACACTCACAAACATCCATGCTAAGACTGGAATTCGAACGCGGGACCCCTGGCGTCGTAGCGCGATGTGCTAACCACTCCGTCACGGGGGCGGCTAATGGGGGTTTGCATTTGCCACTTTTTTTTTTTTCTTTCTTAGGTTACCAGTCCAAATTCTCCGACAGACCTCGACACCGAACAGCGGCATATTTATTTTATTTGTGAAACAAAGTTTCTACTGATTTCCCGTCATAAACTAATTCTGGAAAAAGTACATTCGTGATTCTATTGTGTTCAAGCTGACAGAGACAAATTTGAGGGTACTGCCCCGCACACTTGCATTTAGAGTGACCAAATTGAGGAAGGATGAAAAGGAATGGACATACGGACATACTGTCGGCATTCAGGGCCAGAAGCCAGAAGGTCCACTGGGCTCTTTTCCACTCTCTTGTGTTTATAACCGCGGGAGGGTTTCTCTGACGTCAAGATCAAACTGCCTTCCGAGTATCTCATACTTCAGTACTACAAAGCACGTTGTGCTGATCTTTCTTAGAGAAATGAGCAGGGGTGTAGATTTATAGACGCTAAAAACTTTCAAAACGGCAGGCAAATAGGAACCCAACATGATGAAAATACACGTACGCACTTGATGGCACAAGTGTTGACTTGATTGTTTTGGTATTTTTTGTATTTTTCTTATATTTGCGACACTTTATTTACAGTCGGTTAATCACAACGAATGTGATGAATAGTAGCTAGATGATTTTGATGATAGGGAAAATGCTTCATTTAAAGGAAACAATAATATTAAGAAGAAGAAATGTGAATTTGAGCACATTGGAGGGAAGAACTTGGAAATTGTGGATACATTTACTGCTTTGCTTCATTGTTATCCTCCCCTTTTATTCCTACGATAATATCTAGTTCTCAAAAACTGGCTTTAATCGCGGCGTTGAAGACGAATGATGATACGATGAAAGGACAATCACGATGGAACATTGACAAGACAAAACAGAACCCGTCATAGGATTACACTGGCTGTGGGTCCACATACTGGAGCCTCATTAATCTGCAACAATGTAGTCCACGGTAAACCACGTGGAAGAAAGGTTGATACTTGAGCGCCCTCCGTAAACATCACTCCCTATTATAAATAATATTGGTGTTTACTGGGATACCGCAAGCGCACGTGTGTGTGTGTGCGTGAAACAAAAAAAAAATCATTACGCAATATTAATAACCACGTTGGTTTTGAGAGTAGAATTTTATAGAAGTGGATGTTTTCTTGTCTGTTATTTCAGTTGCCCGACCATGTGGCCGAGTGGTTAGCACATCGCGCTGCGACGCCAAGGGTCCCGGGTTCGAATCCCGGTCGGGCTTGGTTGTTTGTGAATGTCAATTCATCAATATCATCATTTCATCACTCATCCCCATCTTCGCAAATTAGCCAAGAGGCACAAAACGCGAAGTAAAATAAACTAAATCAATGAACAATGAAAAATGTTATTTCAATTTTCATAATGTAACATAGACGCCGACATAAGCCTTGAGCGGTGTATACTTGCGCCAAGATAACTGAAACATCGGAACTCCAGACTTCCTTACTCTTTCTTTCACCCTGGCACTTGTATGCTAGGATTTCAAATGCGGTGATGGATCTGTAATATGGGAATATAACTCCAATTAATCCTCAGCTTGACATCTCATGTATAGCTATAGTTTATACCAGAACCGAACCTAGCACCTTTAATTTCGAGGTGATCGTGTTACCCACTACTTTCGGGGAGGTCCCTGTCTGTTTTCCAACTGGTTGTGAACTTCAAGAATGATGACGCTGGATAATAAATTTTACATATCTTTATGGTATAATTTCTTTAAAAAATAATCTTGTTTGTGACTGCAGAACTAAATATTTGATGGCACTGGATATAACAGATTTCGCACAGTTATTGGCTAATTTTATTTTTATGCGTGAGCCGAACGTGGTTTTTTTATGCACCCAGGGATGCTACTTTCCTTCAGCCCACTTCTACAGTTTTTACAAAATTCCGCTTCTGACATGAAGCGTAATACGTTATGAAACCAGATGCCCCAGGCTCTAACTCTGGTCAGGCATGGGTGTACTATGCTTGTCCCATCATCATTTCTTCAGTTCATCATTCATCCTCACCACCGCGATTAACGAAAAGCAACGAAAAATAACCAACCTAGAAATGGAATTAGAAAACGTTCTCTCGAAATTGGACAAGTTGAGGACACTACCCCATGGGAAGAAGATAACCGCTTCTGTGAGTAATGATTCATTGACTTGCTTTATTTTACTTCGCTTTTTGTGCCACTTTTGGCTAATTTGCGAAGATGATGATGAGTGATAATATGATTAAATTGATGAATGAACACTCACAAACATCTATGCTCAGGCCAGGATTCGAACGCAGGACCCCTGGCGTCGTAGCGCGATGTTCTAACCAGTCCGCCATCTTCCTTGAGTAATTATACAAATGATAACAGAAAGTGCTTTAGAATTTGAAAAGCTAATGTATCTAAAGCGTGTAGATCATTGTTAATAATTTAGTACATGCCTCGTTATCTTTCATAAATGAGGGGTGGCTTATTCTTCATTATAGCCATGTGTTACGGCAACCACCCTCCCCCTGAAGTTTTATCTTGCAACGTCTATCACGCACAGCACTATGACTGTCTCCGTAATCTGAGACAGGAATGAAAATTGTTTCCAAAGAGCTCCGGAAGGAGTAACGTCGATCCCGAGGGACATTTGTTACCGCTTACCAGTCAATCGGCCGAATTTTGACCTGACAGGGATGAAAAGTACATTTTCAAAAGACCTCCGAATTCCCTTAACGGGACGGGCTATAAAAATCATTAACGGCAGCTACTGCGTTGCATCTGTTTTCGACAGGTAAGAAGTAGAAAAATTAGTACAAGTCTTGCTTTGGCATTCATGCCGCGGGAAATTTGGGAGCAGTGTTTCAAACTATAAGCAAAAATTTACTGAAGAACAATTTTGCAATATTTGCCATCAAATTAAAATTTCCAGTAAAATACAGAAACATTTGCCGGGGCCACGTGGGCGTTTGCGGGGGCCAGTGGCCCCCGTGCCCCCCTCTAACGACGTCCCTGAATTATAGGTTTATTTGTCATCAACATATGTAAAAAATGATGTTATTGTTATTATTATATGAATAGGTAAAAACACGGTATAATAATTCATTATCTAGATTACGTGTAGTGAAGGTCGCTAAAATTTGTATAAAAATAACTGTCCTGGCAGGGAAATTAAAGCCAAATCATAAAAATCTAATATTTATTGAATAATATCAGCAAAAACATGCTATGTCCAGTTGATGAAAAGCAAAGTTCCTGATGACTAATTTATGGATATTGTTGTAAGTACAGTAGTAGTGATTCTCTACGTGATGCACGGGACATTCGTACCAGTGGCATAGCATGGGCATTTCGGGTGGGAACGCCAAGTCCGAAGGAAGGGTCGGCCCTTTTTTGCTTAATAATTTACTTATGGTATTAGTATTGCCTGAAGTCAGCTGGGTTTTCAATAAAACATCATCCATGCATGGTTTAGCTAGAAAATTAGATGCCTCGCTATGCAACAAATGTTTTGAACTCTGGTGTTTTATACCTTTTTTATACCTTTCTGCATGACGCAAAACATTAAAAATCTACCTGAATCACAAGCGCCTCTGCACAACAATAGACGTCATTGTTGTGGATGATCCAACTACTGATTGATTTGGTTTATTTTACTTCGCTTTTCTATCACTTTTGGTTAATATGAATATGAGTGATGATATTTATGAAGTTGATGAAGGGACACTCATGAAGAACACCCGTGCTAACGCCGGGATTTGAACCAGGGACCTCTGTCATCTTGGCGCGCTGTGCAAAACACTCTGACACGGAGGTGGGTGGATGATTCAACTATAGTACATTCAACTGACGAAACAGTGCCGATTAGTAATTCAGACCGCTGTTTATTACATCTTGCAATGTTGATAAACATTTTAAAATAATTTTGTCCACAGACCATTCGACGTTAAGAGTTTTCAAATGAATGCTAAACATTTCCATTGACACAATATTAAGCAGTTAGATACTAACGAAAGAATATTAATAATAATAATAAAAAAGAATAGTTTTGCGGGTTAAGTGGTAGAGCAGGCACAGACGAGGACTTCACCAACTTATTTGACAAAAACTATGTTGATCTTTTAGTTTATAATGCACATCGCTGTTCGTGCGATAAATTATACAATGCAATGGTCATTAAGAAATGGTATATTTGAGTTTGGTAAAGTTACGTCAGTCAATATTGCGTATTGTAGCATCACATAGCACGAGTGGCACGAGCGCGAAGAACCAGGTAGGAATTCTACCGCTGTTGTCTGCTTCAGAAGGCAGGAAGGGTCACGTGAACCAATCACGTAGCCCTCTGCTCCATACGCTGGCGTACGAGAGAGCATTTGCGCGCGTGCTGTAGAGATCCAAGCTTTCCCTCCAGAAGGCAGCAAGGAATATAGGGTTCTTTACGCCGAACCTGCCCGGCGTCCAGGCAGGAAAGGCATTGAAACAAATGCTGGAACGAGTGTTGTTAGTGGAGCGTTGCAAGCGGATAGCGAAAAATAGCTATTATAATGCCATGAAGGTCAAACATATGTGAAATTAGTCAAGATTTACTTTATATTTACAGCATTTACGTATTTTTGAAATTTTAAATCAGGGAACGCCGGGCGTATGGGCGTACTATAACGATACGCCATTAATTCGTACATGGTTAAATGAGTCTGGAGTGTTGGTTAATTGATATTGTACTGATCAATTATACTCAGTATGTTAATACTGGGTAGCTGATTATCATACACCAGGATAGAAAACTTTTTCTCGAATTAACAATGCAAAATTAAATTTAAAAAAACCGTGTGATGCACGGGACTCAGAAAAACATGCGAGAAAAACAGTTCTTTTTAATTGATTATTTCTGTGATGTGAAGAAGTTGCAGGGTACCATATTAAGACACAGTTTGCTGTGTACTTTGTACTACACTATGCAATGTACAACATTTTTATATTTATAAAAACACATTTTTAATATTTTTTTCTCTTGTGTGATGCACGGGACATTTAATACATTGCATTCCCTGACATTCGCTACAAGACTCGACGTCCAGCGGCCCGGCATCAGCGCTTGTCTTTCCCGGTGAACGGGTCCGCGACAGTCGCTTATATTAAACCTCGTAAAAAAGTTTAGAGTAGCAGGGTCAGTTCTGAATAAAAGTGGAAAGAAAAATGGGGAAATAAAGTATACAAAGACAACCCGCACACCATCCGTGAGTTAAAAGAGAGTATTGTACGAAAAATCGGGAGAATTACAGTAGACGAACTTGCACGTGTAAATGCCAATTTCCTTCGGAGATGCCAGGAATGTGTTGCAGAAGAGGGACATCATTTTCAACACCTTCTGTAGTCCAGGTTAGTACACAATATGAAAACTGTAATTTTAATAGCCGACTCTAGCGACTGTCGCTGACCCGTTCACCGGGAAAGACAAGGGCTGATGCCGGGCAGCTTGCCGCCGAGTCTCGTAGCGAATGTCAGGGAATGCTCTGTATGTGATGCACGGGACATTTCTCTCCCTTATGTTGTCACTCCACTGCAGGTAATGTCTGGCTCCATAAACTCTCTCTAAAGGTGATAACACTTCTTTAAAACCTATACCAAAGGTAGCCTTATAATACAGGTGTTCATAAAGCCTCGTTACCATAATAATCAAACATAACTCTGAAACCACATGACAGAGTATGGCGGTTTTTTGCAAAGTATTATACAGATCAAAATGTGTTTTTGTTGTTGTCATTTGTGTTCTAAGCCAATTTTTCTTAATTTAGGAATGATTATTAAGAAAACATTGAGGTGCATTGATGTACAAAAACAACTTTTTGAGCTGTAGAACATTTTGCAAGAAAACGCCATGCTTTATGCCATGTAGTTTCCGAGTTACCCCCTGTATATTCTACTATCTGTTATTTAATTCTGCACAATGGTATTGCAGATAACAGCGTAGAAGTAATATCCTGTATTCTGTGCTCTGGAGCAAAGAAAGTGTAACATTGTTCGCAGCTGCTTCAACATCCTAGGGATAATGTCAGACATAGAATTTGCACGCTCAGATACAAAGATTAAGGGGGTATACTGTTGCTTGCTGTGTTGTTCCTCTGTATGAAGCAATTGATCCAAAATCGGAGACCATCCCCAATACTGATGAAGTTATATGGTTGTATGGACCATCTTCAGAATTCAAAAATAAGATACATGGCCTTGTTTTTTTCCAAGAACTTTATACAGAAAAAACATCTGCAAGTATTTTGCATCTTCACATGGGAAGAAGGGAGTTGTGGATGGAATTGGCAGACAAGCAAAATCCCTTGTTCGTACTCATGTAATGAGTAAAAATAAATCTGTGCCAATTGTCAGACTGTTTCAGATTTTTCAGAACTAATTAGAAATCTCATGCCCAAAACTAAAATTATTTTGATAAATGTAGAAGCAAATTAACGAGAGAGAGAAGTTGGGTTGATGTTCAGCCAATTAATTGCAGGCACCAAACATAAAATCTATTCAGGTAGAGGTTTATATACATTTGAGAATGCTATTAATCCTGAATTAGAAATTAATGTGATAGCGAGTACAGGCTATATCATGGGTGACTGGGTGGGTCATACTAAGATATGACGACGAACACTATCCCGGTTAAGTTACGAAAAAGGTTGGTGAAAAACATCAGATATTCGTAATGGTGAAGGCTGGTGATACCAACCACTGGGTATAAGTTGTTGTATTCACCCAGGCCAATTGAAAAATATATATATATAGGCCTCTTCTCTTAGTTAATTCCACATGAGAGTTCAAGTTTACAGATGTTACGTTTTGAAGTGTGATTCACAGGACACGCAAACTATTTGCACTGGTGTTTCAGTGGCTCGTATGAAATTGTAATAATTACATTTCCAGTACTTTATGCTGTATATTGAAAGTCTTTTTTAGTTTGAAACTGTTTTTCTATAAAAATTTCTTGCTCCACCAGAAAAAGTTAATATTTTGGTTGATGCACGGTACAAAGCCGCAGGGTACTTTCAAAATGCCACTTTGTAGTTTATAGAAACCCTAATTCCTGTATTTCCATATTCAATATGCAGCTAAGTAACTCCATATTTGATAAATAAAAATAATTCAGATATACTAATTATAAATATCTATAAACATGATGTTGTTTACAGATGTTGTTTTCATAAATATTTTCAAAATATTTACCTTTTTTTGTTTTTCATGATGGTTTAGATTGTAATCTACCTAAATACCATGAATATAAAATGAATATTGGAACTTCGTTATTTGAATTTTTATTATGGTTTAATTTTTCATAGAATTGCAATAATATACATCTTCGTAGGTTGTATCAATTCAAAGCCGTATAATTCCCAATCTAATCCTTGCCTTTGTGGAAGTTCGGCGGATGCAATAAATAACCCTCGATTTTACAACAAATTCTGAACAAAGATTTTGATTATTTCATTCTGTACTTGGGAAGTCTTTCGGAGGAGGGGGTTCCTGATACACCCTTGCTGATAATGTCCGTCCCTCCATCCGTCCGTCCGTGCCAACTATTGGAACCTCAGAAACTACTACAGTACAGTACAAAGACAGAAACATGCAATTTGGTGGGCACATAAAATATCAACTCCATTTTGTAATGATCTGGATCAGTCGGTCTAATTCTATGCTAATCAACAATCAAACCATTCTGTATGTATTGATTGCTGACGAATTGATACAATACAAATATAATAGATATAAAACAGATATAAAAATTAGTGTCCTGCGGAAGAAAGTATAATGTTTTAGTACAGTGGATAATTTAATATCAATCGATAAAATGTCTGTAGCGTATCCTTCGACGGTTGTGTCCTTATTTGCCAGTGACGAGCTCAAAAGTTATGTTATGTTGAGGAACGTGATGTCTGACAATGTGAGTTTATGAACGTGCATTCTCAAAAAACTGACAATCGTAAAAAGTAAACAGTTTGTAAAAAGTTATGTATAATATGATGCGTGCGGGAAGGTCTCCGTGTTCAGTGGTTTTGTGTAATATTGTGGTAATATTAATAGTTGTTAATTAAGTGAGTACTGTTTATAAAGAGAGAATTTTGTGACTGGAATTGAGTTAAACCCATATACTTATTTAAGTTGAAGTTTAAAACTACGGTAAAAGGAATTATACTCATTAATGTGATTTTCGTAAGGCAGTCTTGTTAACGTCATGGCGGATGCCATAGGTTATATGGAACTTAATAATCAAGTAGAAATTATAACGAACTTGGTAGAAGACAATGAAATTGTTATAGAAGATAACATTATAGAAGAAACATCTAGAAAACAAGCTAAAAGAGTCAGATCTTCTGAAGATGATCAAGTTCCAGCAAAAGCGGTAAGGATAGACAGGTTAGATAATAGAGATAAAGTAAACACGTTTGGAGAAGGTCGAAGAGAAAATAATGTAGACAAGTGTAAAATGTATTATGATACACATAATGGGCCATATTTAGTAATAATGACTAGTACTAAAGGTGCAGAAAATAAATTTAACTCTATGAAAATAGGCAATGAATTGCGAAAGAAAGATATAAGGGTCAGATATATCCAACCAAGTGGTTTATTTAGAGCAAAGATTTATTTTTACACCAGGAATGAAGCTAACAATTTCATGAAAAATATGCATTTTCATAAAGAAAATAATATTGATGTGTTCATCCCGGAATCCTTATTGGTGAAGGAAGGATTGATATGTGGTGTACCCACTGAATTTGAAGAGGAGGAAATTAAGGAAAGTATTGAAGACCCGACAGTAATATCAGTGGAAAGAATGAAAAAGAGAATTCGAAAAGATGATGGTTCATATTATTTTGTTCCTACTAAGCTAATATCAATCACGTTTAGATCTCAAGAAATGCCTAAACAGATTATAGTGGTTAGTCACATTTTCGATGTTACTCCTAAAGTTAGAAATGTGATGCAATGTAAGAAATGTTACAGGTTCGCACATTCAGCAGCCATATGCAAGGATAAAACTAAGTGTGCTAGATGTGGAAGAGAGGAACATGAAAATTGTAATGAAACTCCGAAGTGTTTAAATTGCGGAGGAGAACATGTTGCTACTGATAAGTCATGTGTAAAATGGGAAATGGAAAGAGAAATCATGAGAGTTATGGCATATGATAATTTATCCCGGCAAGATGCAAGAGAGAAAGTAATAACAGGTAATGTTCCAAGCAATTATGTTGTTCAAGGCAACTCATATGCTGATCAAATAAAAAACCATATAAACAAAAGTCAAATAAGTGAAATTGACACAAGAAAGACTGGTGTTGTAGGAAATAGCATAACAATACAAAACAGATTTGAAGCCTTAAGTGATTGGGGTGAAAGAAAATCAGATACATACTTGGAAAATGTTTCATGGAAAAGAGTTCCTCCAGAACATCATAGAGACTATTCCAAATTTGAAAATAAATATGGAAAAAATTTCAGACTAAATTCCTATTCACAAACAAAGAATTATAATGGAAATTCTGAAGGAGAATCAAGTAAAGGTTCTCTAAAGAAATTACAAAGTAATCAAAAACAATTAAATGGAAAGTCTACAGGAACTGTAATTAAGACAAGGAAAAATGAGGAAGATGTGGATAGTACAAACAGAAGCATGCAGGAGGTGAGCACCGGAATCTACAACAATGAAGAACAGAAAAAAATCGTGTACTTTCCTCACATAACATCTCAGAAGGATCTTATGTATAATTTGTTACAATTAATGGCGAAACTTATGGCGACATTAACTAAAAATTCTGACTTATTAAGCATAAAAGAAATACTAACAGAATGCTCACAAATAAATGGCCAGGTGCAGAAAATTATTGAGGATTTGGAAATTTTTGGAGAGACACCTTAGGGTGTGGAAGGAAAAATAATGGAAAACATTCGTGGGGGTACACTGGAATGTAAGATCATTGAAAGCAAGAAAGCAAAATCTGGTGAAATTAATAGATGAATATAGACCTGAACTTTTATGTTTATCGGAAATCTCTGTGAACCCATCAAACATAGATTATTTTAAAGTAAATCATTATCACATAATTTATGAAAAGATTAAAGATGATAGTAAAGGAGTTGCAATTATGATTCATGAAAGCATTCCATTTGAACCTATATCTTTTGATTATACATTGTCTATATACGACACATACAAAATTGAAGTCGTAGGAATTAAAATCGCTTTTATGAATCAAAAAGTTAGTATTATATCTATATATATTCCTACAGGTGCAGAGTCACAGAAATTAACGACAAATACATTATCGCAAATGTTTCAATGCATTGAAAAGCCTTTTATTATAGCAGGGGATTTCAATTGCCATCACACAATATGGGGAGATCAGGATGAAGATAAGTTGGGGAAAGTGTTAGTAGAATGTATGGATTTGTACAACTTTACTGTAATTAATGACGGGTCTGCTACGTATATAGGAAGATTAGGTACTCGGCCAACAGCTATAGATTTAACGTTAATGTCAGATGATATATGTGGTCAATTTCAGTGGGAAACAGACAGTGATCAAAGAACCAGTGACCATTATCCATGTTTCTTTTATACTGATACTAATTCAGTGAGATCTTTCACTATTCCGCTCAGAAAATGGAAAGTTAACGAAGCTGATTGGAATAAATATTCTAAATTACTTACAATCTTATTTAAAAATACAGATTTAAATAATATTGATAAGAGTACATATGATTATTTTGTAGATTATGTTAGCATTGTTATGGACAGATCATGTACAAGGGCAAAAGAGGAAGTTGTAAAAAAGTATCCAATAGTACACTGGTGGAATAAAGATTGCCAAAATTTTAAAATACAGAGAATTGAAGCTACTAAAGTTTATAAAACAATACCAAATCAGGAAACTTGGATTAATTATAAGAAAGCAATAGCGCAGGCCAAGAAATGTTATATCAGCGCAAAGAGACAATCGTGGGCAAAGTATTGTGAAGACATAAATAACAAAGGGAGTATCAGTACCGTGTGGGCTAAATTTAAATCAATCCGCAAACCACATACCCCTCGATTAATACCACTCAAAGAAACCTGGAAAGATGAATTTATTATGAAGGTAACATGTAATAATAAACAAGAACCTGCAGATGCCCCTGATGAAATTTTCTCTTTCAGTCCTAAAGATAGACATTCACAAGGATTATATACCAATATCATGATCGATGAAATAAGAGACATAATAATAAGAGCCAAGGACACAACTCCAGGAAAAGATGGAATAACATACTCGATGATTCAAAACTTGCCGGAATGTGGTATAATATATCTTTGTAACATCTACAACTATATAATGCATTCATGAAATGTACCGCAATCGTGGTACACTCAAATGATTTTACCAATATTGAAACCTGGCAAAAGTCCACATAAAGGAGAATCTTATAGACCGATAGCTTTGTCTTCAGTACTGGGGAAAATTTTTGAAAAATTAATTCTAAAGAGAATAAGTTGGCATATAGAGGGACAGGAATTATTTTCAAGGCTTCAAGTTGGATTTAGGAAGGGAATGGGGTGTACAGATGCGTTGGCAATGTTATCATCAAAAATTTATGATACAATGAAAAGGAAAAGTAGTCTTATTGCTGCTTTCTTAGATATTAAAGGGGCATATGATAATGTAAATATAAATAAATTATTAAACATTCTACAAAATCTGAAAATACCTTATATGCATCTAAAAATAATTTGGAATCTATTAAAAAATCGTTGTTTATATTTTTACTTTCACAATAAAGTTGAGGGTCCTATATGGATAACAAGAGGACTTCCACAGGGAAGTCCTTTAAGTCCTTTACTTTTTAATATATATTTAATGGATGTTCAAAGAATATGTCCTGAGCCATTTGGATTTATACAATATGCAGATGATTTATGTATATATGAGAGTGTCAAGCAAGTAGATAAAGGAGTCATCAACATGGAAGCGAAAATAATAGAGATAAAGAAATTTCTTGAGAATAGGTCTATGAATATATCGTCAGAAAAATCAAAGTTGATTATATTTAGTAAAAAAGGAGCTCCGAAAAATGTGAATCAATATACAAAAAAGTTACACATTCCCATAGAAAATTCAGTGACATATTTAGGAGTTATATTTGATAGTAAATTAACATGGAAACCTCATGTAAAAATGATAGTGAAAAAGGCAGAAGTAATTTACAATGTATTTCGTTCTATGGCTACAACAAAATGGGGAAGTCATCCTAGTACCATGATGAATTTTTACAAAAACTATTACAAACCAACAATAGAATACGGGATTATAGTCTTTAATACAATTTCGGAACGTGTATTTCGACCTTTGGAAGTAATGCAGAGGAAAGTTCTACGAAAGTGTCTAGGACTGATGAAGAGTACTCCCAATGTTGCTGTATACATGGAAGCATGCGAATGGAACTTAAGTTATAGGAAAAGAGAAATGTCTATTAAATATCTGTTGAAAACAATGTCAGAAGTTAATCATCCGTTTAACGACATTCTATTCGACTTGGTTGAATTATATGATACAGGCAAAATTAATAACTGCGAAGATATAGGATGGGTGCAATTATATAATGAGTACTATGAGGATCATCAAAAATTATTGAAAGTAAGGAGTAAGCCCATATATACTCTAGATTTTCCTGTTTGTGAATATAGAGATATTTATTTTCCTGAACAATATACAAAATATGATTACATGGAAAGATGGAAAGATTATTACTTTATATATACAGACGGTTCGAAAAGTAGTCAAAATGTAGGATGTGCTGTTTATGATGTACAGAAGAAGGAATCAATTATGGTACATTTACCGGAAGATTTTTCCATTTTTACAGCTGAAGCTTATGCAATTTACCAAGCACTAATATATACATATAAATTGCAAGAAAAAAATATTAATATTAACGGATTCCAAAAGTGTATTATATTCAATTCAGTCCAATTATGATTTATTATTTAAATGCTCCCCATACATTATAAACTGTGTAAAAACTTTACAAAATTTAAGGAGCAGGGGAAAGATAATTCATTTAACCTGGGTTAAAGCACATTGTCAAAATTTAGGAAATGATATGGCAGATTTGTATGCAAAACAAGCTAGGGTAATTCAACCTGTACTGGAGCTGAAAACCTGGTACACAGACCTTCTACCGAGGGTGAAGAAAAAGTTGAAGGAAAACTGGACGGAATGGTGCAAAGGTGAATTTCAAAATGCAGGCAGCTTTTATCAGAGGATAGCTAATTTCAATAGAAATTGGTTTACAAAAGTTCAAGGTTCACGGAATGTGATAGTATTACTAAATCGTATTAGGTCAGGACATACAACTACTAAAAGTCATTTACAAAAGATCCGGATTGTACAAAACCCAAACTGTACATGTGGCAACAAGGAAGATATACACCATATCATATTTGAGTGTAATAGATACACACAAGAAAGAGAGACATTCTATAAAACTCTTATAAACTGTGAAATTCCTTTTCCTCAGTGTTTGGAATCTTTGATTTGTGAACCTAACCTTACAGTTGGATATATATTGTTATCTTTTTTTTAGAAAATGTGGCTTAACTATTTAATAGAAAAAAAATTGTTCATAGTATCCTTTAATAATAATGTACTAAAAAATGTAAGTTTATGTACAGTACATATGTATATAGATATGGGAAAAACTGCTTAGCGGTAATCCCAAGTAAAATGTAAATAAATAAAATATGTATAATATACGGGTGATGATTACAGATATGTTAATATTGAAATCTTCGTAGCTATAGTTTAATGTTGACAATCATATAGTATGAAGTCCGATTCTGCTGGGTACCCAGTCATGTAGACATCCGTGTCTTCCCGTTTCGCCGAATGGCCCAGAGGTGCATTATATCAGATCTCCCACCCAAGGACGTATTTAGGGGGGTCCAGGGAGTCCGGACCCCCCTCGAAAGGATTACCAAGTACTAAAATTAAATAATGAAAATATGCTTGTTTAGTATCTGTTGTATAATCGATGGTTATTAATTTCCTCTGAGCTTATTGGAAGGCAAGGATTATACTGAGATCATACTGCTTTGAAGGACAGCAATAACATATTAAGGGGGTCCGTCCGAACCCCCCCCCCCAATCCGAAAGTTAAATAATGAAAATATGCTTGTTTAGCATTTGTTGTATAATCGACAGTTATTAATTTCCTCTGAACGTATTGAAAGCCAAGGATAATATTGGGATCATACAGCTTTGATTGACATTACAAAGATTTATACACACTACTACTCATAATAATGTGCATAAAATATTAATCAGAAACTTTTACTTACTTTTCTCCAACTGCATCTAAAATTCTGCATTCTTAATGTATTTGACATTAATTTAATTGCCAGAACACTTGTTTTTATATAAATTATTCCGATCTTGACTACAGGTAAGCTACATAATGAATATGCGCTGTTATATCTTTATTCTTATACCATCTCTTTACCTATTCATGTAATAATAATACAATATTAATTTATATGTGGTAATTAGTATTAATTTGATTTAATGCAATTATTTCAATTAAAACATTATAATAATACAAATTGTGATAATAGTAATAATAATAATTATTATTATTGAGACACTTGGTTCAATATTCCCATGCCCCCTCTCTTATTTACATTTATTTTATTATTTCGGACCCCCCCTGAAACATATTTCTAAATACGTGCCTGCCACCTAAGTAAAATTTTCGGGGAAAGGGGAATTCCCGTTTCGCCGAATATTTTGAAGGGAGGAAATTTTCCCTCCGCTGGGAAATTTCATGTGTAAAGAAACAAAAGTCATATGGTGAAAGATACCTAGAGGAAGGATGAATTTATAGTTTTTGTGGATCTGAAGAAAGCATTAGATAAAGTGAATTTAATGAAACTTCCAGAGGTAATAAAAGGATTGGTGTAAATTGGACATGAAACAATGAGAGTAGGAGAAGAAAGACTTAGGGAAGTGAAATTGGGGGACAAGGATGCTGCTGATCACCTACAATATTCGGCATCCATCTACTTAGAAGAATTGGTAAAGAACTTTCTTCAGAATACGGTGGGGGTTGGGAAGAAGAAGAATAAAATGCATAAGATTTACGGACCACGTGGCTTTACTAGAAGAACATGAGAGGACGGTGAATATTTGAATGTTCAATGTGAGCATTTAAGATGAAAATAAATGTAAACAAGAGAGGAGGCATGGATAGTGAGAAGAGACCAAGCAAAATTAACGTGAGTATTCGATGCCAAAGTAAAGAAAAGGTTGACCCGGGATAGCATAAGCATTGACATGAACTGCATTCAGGAAGTGAAATTGAGAATTACAGTGGGATAAGAAGGCTTAATAAAAAAAAATATGCTTGTAGATCTTTAGACAAAGAACTAGGAATTATAGTAATGAAATGTTTTGTGTGGAGTGTAGCGTTGTATGTTGCATGCTACGAAGAAATTAGAAAAAGCCTGACGGATACTTTAGAAATGTGACTTTGGCGAAAAAGGGGTGTGTGGATTGGACAGACCCAGTAAGAAATTAAACCTCGTTGGAAAGAGTTGGTGAAAGAATAGCAATGCTGGAAGAGATCAAGAAAATGAAAAATACATCGGTTGAAACCAGGCTGGATAAAAATCATGATTTTTATTTTAAAAAATCATTTTTGATGATTTTTTAATTTAAATCAAAGTTTTTTGATTCAAATCGATTATTTTTTTTATTAAAGAAAACACGCTTAAAATTGCTTCTATGGTTTTTGGCACCATACATATAGATATGTTTTTTTATATATAGAAAGGCTCTTTCTAGTAATCAGCCCTGTAAAATATTTGAATAGTTTGATCAAAGCAAATAAAAAATATATGTAAATGTACATTTTTTATGTTTCTGATACTGCATATATGAACCTACTATGGAAATGTTTGTTGAGTATGTTAGTGAAACTATAATAATTTCAGTAACTTTTCTCCAATGAAAGTAAAACATGGATGAACTCTACAATTGTTAATTAAAATATTTTTATAGTCTTTGTAGCTGATTTTGACATTTTTTTAAATGGTAGTTTGCAAAATATTAGCTGCCATGTTTATTTACAGTTCAATCATAATGACACTATTTACACTTTAACATGATTTGTATTTTGTATTTTTTTCTACACAAAATTTTTGCTATTTTTGCCTATAAATATTATTGAATTTTCAATGAAGAGAAATGGAAGTGTGTTTACAGTGTACATATTATATTTCTTTTTGTATGAGCTTCACACCATCAGTACATATACGTATTTTGTTTCCTTTCTTTTTCTTCCTTAGAGCCATTAAATGATTACAAGATTAATGTACATTCACCAAAAGTGATTCTGTTATCTACAAAATTATTATGTACATCATTCTATAAATTATTTATTTAAAATGATTTAAATCAGTGATTTTTTTAAAAGAAAAGAATCACCTGCTATAAATCTTGATTTAAATCAATCCACCTTGGTTGAAACACTGCCTAAGAAGAAACTGCCTGCTAACAGACGCACTAGAAGTAAGTTACTACTAAAGATTCACTTTCATCAGGCAATGAAAATGTACAATGATTTTCTGACTTCTATTAAATTATTTTTCACTTTAGTTCCTGAAATTTTCCATCAGAGGGAAAATTCCCTCTCTTCCTTAAAAATATTCCGCGAAAGGGGATTGATTCGGCAAATGGGAATGCGAGACAGTGTGTAGACCTCTTTCTACAGTTCTTTGTGCCTCGCCGTAAGTTTGAAAACGCAGGCCTAAAATTTTTTTGGAAGAGGTCCCCGCCCACAAAATATATACAGTGTTTCCGTGACCTTGATTCAAACTTGCAGGGTGGATGAAGACTGACTCAAGTATCAATATGAGACTAGGAATCCCGGCCCGGAGACGCATAATTAAAAAGTGATAAGCCAAAACTATTTGGGGCTTTATATGACAGTGGAATAAGACAGCTGAAAGATGCTGCTTGTAGATTTAATACGGACGTTATTGCAGTGTATTGTAGCACTCTACGACGAATACGTTACAGTAATTCTTCAAAATGGCGGCCTCAGCGTCGCAAGAAGCTTTGGCGCATTTGCTCTAACTTCCCCAGAGTTGTTCTGACGATGAACCCAATCGTCAACTGTTTGAGTGAGGAGAACCTGTTGGAGAGAATCCTTGCTATATCGTCAGAACGACTCCAGAGCGGATACGACGGAGTTTCTTGCGACGCTGAGGCCCCCATTTTGAAGAATTACTGTAACGTATTCCTCGTAGAGTGCTACAATACACTGCAATTACGTCCGTATTAAATCTACAAGCAGCATCTTTCAGCTGTCTTATTCCACTGTCATAGGAAGCACCAACTAGTTTTGGCTTATCACTTTTTAATGGTGTGTTTTCGGACCGGGGTTCCTAATCTCATATTGGTACTTGGGTCAGTCTTCATCTACCCTGCAAGTTTGAATCAAGGTCACATATACACCCTGTATATTATAGTGTTATGTGGGGAAGGTAAAATTCCTGGCAGGAGTAAAAAATTACCGTTACTGCTCGGAACGTTTTGCCTCTAGTAGGGGTAGTGTGGCACCTGTCCTTTCCACCTTTAATTCTGACCCTGCATAGAGGATTGATTGATTGATTTAGTTTATTTTACTTCTCTCTTCTACCACTCTTGACTAATAGCGATGGATGATATGGATGAGTGACGACATGATGAAACTGATGAAAGGACCCTCTCAGAACACCCATATCCAGGTCGGGATTCGAATCTGGGGCCCTAGCGTCGTAGCGCGCTGTGATAACCACTCCGCCACAGAGGTCGGCCTTGACGATTCCTCACAACGAATGTTAAAATCACTTAAAAACAGCCGACGATCGTGGCTGAGTGGTTATAACAGCGTGTCGAGTTCGTGCGGGTGTTCTTTGTGAGTGTTACTTCATCTATTTCATCACTCATTCTCATCTTCGCGGTTAGCCAAAAGTGGTAGAAAACCGAAGAAACAACCAAACAAATCGACCAAAAACATGGGAACACGGCAACGTTGTACAGTATACGTCGCAGTATACACATATATGCAGACAATCACACGCATGCACTATCATCTGACACCTGTCTCCTAATGAGGCCACGCAGTAATGACACGCGCACACACATGAAGAGCACGCTGCTTCCTTCCGCGGAGACGAAAAAACACCTGTCGTGCGAATGGAGCAGCTGGGAAGTGAGACCGCAGCCACGTGCTGTCCTCATGTGGGTGTTTTCTGCATTATTAAAAAAAGGTGGGGAAAAAAGGAATAGCGAAACATCTGGCCTCGTCTGCCTCGGAGTCCTACTTCCAAGTACTTCTCCTGATCACGTTACAATGTAAGCAACTGCCGACAGCCGTTTATTGTCGATTGTTCCGCAAACACCTGTAAGCAGACGGTGCTGCAGAAAACATTTTCATTTCCAAAGTGAAAATGGAATTGCGTATCGGAGCATTTTCTGGCATCAAGACCAATTCAAACTCGACAAGTATTATGTACTATTACTTACTGATATTTACCTTCCTCGAAAATGTGCTAATGCACTTTTTCATATCACTAAGTCTTCACTTTATTAGCCTTAACTGTTGCTTAACCGTGCGTACGAGAAACTTGCTTACCTCTGGGGACCGTCAGATGCCCACACCTCACACACATTTTTATAATCACTAATATTCAAACAACCGTTTTGTATTTTAATCACTGCTTCCTTTGTTCATGTAAGTGCAGTTATTTAATAATTGCCTAAAATACCACCATTAATAAGAAATAAGAACTAATTATTGTATGAGTGTAACACACATATCATATCACTCACTAACGTCGCATCAATAATCTTTTTAGGTTTATGTACGGTAAGTGAATATATATAATAATCATAACAATTATGATTATTGTATAACAGTGTACAATTGATTTGTAATTATGGTAATTTTTATAACAATTACAAAAATCACCATAATTACAAACCATTTGTAGGGGAGAGCGGTGTCAATTGTAACAGTTTTGACAAATGGTGCTTACTCTCTCAAACTATTGACATTTGGAGCTTGAAAATTAGCATGCAAATACTTCAATATGTTGTTATCTAGATTATGCAGTTAGGATCGCAATAACTTTAATGTGTTAAACATTATTAATATTTTATTGTGACAAATGTTACAATTGACCCTTTCTCGGGGGCAAATGTAACACACTACAGGGGCAAATGTAACTAACATGTGAAGTGTACCTAAATTTGACAGAAATACAAAATATTCTTGTCAGTAAGTGGTAAGCACGTGTTTACCAACGTGAGAGAACTACTCTAGTGTATTTGAGGATTACTGTTATTGCTTTGAAATATTCATTTGTACTCAAGGGGTCATGGGTTCGATACCCGGTGAGTGAACATAACGGTTCGGATCCCACTTTAAAATATAGAACCAGTTCGGAAAGTGGACTTAAAACAAGCTTTGAAAACGTGCATCTCTCACGAGAATTAATTCCTCATTGCCTCCCCGATGGCGCAGTGGTAGCGAGGTCGCCTTGTAATTAAGGGGTCCCGGGTTCGGTACCCGTTGGAGGCTCATAGTGATTCGGTTCCCACTTTAAACTGTAGGTCCAGTCCCGATTAGTCTTACCATGCATAAAGTGAACTTGAAACACCAACTCAATCAATCAATTAATTAATTCCTCCAACCTGTTTGTTACATCGCGCTACGATGCCAGGGGTCCCGGGTTCGAATCCAGGCCTGGGAATGGATGTTTGCGAGTATCCATTCATCAATTTCACCATATCATCACTGAATTTATTTACTTTAACATATTTACATATGCAGACTTTTCATTTCCTCTCAAACATAAAGCGGCTGCACGCTTCACGAGGCTCGGCAACAGGGCACAGCTGATCCGCGTTAGAAGGAAGAGGACTGCTCGCCTTTCTCCCTTTTCGAGTGACTTATGCAGTTCTTGCATGGTCACTGTTCTTCCTCCTTCACGAAAAAAAAGGGGTCCACCGCAAGCGAATCCCGGCCCGCTTCGTCCTTGGCAAGGGTGTTGGTCTGGCCACAAGTGTTGCTAACGTCCAGAATTTTATATGCGTTACGTGAAACTTAACAGTAATGACATTACCTTATTAAGTTAGTGAATGATCACCGGTCGTATGGTATTTATAAGAAATAAAATCACCAGCCAATACTTGGATAGCTATGTCCGTCATGAGGAAGAGGGCGCATTTGGAAGCGTGGGAGCTGCGGTTACGTGTTTTCTTTACTGTGGCCATCGTCCTGTATTATTCTGTTCTTTCGTGTGGTGTTTTTGCTGTCTACATTGAAAGTAACCACCAGGGTTGACAAACGAGACGAGCCATCGATTTGGGGTGGTGAAGGTAAGGACTCCATTAGGAATCCTCTTTGAAAACCATTCAGTTTAAGAACTTGTACCGAAAAGTTGGAGGTGGTGAATCATGAGAGATCGTGTCCTGAACTATGCATAACTAAAAGAAGTAAGAAAAACGGGAAAATATTCACTAAGTAAGTGTCTCAGTAAAGAAAAATGTCCACTTTATGCACAGAAAGACTAATTGGGACTCGACCTACAGTTTAAAGTGGGATCCGAACCATTCGACAGAGTATCGAAACTGGGCCCCTTCATTACAAGGCAACGACGTCACGTATTGTGTGGCTCAGCAATGTTATTAATAAATCATTTTGTTTGAACACGGAATGAAAAGCAACTAAAAGTTTCTCAGTAAAAAAAAGCCTTTACAATTCCAGTCCCCTCCTGTGTGTATACCAGTGATTTATCCACCCCCCCAAATTTCCTCAATGCCCTCCTAAAATTTTTCACCAACGCCACATTTTTGGTAATTTGAAAATGTTATAATTAGCCGAAATGAAAAACTGACCCATCGCTTGCCTATCACGAAAATTCACGCCACGCGCCTGCTTGTAATCAATGGATTCCGCGTTCGATCCCCGGTGGAGGCACATTGTACAGTGGTTCAGATCGCACTATAAACTGTAGGTCCAGTCCTGGTTAGCATTTCTGTGCATAAAGTGCATAAAACTCCCGACTCCTACAACGCTTATCCGTCCTCTACAATATGCTTGCGAAGTTTGGTTCCCACCCTCCACTAAACGAAATTTGCAATAGAAAGTATGCAAAGAACTCTCTTAAGATTTTTTAATTACCGATTTAAAGTGTTTCAGGTCTTTAATGTATACGATAACCTGTGCAGCACTTTAAGATTAAAAAGCCTCCAAGAACAAAGGATAGTAATATGTTCTAGTTTTATACGGAAGACTTTAATTGGTTCACATGATAACAATGCAGTTTATCTTATATTGCATAAAGTTCCACAATACAAGGTAAGAAACCAAACTTGTATCACTACAAGTTCTAGCAGACAATTTTTGTCTCTAGTCAATGAGCTGGTACACATTATATTCGTGAAATGTATAATTAAAAACTCATATCATGTGCTATTGAAAGTATTTTAATTATTAACTCATGCCAAATTAATTTGTGGTCTGGTTTAAATTTTATTCTACATAATTAATTGTATTTATTTTATTCCCTTTAATGTACTGGATGATCCGTTTGAGATGTCAGAAAAGTAAACCTGTATACACAAGAGGTTAATGTACTGTAGATGGCGACGGATGGCGATTTGGTGCAAGGAGCGTGTGTCATGTTCGATGTCGGACTTGAAACCACAACATTAATGCAAATTTCTCAAATCCTTCAAATCCAACGTTTTCAAAGTACTTCGAAATCGTACCGCATGGTATATTTGGATAGCGACAGCAATCCCCTGGAGAGGCTCCTTCATGATCTCCGTAACGTAGAAGCAAATATTCTTCACGATGTATCCATTCCATTAGAACTGATTGAAATTTATTAAGGCACGCCCTTGACGACATGTCAAATAACGAACGACTACACATTTGTAACAGCAAACGTTCCTATCATAAGAAAATGATCCACTTACAAACTGTACTACGAGGTGGTTCCAGTATCGTTCAAAAAACAAAATCAAACTTTAGGGCTTGAAACAGGTACCCCTGAGGAGCATTGGTGCATGTAAATACAACATGTTGACATCGCAAATACTATAGCTATATCTATAGCTACATCAATTGGGCAGTATTTTTTTGTAATAGTATAACATAATATAATAAAATCAGTGGCGTGCGGTGACCATTTAGATAGCCGAAGCACTGAATATATAATTTTGAAATAAACAATAGTAAATCAAGGGGCAGACTTGCCTTGATAAAAATCACAGCTGGTAATAGTTTAAATTAAAAGAATAAATATCAAAGATAAAAATCACAACTGATAATAGATTAAATTAAAAGAATAGATATTGAAATAATTAGACATTCGGCAAACCAAACCCGTAAACTGAGGAAAACCGAAAACAATTCGAGTTGAAACACTCCGATACACTCCTCTCTGTCTCTGTATAGAGTAAACTAATTCCCTGTCCGATGCTAACTTCGTTTGTTTGTTCACGCACACGGCCCGTGACCTTGAGGTGCGCGCGCAACTGTCTGTCATTGCTGAACCGATGCGAGAGGGAGATCGCTTCGGCTCAACCTCAGTTAAGGCCTGCAGGGGCTGGTATTTGTAGTATGTGTAGCGAAGAAATGGGAACGGTTTTATCTAGATATTATTGAATAATCGTGTGATTATAATGACATAATACACCGTGTTCCAAAATGAATATCGGGGTTTTAATTAAGTGTATCTTCTATTACATATACATTACAGAAATGAAACATACCTTAAAAGGAAGGGTAACTCAAATAGTTTTTTGTCACAAGTTACAAGTGTTCAATGTGGGATTCCCTTGTGACACGGCACACATCTAGTCTGTAGGCAATTTCTTCCCACACTGAAGCCAGCATGTCTGTTGTAACAGACTCCACAGCTGCATCAATCCCGCGTTGCAATTCAGGGAGGTCGGCAGGTAGCGGTGTCACTTATACACTATCCTTTACATACCCCCACAAAAAGAAATCGCAGGGGGTGAGGTCGGGAGATCTTGGGGGCCATTGCAGAAGAGCCATGGCATCCTCACAATGACGACAGATCCATCGTTGGGGAAAAACAGCATTCAACCAATTCCGTACTTCACGATGAAAGTGAACGATCCAGTTGAGGGTAGAACCATTGCTGGAGCATGTCCAAATACGCAGTACCAGTGATAGTGTTTTCCACAAAGAAGAAAGGTCCATACACTTGTTCTTTGGATAGAACACAAAAGACGTTCACTTTTGGCGAATCCCTCATGTGCTGCACTGTTTGGTGTGGATTTTCGTATTCACTCGTTCACTAAGATGAAATGAGGCTTCATCACTAAAGATCACACTTGTAAGAAAATCATCTTCCATGTCCAGTACATTTTCGCAGAAGTTGGCACGGGTCACATTAACTTCAGGCTTTAGGGCCTGTAACAGATGTAGATGGTACGGCCTCATGTGCAATCTCTTTTGTAACACCCTCCAAACAGTAGTGGACGGTATTGACAGTTCTCGACTCGCCCGCTTTACAGATTTCTTGGGACTCCGACCGAAACTTGCTCTGACCTGTTTCACTTGCTCATCTGGTAGACGTGGTCTTCCGGAGCTCTTCCCTTTGCACAGGCATCCCGTATTCTTAAATTGGTTGTACCATCTTCGGATGTTGTTATCCGATGGGGGATCACATCCATATTCCCGCCGAAAAGTACGTTGCGCTCCAATTGCTGAGTTACACCTTGCGAATTCCAAGAGTCAAAGGCTTTACGCTCAGGAATCATCTCCATCTTTACTACTAGCGCCGTGCTGCGGCGGAGTTATGAAACATCACCTGCGAAGTAGAGACAAAAACTGTTTGAGTTACCCTTCCTTTTAAGGTATGTTTCATTTCTGTAATGTATATGTAATAGAAGATACACTTCATTGAAACCCCGATATTCATTTTGGAACACCCTGTATATTGTTACGTTATTGAATTCCGAAGCAATGTGTTACGTTCCTAGTAACTTTCCTCACCCTTTACTCCTATAGCCGGGAGCATTGAGGCTCTGAGGGTCTTCACTGAAACCTATCTTCAGGGTAGGTGCAGAACAAATCCAACCAACGTCGTGAAGTTTTAATGAAAGGTTTATTTACTGCTTGAATACTTACAGCCAGTGGTTAGGTAATTCATAACTGGAACTTGGAGATCAATTGTTAATAGATAATTTCAAACTTACTGGAAAGGTCAAACTAGGGTGGCCCAAACCTAGGTTTTACAGAAGAGCGCCATACACCTATTCACTTCTTCCTAGACTTGGAGTTATCACCCGAGATTGCCAATTTAGGTTTTACAGAAGAGCGGCTTGCACCTATTCACTTCTTCCTAAATTGGAACTTATATCCCATTCGGCTAACCTAGGTTTTACAGAAGAGCGGTATACACCTATTCACTTCTTCCTAGATTAGACCGTTCCTATTTGGCCAGTCTAGGTTTTACAGAAGAGCGGCTTGCACCTATTCACTTCTTCCTAGACTGACACCAGAACAGACCTCCTTACGGACCAAACTCCTTCGTATTTATACCCAAAATTCCAGCCTCGAACACCTGTCTTTAGGTAATTTCTTATTACAATACTCTAAATTACAACAGAAAGATATTTGAAAAATACATAGTTTGGCAATTAATAATTTACAAAGAAAGTTTACATATTCATTTGAGTTAACAATTATTTCTTTAACGTTGATAAAATATTACATTTTGGAAATATACAAATTTAAATGTTCCGCCATTATTTAATTACAATTAGGTTAGTTCATCAAACATGGATAATCTTTGATTGGCAAATCTATATTTACATCATAATAAATGCCCTAAGCGAGCTGTCTTCATTAGATAGTTACAGAAAGGTGAATACATTAGTTCAACAACGCCTTGATTGGCGCGTTCATATTTGCGTCACAACATGTAGTATCACGGACATTAACAATGACTTGAGGTAACACTATATCAAATTTTCTTTTAACACGGAATCTCAAAGTTACAAAATAAGTAAGGTCGTAACAAATGCTTCGGTAGCTGTAGCTTACATTATATGCGCGCCACTGAGTAACAAATTATTTCTTTAAGTGAAGTAGTACTGTAAAATTACAATATTATATAGTGTATACAATCTAATTTTTTTATAGATTTTATAAATTCCTGAAATTATTTAACTGAATATAATGTATATTCCAATAGCAATTTTTTCATTTTACTTTTAAAGATCGTGGTTCTTTCAAAATGTTAGTAACTTTTTGGTAACATATTGTGTAACTGGATGCCTGTGTAGAAAGGTCCTGTTTGGCAAGCAGTTAGCCGCACTTTGGGAATGTGGAAGTTATTTCTTTGTCTGGTATTGTAATTGTGAGTGTGTATGTTCTTTGAATAGTTCGACTTTGTTTCGTGTATGAAAGTAAGTGTTTCAAGTATGTACAAACTTGGAAGTGTTAATATGTGAAATTTTTTAAAAAGATGTTTACATTTATCAGTTTTGTGTGCATTTGTCAAAATACGCAATACTCCTTTGGAATTTTAAAAATCCTCTGCGATTGAGCCGAGTTCCCCCAAAATTGAATACCATACCTCAAAATACTTTCGAAGTTTGAGAAATATATATTTATCATATATACCGTATTGAAACTATTTTTTAGATTTCTTAATTGATAACATACGGTGTTGAGCCTCTTGCATAAATGATCTATGTGAACTTTCCAGTTTAGACACTCGTCTATAAATATTCCAAGAAATTTTGTATTGAACGGCATGCCCTACTGTGAAATTATCTTGCTTAATAGAAGAGTTTTTGGCTCTAGATACACCAAATTTTATTATATTAGTTTTTTCGTTGTTCGTAAAACGTTTGTTTGCTTGAAACCAGCTTTGTAGTTCTGTAAGAGCTCTTTCCGTTTCTTTTAACTAAGGTTACATCGTTAACAGAATCTACTAAAGCCGTAGTATCATCAGCGAAAAGAGTAAGTTGGACGGTTTCAACATTTGCTGGAAGGTCATTTATAAACAATAAAAACAATAGAGTCCTAGTATCGATCCTTGGGGGATTCCAATAACGACATCTTTCAATTCGGAGTAATATTGTTTGTGTCCCATTATTGGATAAGCTATTTATTGCAACGCTCTGTTTTCTATTCGATAAATAGGATTCTATTAATTTGTTTGATAGACATAGGATTCCGTAGTATTTTAATTTCTCTAGTAGTATGTGATGATTCACACGGTCAAACTCTTTTGATAAATCACAAAAAATTCCAACAACAGAATACATTTTGTTTATAGTGGATTTTACAAACCAATTTTCTTGCTTTACATACTTTATTATCCTATTATAAATTAATTCTTCGAAAATGTTTGAAAAAATTAACAATAAGGAAATTGGTCTGTAGTTTTCAATACTGGAGTATGTGCTCCAAGTGAATTACGGGAAATAATTTTAAAAAACAACAAACAAATAAGATAATCTGACGACCAAATGTTTTATTTTCCCTCATCCTCTAACACTTCCGAACATCTCGGCAAGAAGCTGGCAATAAGAGTGGCTCTTGGGAAGCATTTAACGAGCGTAAACGAGTGGATTTTTTATTCATGTTTACTCGCTAATAAAGGACGGCTTCTTGAATAGCTCCCCTTTTTTTCCTGCAGTTACATCTTTATAAGTTTAAGCCATAAAAACCAATTTGAGCATTCTGCTCTAACAAGCCTTGGCATTTTATGTGGAATGTGACGCTTTCACTGTCTGAGAAAAACGTCCGTTGCTCTTCTTATGATCACCAGCCTCGCCTTTCATACGTGAATAGATTTTATTGTTGTCTTTAGAATTTGTGGGCAGAGGTCAGGAATGTGCAATGGCACATCCTCGCAGTAGCTCGAGTTTCACGTGAGAAAAATACTGGTCTGTGTGTTCAGGAAGGTCGAATTCACGGAATGCATGCGGTTTAGCACAATCAAGGAACCAGGGTGCGAAATCATTGACGACTGGCGGGGGGGAGGGGGGGATATTTTAATATATACACATGCCCATGAATATGTCCGTGCGTGTGTGTGTACTTTTATGTATGTTTGAAAGTGGTTATGGCTCTAAGGAGCCCTGATCTAACTCTTTCAATATTTTATTTGTGGGATCACCTGAAGGTTGCGGTGTGTAAGGTGAAAATTCAGAGCATTCTTCCATCTTAAAAAATACATTGTGCAGGCATATCAGCAAATTTCCTTAAGTATGATCCATAAGGTTCTTCATGAGTGGATATTTTTATATTTAACTTTATACACGACGCAACGGTGGACACTTTCAACAGATTATGCATTGTACAGTCACCGGCAATAAAAAGGGACGCCTAGATCCTGAAATACTGGTTTCTCTGAAATGTGTTATGTGTGTTGCCTAACTCTCCGGCGAGAGCAGAACTTGAATTGTCATGGTCTAATCACGACTTCGGGAGATGATTTCCCGACTTTTAGACACCCCGAACAGTCGAGAAATTCATTTTTTTAGTCCCGAACGTCGCGATTGTAAAATCACCCGCCCCCTCCCCGATCCTATCCCTCACGCCCTAGTTACGACAGTCAGCATTGTTGTCTCTGGTATAAAGTTCTCCCGTTATTTTGTTTGACATGGCAGTTAATTGCTATAACTTTGAGCCTGTTAATAACAGAAAACAATATTATTTGTAAGAAAATATCGCCACAATATCATCATTCGAATTGCATGAATTTTTTCCAGATATCTCGTGGGGAGACGCCCAATTGCCAATAGATTCAAGATTTATGGAACACCCTGTAGATTGAACTGGCACGACTGTACATTAGGCAATATTCGGTTTTCATTCTGAGGAGGATGTAAAGGGGAAAGCTACATGAATGTAAATACTATTTGTCAGTTTTGCTATTTTCTACGTTTGTACCTATGCATCGTATTTTTACCATTTTCTTTATTTTTATTCCCCTCATATATTATGCAAAATTTAATGTATTGTACCTATGGTGTTCAGGAAAGGCAGTTATTTATATGAATTATTTTAATGGGAAATATTACAGGCATGATACACGTGTTGCATCATCACTGTACACATGCCCAATATACGGTAAATTTATATTTATAATATTTTCTTTAATTGATTCAATGTGGCGAGGAACGACCACGAGGAACAGTTTGTGTCCAGCCAGGCGCGAGGAATCTCAACCGCCCTTGCCCTAGCGAGCTTTCCCCGCCGGGAAAGAGAGATCTGGTGCTGGATGTGTGTAGGAGGGGGAGAAAACTTAGCATTACGCTTATGGAAGTATTACTTTGCTTGTTCTCTTTGAAATATCAAACTTCCAATAGCATAGAAAAAACATATGAACGGAAAGAGAACAGCCTCACGATTTCATTTGCGGTTGGAAAAGTCGAAATGTTCATTTGATTAGACGTAACTTGAGGTTGAAGTTGCCTCTCCATAAGGAATACCCTGTAAATACTAATTCATCAAGCTTTTCACAGATCGTATCTGACTTAATAATAAACTTTAAAAACTGCTACATCTAACGTGGGGAGAAATTCATGTTCTCTTTCGCCTCTGTCGTTTTTTCAGTAGCAGTTCAGTTCACATTTCGATGTTATGAAATAAATACCCACCTAATGCGAAAATATCCCTCGTAGCCTTACATGAAAGCAAGAGAATATCGCAGTTTGTGACCTAAGTGTTCTTTCCCGAACACCCTAGATATAGGATAAATTGACATGTAGTGTAGGGTAGTGTAAATTGAAATAAAAGTAGCCTCATTAGACCAAATATGCCATTTCTGTCTGGAACACCAACATTCGTCCTCCAAATTCTAACTAGACCAATAGCATAAAATAAAATACATGGTCGAACACGAGAGCATTGGAGATAATTAATAGCAGCCGTTCACTGAGAACAAGACAATTATTTAATGAAGGTCCTTGTCCCGACAGCGTTCGCAACTCTTAATGCGATAACCAGACTCCCACGAACCACGCGTGGCCCTGCACCGTCTCCCGCGACAACATGACCCACGTTCTAATAGGCTTTTGGCGCCAGAGACTCGCCACTCCCCGTCAAACCTGGTGACATAACTCGTTTTGAAACGTGGCCGATGATTGTTGGGACACACCCGTTGACATCGCATTTAGCCTTGCCGTCGCGATTAACTGATCAAACAGCGACGGGAAGAAGATGGAATCTGTCACACGCCATGAAGGCGCGCTTGAGTGTAAGGTACAAGCCACACGCTGTTAATTTCAAGTTGACGCTAACGGCGTCGGGGCAGTCATTACACTCTCCACCTTTAGGGAACGTTTTTCAAGGTGGCTACAGGGCAGCAGTGAAGAAATTCCGTGATCATCTCCAGCTTTTTCCAGCTTCAAATGTGAATTCTCCTACAAAATTAAATATACTATATATATATATATATAGTACTCGGATCGGAGCGTAAGGAAGTATACCAAAAGGTAAATTTGACCCCCAAATATAAAATATTAATTGTAATAAAGTGAGATTCCTATGCATCAAAGAGAACTTTTATGTGATTAAATCGACTATTTTCAACAACTTAAAGTAGTTTTTAAATTTAAAGAAGTGTAGCAATTAATTAAAAAAAATAATATACACAAGCATTGTATTTCACAATATATATATTCGTTCGTTGCAATAGTTAAATCGAATGATAATAATAAGGAAAGTATGAAAAAATAAATTAAAAAATGATTACTTATTGTTAAGTATAAACTTCAAATAAAAAAAGAAGTAAAGTGCCCCACTGTACTTTGCACCACGCCATGAAGGCGTATAGTGGGTGTGGGTTAGGGATATTTGTGTAAATTTCGGAATATTGCAATTCTGAAAGAAAAAAAATACGTTTTTTCTTTTGGAACATTTTTCCTCCAAAAAATGGCAGCTTCAATTCATATAAATTTACACAATCTCTTTTGTTTTACGCAAGTAACTAAATGTGACCTTTGTATTATTTTCCTGCATCGTAGCCTATATTATGTCACATAAACTTGTTCTGTATTTTTTTTAATCATCTGATTCATGGGCCAATTTTGCATATCTTTCACTTACAAATTCTCCTTATTATTTCTGTGAACCTATTGATATTTTACCCAATGATCCTCACAGTTGTGTCATCTATAAAAGTCTCGATAGCAAATTTGTCATTTCTTTGCAGCAGCATCTGCTGCAGGAAGCCATAAAGCAATGTTCATACTTCTTGTGTTTACATTCGAATATGAAATTTTTACAAATTAGCCAAAAGTGGCACAAAAAGCGAAGTAAAATAAAGTAAATCAATCAATCTAGCAGGGCCTTCGTCTATATTTCGTTTTGACTCATCTGCATGATCTAAAGGTTTAAGTAACATTTTAAACATCGATGTAAGTGTAAATCTGCTCATTTTGGTGAAATAGTGTTTGAAAACAACCTTCGCCATGCAAGACTTATGGTTCGCGACAACTAGGAATTAGGAATTACTATAATAATGTAAACAGTGCTTCTTGCATTATATCTTAACTACTGCTAACTTTCCCCCCAATACAGAAGCTACACGAAACGAAAAATAAAATACTTGTGATTGTTGGGAATAGCAACAAAAGTCGTACCTCCGCCGCTATCTTCACAGTCTCCGAACCACTAACAGTTGCTGCCATCTGTTGACAGTTGTGTAACTTAACAGGTGTGGCCTATGTGGGAAATTTGTCTCAGTTCTTATTTGAATATCAAAAGACTTGGATCCCCTTTAAAAATATTTGGTTGGAAGTTACATTTTAAATACCACACATAAAACTATAGTATTAGTGATAAAAGTCCATGAATTACCAAGTTCTCTTGTTTGTGTGGTAATAAAAAAGAACTGTCCTGTGCGAGCAACTGAATCTTCCTACTGAATTCATAACTGCGGACAATTTATATTCTAAAAAATTCCGACAAACGGTATGTCTATAAAGGGGTGAGATGAGGAATTTTTTCCTAATATTTTAGGCGATCTGCGAGCAAGTAAATTAATACGGCATTTCTGAGGGTCCACAGGTTAAGTTGCCGTGGCCCATTTGATTGAGCCAGTACGCCCCTGCTTATTATCGCAGACATTGTCTTATATGTCACTCGGCCACCTTCCACATGAAAATAAATAAAACAGTCGTGAAGTTATTTGCGGCGTCTACTGATTCGTAAATTACAGTAACTCTGTTGATACGTATTTTAAGTTCACCGATCGAGCGTTTCTATTTAGTGAATTTCAAGTTCAAATTTTGTCATTGTTGACCTACATTTTGTCTATTTGATATTTTAAAAAAATAACCGACACTATGTGTTGAATTTCTGAAATTATATAAAATTTCAGGAGCGCAGAGAAAACATTGCGGGGCCCCTACACGTCGGGGCCCTCCCGCATTGCGGGGGTTGCGGGGGCGGCCGCTACGCCACTACTTCCAACCAAGAAGACTTTCGGGAGGTTCACGTGCGTTGATATCCAGTTTTTCAACGGTTTCCCCCCGTTTCTCTCGGCTTCTTTGGTGGAGCTAAAAAGAGAAGAGCCAGAAGAGGTTCGCACCCCAGATGTGCGCCTAGGTTCTCGCAGTCTAACCTGGTGAGCTTTTCTTGCCAAAAGTCGGGGGAAATTGGGAAATTTGAAGCATTGTGAAGACTTTATGAACGAAAAAAACTCCATTGTAAAATAAGTACCTTGAAATGTGGTGCTTTATTCGAAAAATTTCCGATTTCAATAGGGGGGTTATCGTGTTCCATGAATCGCCTTGAGGCGACACCTCTGCATTCCTCCACCTCTACTTTCCAATACATCTGAGAACACAACCAGGCATGTAACATGCACTTCCCACCCCTCTTCATCTTAACAGAGTGCGAAATCGTGTTTTTTACTGTTTGTTTTAATTTGTACAAAATCTTGTTTACACCTTAATAACTTTCCCGCATACTGAACATTCATGTAGCATGATTTTCTTGTTTCATGTTTCAAAAATATCCACATAGACAAAGTTAATACGCAGTGTAAATTTCATGTCTCAATCGCTTTTGTACAAAAGTTACATACATTCAAAATCTCGGTTACGTGACTTTTCGGACACCCTGTATATATTTAATAATAATACATTTTTAAAATTTAGAGATTTACTTATTATGTGCAATAAAATAATAACTATGTAATTATATCATATAATAATTTGTATACGGTAATTTCTCGATTAAAAAACCATTCCAAACAAGTCAAACAGTTGTCCGGAGACCTGTGCCCGGTCGTCCAAGGGTTACCGCGCCCTCTGATGATCGATATATTGCTATAGTAGCCAAGCGGAATCGGCGAGCGACCTCCACAACTGTTACATCCATGGTTGCAGCGGCACTTGGTAAGACAATATCTGCCAGTACTCTGCGCCGAAGGCTCCACATAAAGGGAATGTACGCCCGAGTACCACGTGTTTGTGTTGCACTAACCGTCCAAGCCAGAGGGGCAAGATTAAAGTGGTGTCGTCAACATGTCAATTGGACTGTCTCAGATTGGTGCAACGTCCTGTTCACGGACGAGTCCAGATTTGCCCTGGAATCAGATGATAAGCGTGTAAGGTTCTGGAGAGAACGAGGCACACGCAATCAGGGCAAAGAACATCATCGAACATCACGCATTCAGAGGTGGCAGCGTCATGGTGTGGGCTGGAATTTCAATGGGATATCGTACCGAGCTGCACATCTTTAAAGGCGGTTCTGTGACGGCTGCGCAGTATCGGGATGAAGTGCTAGACCCCATTGTGAGACTCTACGCCGCAGCAGTTGGTCCCGATTTCCTCCTTATGGACGATAATACCCGTCCCCATCGAGCCAACATCGTTGACGAGTACCTGGAAAGTGAGGGAATTTCTCGTATGAAGTGGCCGGCGTATTCCCCCGACCTAAATTCCATTGAAAACCTTTGGGATGCCCTCGGGCGTGATGTCTCTGTACGTTTACCTCCTCCAGCCAGTATGAGAGAGTTGGAAACTGCCCTAATGGAGGAATGGCCATTGCTCGTATCTGCGATGGTTGATCACCTCATTGAAAGCATGGAAAATGGTTGTAAAGTTTGTGTGAAGGTCCGGGGTGGTCACATACCATATTAATGTAAGTTTTGTTTTGGTCACATATCATATTACTGTAAATTTTGTTCGGCTTGTTTGGCTTTAAACATCATTATGTTAATGACCCAAATGTGACGTCATCATAGTATAACTTACGAAAAGTAATTTTTTTTTTCATCTTTGTACGCAATTCTTGTGCAATTTTGTGTTAATCAAAGCTTTACTTTTCCATTTTTGTTGATTTTACCATCGGGTGCTTAACTTCTGGAAGCGTGTTTATCTCTTTAATACAATAAACATATACAATAAATAACAATTGTTGCAGTAAACCAGGTCAAATTTTCAGAATATGCCACTGCTGGATTGCTGAAATGTCACTTCCTTTCAGAATTTTCTTCAGTCAGGGAAATAAAAAAAAATCACAAGATGTAGATTGGGCTAGTATGGAGCATAGTGGAACCACCATAGTCTAGTTGGTAGGGTGTTTGACTGCCATATGGGAGACCTGGGTTTGATGGGTGATCTAAAGTTAGAAAGTTTCTGAAGAATGACGCTGCTCAAATCACCTCGAAGTAAATGATTGAAATCGAGAATGTGTTGGGCAGTACATCCATGACCTCATGGTATGGTGCTATGTGGACAGGGGGATATGCAGAACAGTGTGTGATTTGGCTTTAGTATGACCGCATGTCCACAAGTCAATGCTAGAGTGTCTAAATGCCTCCACACTCATTTCATCCAGTGTTCGTCCTTTCGTCACAAAACAAAGTGTGCAAAAGGTTTGCCCATGGTGAAAATGTCTGAATTTGTTTACTATACATTTCCGTCCGATCAGAAGTTCCGAAAAATTGGGAGAGCAAATCTTATCGAAAATACAAAATTTCAGGTAACACGAAAAATGGAGAAATTGTTAAACCTCTCTCCCCGAAATTCGTATTGTTTGATTACAACGCCACCTCTCGGAAATGTTCTGTTTCGTAAACAAAGAGTAAACCTCCGACCGCGCAAGTACAACCTTAGTGACAATGAAGTTCGACCAGTCACAAATATAGGAGTGCGTTGTGAAAGAAGGAGAACACATGCATATGCTGAACATATTTTATTCAGCAGGCTACATGGAACAAAGGAAAACATAAATTTCCGCTGCAACGCAGCAATGTATGGTGTCCACACAAAATAAAACATTTTCGTCCATCTACACGTGACATTGAAGTTCGACCACTGTTAGAGGGGATCCTGTTTACCATGGTGTGACGCCGCCCCGTCGGCGAATAACTGTGGCAATGCGTCGGGGCATGCTGCGGACGAGTCGTTCAAGGTATTCCACATCGATGCGGTGCCATTCCTCCTGCAGGCAGGCGATAAGAGCAGCCACTGTCGTGGGTCCCCTCTGTTGCACACGTCGCTTAAGAACACGCCACACATTCTCAATGGGCGAGAGGTCGGGAGATGGTGGCCATGGCAGAGTTCGCACGTGTTGGCGAGTCAACCATTCTCTTCTCAGCCGCGCTGTATGAGGCCTGGCATTGTCGTGTTGAAAGATGAGACGCCGCCTGTGGAACAGGTGCCTTCGCACTGTGGGAAGATGCCGCTCTAGTATGCGTGTATAGGCGTGTGCATTCACAATGCCCTCACAGACGTGTAGTGGGCCAACACCAGATGCCGTCATGCATCCCCATACCATCACTGACGCAGGTTTCTGTACCCGACATGCATACCATTTTACTTCATTCTGTTCCTCCTTCCGACAAATGACTGTTTTCCGTATTTTCCCGTACACAACATTGAAAATGGATTCGTCCGTCCACAAAACCCTGTTCCACTGCCGAAATGTCCATCCCGTACATTCGTGCCCACCGTAGTCGATTGCCTTTATTCAACATGGAAAGGAAGGGTTTACGTTTCGCCTTGTACACTCGGTAACCGCATCGCTGTAGGTAACGGCGAATAGTTCTGGTTGACACTTCAATGTGAAAGCGTTCTCGAGTCCACGGTCGTAATTCGGCCACAGAAACATGATTGTTGGTCTGGATATAGCGCCTAAATATCCGTAGGTCACGCACGCTCAGCAGGCGTTTTCGACCGGGGGCCTTACCTGGCTCTGTAGTATCCGTATTTTGGTGGTGTTTGATGATGCAGTGGACGGTTGACTTGGGTAAGTTCAGTTGGCGCCCTATTTCCCGTTCACTGAGTCCATCCCGTTGCAACTCCACCACTCTTCTCCTCACGGTGTTGTCAATAGGTTTGCCCCTGGCCATGGTGATGATGCACTGCGGTTCCTCGGTGCACAGCACGCGCTTATATACGGCGGACTCCCTTATCGTGTCCGTGACGTCATGCTTCCGTCGAATGCGCCACTATCTGGAATTTCCGTATGGGTCTGGTGCCTGGTCGAAGTTCAATGTCACGCGTATTGTTCCCCGTTTTCGTTCTTTACGTGAGCTTGGGTGCAACATGCTGGAATCACGATTCTTGCCTGCTCACACGCCTCCTCTTACACACATGCGTCACTTCTGCGGGTCACCCATTCCACCGCCTATGCCTCTGTGCATTTAATCACGTATTCCTTTCTGGTCGAACTTCATTGTCACCAAGGTTGTAGTAAAGCACTGGGTGTTTACAAAATGTAATCAATGACGGCTAGTACCCACACATTCGCACACATTATTAGCACTTTACCAATTAGGACGACGTTTACAAACAATGAAGTAAGTGGCGGCTTGTAATCACACATTCGCGATTATCTCGAAAACGGCTCGTTTGCAGACCCATGTTTACTGATACTTTTTTGCTTCTATTATCGTGTACTTTCACCTGTATCAGTTTGCGCTATTACTTATGAGACACCCTGTGTGTGTGTGTGTGTATATATATATATATATATATATATATATATATATATACACCTTACATTTATACTCGCCCACCGTAATCTATCAATTTAGAGCTTCTCCCCACCCGGTCGTAAAATTTCTGGCGCCGCCCTTGATAAGCACTTGTGCGTTAGATCCAGTGAGTTCTTTCAGATTCGTTTCTACTATACGGACTTCACCCACGGAAGCTGCCAAAGTGTTCGTGGACGATTGAAGCTTTCGTATGGAATAAGAGAGAAAGGACAGGTTTGTTGAGATGTATGCCAATTCGACTTTTAAGGAGCGATCCATCAACAGTTCTTGTAGAATTTCGAGATCATCTACTACAACAGCTTCATTTGGGTAATATTTCCCCCCAATAGGATCATAGGCGAGGCGCCAGAAGTCTGCCAGCGAGCGTGTTCAAAGACAAAACAAACCTAGCACTCTCGATATGAAAGAGGTGCGGAGAATAAGCATTTCTCCTTCGAGGATTTCGAGGTAGCTGAAGGCAATAAGCGATTTTATGTATTTGAAATGAAAATTCGCAAAATATGTATTTACATACGGAAAACTGGAAAATATGTGTTTTTATGTAAAATAATATTTGCTGTGTTGACATATAAGGCTATGATCAAAATTCTGGCAACGGGGGCCTTTATCTTATCGCAGAAAAAAAAAAACATTTATTTACCTAATGCTCCGTTCCCTAGTCATAATACCTTTGTTGACGTATGCCTGAAGATTTTGTATTTATGCACTTTGAAATGTAAATTTTAAAGAACGGATAAATATGGATAAAAATGTACAGTAATAACCCTCTATTCCGCACTGCACCCCTTAAAAGAGCTAATCCCTAGAGAATAGTTGTCTCCTGCTAAAAGAACCATATAGCTATTGTTCATATGAAGCAGTGCAATTGTAGGTGCTCTGAAATTCGCCCATCCCAACAGCAATTTCTGGATCCGCCACTGTACACACATTGCTTTACAGTGACGCCCATCACGTGAACATTTGGTCAAGTGACTGTGGCGTCTTTCTGTTATCTGTACTAATCCATTCTACTGTATCTATTCTCTGAATGTTCTTTCGTCTATTTGGTAGAATTATTGTGACAGCGCAGAATCGGAATCTTCAAATGGGCTTTCTCTTAAAACCGTTATTATGGGCTTTAGAGACATACTTGCAGGAAAAAGTTATCCTTCCCGAAAATATATGCAAATTCAGACACGGCGATTGATAGCATGGCTCTTATTCAGAGTAAAAGAAGAGGAGACAAACTTTGGTGAGGTCTATCTGTCGTCCATGGCTTTGCGGGAAGGAAATGGGAGTCTCAAAAAGTAATAATCGATGTTCTGTTAGATACGAACAATGAGATGTCTATAAAGAACAGCGAAAGGACAATCACAGGACCTTGGATACCAGTTACAGAGCATCTCTATCTTCCCAGATTGTCAGAAAGTTAAGGAAATTCCTAAGTCACGTAATGACTAAAACAACTCTCAATGTATATTTTGTTAACGAATGTAGGAAACCAGATCATTTTTTTAAAACTTTTGAATAAAACACTTCGCGAACTGTGGAGATAAGTGATAGAAAATTACACGTGAAGAGAGCACCAGACTGCCCGATCTCAACTACTGTACACATAAAAAAGCAGATGGTCATTTGTTGGTACAGGCCCGTAGCTAGTAATTCTTATGAGGGGGGGGGCGAAGTAAATCCCAGAGGGAGGACATTTTTATTACGTTGGGTCGCTTTGGCACATGTAGCGGGGTACACAGGAGTGCGTGCTCCCACCCCCCAAAGGATAAGTAACCGGAAAGGGATGATATCGTGAAACTTAAACGAACAAGAAAAGTTCAAGCAACATCAAATAAGAATCATTCCATAATAACATTTCGGTTAATAGACAATCAATACGCACCAACAGTTTTTGGCCTTCCTGCAGAACTGATTATAAATCGTGCTTCATAATGTTTCCCTCCAGTTTCCAGTATGTTAGATTTTTACGCATAAAGAATCTAACGAGAATCCAACACCACCACTATGTTAAGTGTTATGCAAAGAAAAATCGAATAAATTAAATAATAATTGTTACATGTTATCAGTAGTATTGATGTACGCCAAGGCCTGTTTGTGCCCTCGGGCGTTTAATATTCGCAATTCATTTGCACGGGTTTTAATTAATTCGCATGTACTTAGAATTCATTAGCAAGTACTTAGAATACTTTACATTTATGTATTTGCATGTTTATAACTTTTTATGAATATATAATTATTTATTTTATGAAAAATATGTATATAGAAGGTAATTAGAGGTACTAAACGCTATGCATATGGTTTTATATTCATTACTGCAAAGTATGTAATGTATGAAACTATAATAATTAATGTTTATAATATTGAAAATAAGTTTTCTATGGTTTATGAACCGCTATGAACGGTGGTAATGGCTGTAGGTACAGGTTCAATTACGATTGGGGACGGTCCCGGTACTCGAACCAGCGATATGTAATATTATTAATTAGTACTATGTAATAATTGCATTATATTATGAAACACGATGGTGCAACACGCTAGACAGAATACTGTCTCAGAATTTCGACTCGGCTGTGATGCCAGACAGAGAGAAAGAATTAATATTCCACGCAGGTAGAGAAGAAAGGAATTTTGGGGGAAGTGCGTTCAAGGTCAAATGACGTCAGAACGTCAGAACAAAGGAAGAACCTGATTGACCAATCAGAGAACGCGTCGGTAGATTTTCAGAACCGGTTTTTTCAAGGTTAACCAGTACGCAATAACAGGGGAAAGCTATGCAATACTGTAGGGCAGGGGAGGGATTCAACCAGACAACAAAGGATGTCTGAGAATGCGCAGCAAGGGTCAAATCTCTGAAGCTATGCGGTTTCCGCCGCCAATTAATATTCCGCTCAGGTTTGCCTCCAAGGCACAGGACGCTTTAGCGCAGGGTTTTTTTTATCTGTACTATGAAGAAGGGAGAGCTATTAGGGACGGGGCCTACAGTTTTCACCATTTGCTTTTATCACGGGGTAACGAACCTAGGACCCTTTGATTATTGATTTAGGTAGTAAATGTATGTTACTGTGTGCTATTTAACTTAATTTTGAGTTTATTTTTTACCAAACTTTGACTTTATGTCAAACATTTTCACAGCTTATCCTTATTTTTACAAAAATAACACTATTTGTACTATTCAGGCAACATTTTTGATTAAATTTTGGACTCGCAAAGATATTTTTACAACTTTTTAACTTATTATTTTACAATTTTATGTTAATTTTTTACCAAAATAACACTATTTGTACTATTCAGGCAACACTTTTATTAAATTTTGGACTCAAAGACATTTTTTCAACTTTTAACTTATTATTTTACAACTTTAAGTTAATTTTTTACCAAAATAACACTATTTGTACTATTCAAGCAACATTTTTTATTAAATTTTGGACTCACAAAGACATTTTTTTTCTACGTTTAACTTATTATTTTACAACTTTATATTAATTTTTTACCAAAATAACACTATTTGTACTAATCAGGCAACATTTTTTATTAAATTTTGGACTCACAAAGACATTTTTTCAACTTTTAACTTATTATTTTACAACTTTATGTTAATTTTTACCAAAATAACACTGTTTGTACTATTCAGGCAACATTTTTTATTAAATTTTGTATATACAAAGAGATTTTTTCAACTTTTAATTTATTATTTACAAGTTTATGCCTATTTTTTACTCAAATAACACAATTCTATCTGTTCAGGAAAGACTTTTAGTTACATTTTCGACACACAAAGTGTGTGTTCTCAACTTCTATCTGTTTATTTCACAAGTTTAGGCTTATTATTACCAAAATAACACAATTCAAGCTGTTCAGGAAAGACTTTTAGTTATATTTTCGACACACAGAGTGTGTGATCTCAATTTCTATCTGTTTATTTCACAAGTTTAGGCTTATTATTACCAAAATAATACAATTCAATCTGTTCAGGAAAGACTTTTAGTCGCATTTTCGACACACAGAGTGTGTGATCTCAACTTCTATCTGTTTATTTCACAAGTTTAGGCTTATTATTACTCAAATAACACAATTCTATCTGTTCAGGAAAGATTTTTAGTTACATTTTCGACACACAAAGTGTGTGTTCTCAACTTTTATTTGTTTATTTTACAAGTTTAGCCTAATATTTACTCAAATGACACTATTTATATTATTCAGGCACCATTTTTATTACATTTTGGACTCTCAAAGACACACACACACACACACACACACACAGAGAGATAGAGAGAGAGAGAGAGAGAGAGAGAGAGAGAGAGATTTTTTTTCAAGTTTACAGGATTATTCTCCAAGTTTACTCAAATAACACAATTTAGATGTGTTTTGAATTATATTTTGGATGCAAAGGTATGTTTTGACAAGTTCTACCCTTTTATTTTACAAGTTTAGGCTTATTATTACTCAAATAACACAATTTAATCCAGTCAGGAAGGATTTGTTATTATATTTTGGATGCACAAAGAGATGTTTTCAACTTTTTTTTACTGATTTTTTGCAGGGTACGTATTAATTTTTATTTATTTTGTTTTGTATTATATATACATTTACAAATTTTTAACTTAGAGTTTAGTATTTATTTAATTTTTTCAAAAACACTAAAAAAGTACTTATAGCTAAAATGTAAGCCACAGAATATATTATTATTATTATTAGGGTTTACTGATTTCCACTATGCTATTTTTGGTTCTGTATTTCTATATGTATTTATTTAGGGCAGGTTACGCCTGCTACATAGGAAAGTTTGTTTATTTTAGAGTTTGCTGAGTATTTTGTTACTTTTATACTAGGTAAAGTTTCCAAAATATATCAGGTAGGGCTCCATCCATATACTTTTGTTTTTGCTGTTTGGAGATGATGCGATCAGCATCACTCTCCATCTGCTTTTTATTTTATGTACCCAATATTATTTTGAGGCTTAGTGAATTCTAGAGCCTATTTATGCAGGAGAGAGGAGAGAGGACTTGAAAATTTTGATCTCAGACAACCCACAACTATTTGTCAGAGTATTTTAAAGGATATTTTATATTTATTATGTGCCACTAGAATATCAAAGCTTGCTTAATTTTTATGTCTGTAACGCTGTTATTGTATTTCTAGCTAAGGCTTACTGGATAAAGTACACGAAATGTTTATCATTTCAACTATTTGCTTTTATACGAAGCCAAATTTTTAGTGTAACGAAAATTATTGTGTGTCTATAAAGACTGAAATACCTTTCCCGATGGGTCCATAACTGGACGCTTACGAACATTGTTCCTTTTATTTTAAAAAAATATAACCATTTATCAATATATTGACAATTCACAGGACAAGACGAAGTTCACAGACGACTGACTATATGGACCATAGGTCCACTTGCTAAATTTTTTTCTATGCTAGAAGAATAATTTAGCCTTATAGCCTTTTTCAAGGTATTTTAGAAGTATTACTGGTTTTTTGGGTGCATCAACATTTGGGTTATTTCCATTTGGTTTATTATACGAGGCTACAATCACTATCTGAACACTGAAATTCTCTGATTGAAACTAAAACCTTAGGCTGTAACTAGGGACTTAGTATGTGTATAACGACAATTTATAGGACAACACGATTTTTACAAAGGATTGTAGGTGATGTAGGCCCACACGCCAGAGCTTTGTTAATCTGCAAGAAGCATTTACAGCTAATGCTACGAGGAAATGAGGTTGATTTTTTACTGTTTCAAAAGAATGCTATTTTTTTATACACCCTATATTTGCTTTTTCAAGTAACTACATGTGCCAGAAGCACTTACAGGCCAACTCTAACTAAACTTCGATTTATGTAAATGTAGCAAGAACTATATTTCTGAGGAAGCACGCAAAAGCAGATTACCAGATTAAAGTATCAGAAAAACAGATTTTTCTATGCAAGTATTTTTTTATTGACTGAATTATTTAACAGATCAAACAGGAAGACTGCAAATTTCATTAAATGTAGGTCTATCGTATAGGTGGTTTCAGAGATATAAAAAGAACAAATATAAGATTTCGCTTTTTTTTTGCTTCTGAGGCTAATCGCGACGCTAAGGGTAAATGGCGAGGAAATGTAACGGAGGAGAAACAGTCCCAAAAGATATGGGCTGCATGTAAGTTAATACCACAGAGATATTACAGTAGGTGTAGGTTCTACCACCAGAACTTTTCTATTATAATAATACTGGTTATGCTGTACTGTTAACTAAAGATGCTGATATTTGAGAAACTTAAAAGCTTATTTGCAAAATTTTAGATAAATAATAATCTGTTAGACTGTAAACATATTTTATATCCATTCTGCAAAAGATCCGATGACAAAATTTAAAAATTGTAATCGCCCAGACAGGGATTCGAACCCTGGTCAGATAGGTTAAAAGCCTAACGCTATACTAACTAAACTATCTGGGCACAAGGTATTCTTTTCTTGAAAAGTTTGTTATGTTAAGAAATATATTGAAACATTTGAGAACAATCTTGGTCTGGTTCGACAGAGAAGGAGACAACATTTCCAATTTTTACAGACTGGGTGTATTTTTCCACTATAGAGGCCTTCACTATATGTAATTCGAAATGCTAAAGTTCATTTAGCTTCCAAAATTGAGGTAAATATTGTGTTTGGCGAGATTAACAAGTTACAATTATATCCAGTTACGGACAAATAAAGCTAAAACTCTCAGATTTACTGTACTAGCCAAGTTTTAGTAACATTTTTCTCACTTTAGTACAAATACCAAAGAAATAGGTATATTTTATTTATAATTTGACAAAATGTACTAGTATTTAATTCACAAAGTTAGGTAAAGAACAGTATTTTTTAAAAATATTGTTACTGCCTTCAAATTTTATGTTATTTAGCCACTAACAACTGGTTTACACTGTTTGGCATCCTTTAAATAGGAAAAGAAGGAATTATTTGTTTAGTATTTTTACTACTTTATATTTATTTAAGAAAACAATTCTACAGTTTAACTTAATTTTTAACAAATTGTTAGATCTACTAATTTATATATCAAAGTTATGTTATTTAGAGTGTATGAAGGCGTATAAAGTTAATATTTGTACTTATCAGTTCAACTAACAATTATATTTTACACACAAAAGATAATGTTTACAGTTAAATTATTTGAATCAGAGAATAATATTTTACAGTAATTGATTCATTCAGCACTAGTCAGTACTTTTATGCATCTGAAAGTTTTCTTAATTTTCTATTACGCATGCTATTTTGGGCTATTCTTAAAATGTATTTCTAAGGCAAACTGATTTAATTTTCTGCTTATAATGCAAAGTTGACATAGTTTTCGCACAATGCATTGTACATTTGTTATATCCTCTACTTACAATCCATATATTATGCTTATTTAATGTATAACTAACTAAGTCTCTAGCCTTTTTACACCCGAATGTTTATGACTGCAGCAACACATGCCTTTCATCTGTCCCTGTCCTGAGGAAGATCTATATACTCCTTTCCTTCCCTACCAATTTCCTTTAGGTCCATCTCTACATTATCCCTCCATCTTTGTTTTGGTTTTTCTATTGGTCTTTTACCATCAGGTTTTCCAACAAGAATCCTGTATACTCTTTTTTCCTCTCCCATATGTACCACATGATCTACACACCTAAGTCTTTTTGATTTAAGCATTCTAATAATATCTGGACATGAATACAAATTATGTACTTCTAAATTATGTAATTTTCTCCATTTATCTGTCTACTCATCTGTTTTAGGCCCAAATATTTTCCTAGGGATTTTATTTTCAAATACTCTCAATTTATGTTCCTTTTTCAATGTAAGGGACCAAGTTTGTTTACTGTATTTAACTTTCATTTTTTGTAATTAACAAAAATTAAAAGCTTATACTGTAGTTATTATATATTTTTCTATCAGCTTATTTTGAAATTAATATTATTAGGTATAGTCTTTGATTTATAACTATATTGCTTTTCTATCAATTTATCTAAGAGTACACGCAGACAAACATATGTGTACACACTTTTATGTACATAGATATGCCTTTTTTCAATATTTTAGTATGAAGATTGCACTTTAGCTATTTAAGCAAGTGTAGGAAAGGTAGGATTTCTGAGAATTTGTTGCAGGATTTTGTTGTCCAAGTATAGATGAGAACTGAACTGGGAGACTGTTTTGAACCTTTTCATGATAGTTTGCATGTGAACTGTATGCAAATTGAGCACTATTGACTGTGCATGCTTCTAAGTTTTGCTGTTATTTCACATCAACTTTGTGAGACTGTAGTCAGTTTTCCCTTTTCAAGTAGTTTTTATTGATTGTATTTGTATATGTTTTGGGGACTTAGCAGTTTTATGTTATGACGCAGTTTGTTGTAGAATATTTTTACATGATTGTTTTGAGATATTGAGTGTCTGCTGTTTTACTTGTAATTATTTTCCTTCTTGTGTTGTGTATTTGACTATATTTTGTCCAAGTTCGTAGTATTTAGAATAATTGTTATTGACTTGTAGATGTAGGGAGTAATAATCGTTTGCAAGATGCTCTATACTTTAGTCTGAACATTATTCTTAGTGTTCACTTTTGAACCCTTAGTATTCTGGTAGTATTATTAATGTAGAGGTAAATTAGGCTGAAATGTAGGCATTTTTCTGATAAATTATACTCACTTAGTTGTTTCAGCAGGTAGAAGTTGCATGATGGTTTACTGCTGATGATGTTAATTTGCTCTTCTTATGTACTACGTATGATGTAGCTTACTTGAGTAATTGGAATTTTCTACCGAAAAAAGGATTGCTTGTCTATTTTATTCCTATGTTGTTGAGTTTGTCCATAAGCAAGCCATGTTTTTACTCTATCCTATGCCTTGGAAGAATCTAGATATATTGTGTTTGCAGTTTTATGTTTCTCTAAGGTTTCACCTATGTAGTTTTTTAAACTTTGCTATGGGTGTGACTATTGATTTCTCTTTCTGGATGCCATGTTGGTTTCTGTGTATTCCTCTTGCTGCTTGAATTTGACTTAGGTTGTTTGCTTTTTTTCTTAGATCTTTGTTCAGTATTTTTTTATTTTTTTGAATTTTAATTATTTTAATTTTACATTAACTAACATATTTTACTTTAACAACAAAAGAATTTACTCTAGTATAAAAACTTCTACTAACAAAAATGTACTATTATAACTTTTAATTTTAGAAAATTGTATTTTTAAAACTTTAACTTTGAAAAATTTATTTTTAATTACTTTAATTTTACATTAACTAACATATTTTACATTAACAACAAAATAATTTGCCCTAGTATAAAAACTTCTACTAACAAAAATATACTATTATAACTTTTGATTTTAGAAAATTGTATTTTTAAAATTTTAAATTTGAAAAATTGAATTTTAACACACTTTGACTTTAACAATGTACTTTGATTTTTTTATGTAAAAGAATATTAAAAAATAAAAAAATACTGAACAAAGATCTAAGAAAAAAAGCAAACAACCTAAGTCAAATTCAAGCAGCAAGAGGAATGCACAGAAACCAACATGGCATCCAGAAAGAGAAATCAATAGTCACACCCATAGCAAAGTTTAAAAAACTACATAGGTGAAACCTTAGAGAAACATAAAACTGCAAACACAATATATCTAGATTCTTCCAAGGCATAGGATAGAGTAAAAACATGGCTTGCTTATGGACAAACTCAACAACATAGGAATAAAATAGACAAGCAATCCTTTTTTCGGTAGAAAATTCCAATTACTCAAGTAAGCTACATCATACGTAGTACATAAGAAGAGCAAATTAACATCATCAGCAGTAAACCATCATGCAACTTCTACCTGCTGAAACAACTAAGTGAGTATAATTTATCAGAAAAATGCCTACATTTCAGCCTAATTTACCTCTACATTAATAATACTACCAGAATACTAAGGGTTCAAAAGTGAACACTAAGAATAATGTTCAGACTAAAGTATAGAGCATCTTGCAAACGATTATTACTCCCTACATCTACAAGTCAATAACAATTATTCTAAATACTACGAACTTGGACAAAATATAGTCAAATACACAACACAAGAAGGAAAATAATTACAAGTAAAACAGCAGACACTCAATATCTCAAAACAATCATGTAAAAATATTCTACAACAAACTGCGTCATAACATAAAACTGCTAAGTCCCCAAAACATATACAAATACAATCAATAAAAACTACTTGAAAAGGGAAAACTGACTACAGTCTCACAAAGTTGATGTGAAATAACAGCAAAACTTAGAAGCATGCACAGTCAATAGTGCTCAATTTGCATACAGTTCACATGCAAACTATCATGAAAAGGTTCAAAACAGTCTCCCAGTTCAGTTCTCATCTATACTTGGACAACAAAATCCTGCAACAAATTCTCAGAAATCCTACCTTTCCTACACTTGCTTAAATAGCTAAAGTGCAATCTTCATACTAAAATATTGAAAAAAGGCATATCTATGTACATAAAAGTGTGTACACATATGTTTGTCTGCGTGTACTCTTAGATAAATTGATAGAAAAGCAATATAGTTATAAATCAAAGACTATACCTAATAATATTAATTTCAAAATAAGCTGATAGAAAAATATATAATAACTACAGTATAAGCTTTTAATTTTTGTTAATTACAAAAAATGAAAGTTAAATACAGTAAACAAACTTGGTCCCTTACATTGAAAAAGGAACATAAATTGAGAGTATTTGAAAATAAAATCCCTAGGAAAATATTTGGGCCTAAAACAGATGAGTAGACAGATAAATGGAGAAAATTACATAATTTAGAAGTACATAATTTGTATTCATGTCCAGATATTATTAGAATGCTTAAATCAAAAAGACTTAGGTGTGTAGATCATGTGGTACATATGGGAGAGGAAAAAAGAGTATACAGGATTCTTGTTGGAAAACCTGATGGTAAAAGACCAATAGAAAAACCAAAACAAAGATGGAGGGATAATGTAGAGATGGACCTAAAGGAAATTGGTAGGGAAGGAAAGGAGTATATAGATCTTCCTCAGGACAGGGACAGATGAAAGGCATGTGTTGCTGCAGTCATAAACATTCGGGTGTAAAAAGGCTAGAGACTTAGTTAGTTATACATTAAATAAGCATAATATATGGATTGTAAGTAGAGGATATAACAAATGTACAATGCATTGTGCGAAAACTATGTCAACTTTGCATTATAAGCAGAAAATTAAATCAGTTTGCCTTAGAAATACATTTTAAGAATAGCCCAAAATAGCATGCGTAATAGAAAATTAAGAAAACTTTCAGATGCATAAAAGTACTGACTAGTGCTGAATGAATCAATTACTGTAAAATATTATTCTCTGATTCAAATAATTTAACTGTAAACATTATCTTTTGTGTGTAAAATATAATTGTTAGTTGAACTGATAAGTACAAATATTAACTTTATACGCCTTCATACACTCTAAATAACATAACTTTGATATATAAATTAGTAGATCTAACAATTTGTTAAAAATTAAGTTAAACTGTAGAATTGTTTTCTTAAATAAATATAAAGTAGTAAAAATACTAAACAAATAATTCCTTCTTTTCCTATTTAAAGGATGCCAAACAGTGTAAACCAGTTGTTAGTGGCTAAATAACATAAAATTTGAAGGCAGTAACAATATTTTTAAAAAATACTGTTCTTTACCTAACTTTGTGAATTAAATACTAGTACATTTTGTCAAATTATAAATAAAATATACCTATTTCTTTGGTATTTGTACTAAAGTGAGAAAAATGTTACTAAAACTTGGCTAGTACAGTAAATCTGAGAGTTTTAGCTTTATTTGTCCGTAACTGGATATAATTGTAACTTGTTAATCTCGCCAAACACAATATTTACCTCAATTTTGGAAGCTAAATGAACTTTAGCATTTCGAATTACATATAGTGAAGGCCTCTATAGTGGAAAAATACACCCAGTCTGTAAAAATTGGAAATGTTGTCTCCTTCTCTGTCGAACCAGACCAAGATTGTTCTCAAATGTTTCAATATATTTCTTAACATAACAAACTTTTCAAGAAAAGAATACCTTGTGCCCAGATAGTTTAGTTAGTATAGCGTTAGGCTTTTAACCTATCTGACCAGGGTTCGAATCCCTGTCTGGGCGATTACAATTTTTAAATTTTGTCATCGGATCTTTTGCAGAATGGATATAAAATATGTTTACAGTCTAACAGATTATTATTTATCTAAAATTTTGCAAATAAGCTTTTAAGTTTCTCAAATATCAGCATCTTTAGTTAACAGTACAGCATAACCAGTATTATTATAATAGAAAAGTTCTGGTGGTAGAACCTACACCTACTGTAATATCTCTGTGGTATTAACTTACATGCAGCCCATATCTTTTGGGACTGTTTCTCCTCCGTTACATTTCCTCGCCATTTACCCTTAGCGTCGCGATTAGCCTCAGAAGCAAAAAAAAAGCGAAATCTTATATTTGTTCTTTTTATATCTCTGAAACCACCTATACGATAGACCTACATTTAATGAAATTTGCAGTCTTCCTGTTTGATCTGTTAAATAATTCAGTCAATAAAAAAATACTTGCATAGAAAAATCTGTTTTTCTGATACTTTAATCTGGTAATCTGCTTTTGCGTGCTTCCTCAGAAATATAGTTCTTGCTACATTTACATAAATCGAAGTTTAGTTAGAGTTGGCCTGTAAGTGCTTCTGGCACATGTAGTTACTTGAAAAAGCAAATATAGGGTGTATAAAAAAATAGCATTCTTTTGAAACAGTAAAAAATCAACCTCATTTCCTCGTAGCATTAGCTGTAAATGCTTCTTGCAGATTAACAAAGCTCTGGCGTGTGGGCCTACATCACCTACAATCCTTTGTAAAAATCGTGTTGTCCTATAAATTGTCGTTATACACATACTAAGTCCCTAGTTACAGCCTAAGGTTTTAGTTTCAATCAGAGAATTTCAGTGTTCAGATAGTGATTGTAGCCTCGTATAATAAACCAAATGGAAATAACCCAAATGTTGATGCACCCAAAAAACCAGTAATACTTCTAAAATACCTTGAAAAAGGCTATAAGGCTAAATTATTCTTCTAGCATAGAAAAAAATTTAGCAAGTGGACCTATGGTCCATATAGTCAGTCGTCTGTGAACTTCGTCTTGTCCTGTGAATTGTCAATATATTGATAAATGGTTATATTTTTTTAAAATAAAAGGAACAATGTTCGTAAGCGTCCAGTTATGGACCCATCGGGAAAGGTATTTCAGTCTTTATAGACACACAATAATTTTCGTTACACTAAAAATTTGGCTTCGTATAAAAGCAAATAGTTGAAATGATAAACATTTCGTGTACTTTATCCAGTAAGCCTTAGCTAGAAATACAATAACAGCGTTACAGACATAAAAATTAAGCAAGCTTTGATATTCTAGTGGCACATAATAAATATAAAATATCCTTTAAAATACTCTGACAAATAGTTGTGGGTTGTCTGAGATCAAAATTTTCAAGTCCTCTCTCCTCTCTCCTGCATAAATAGGCTCTAGAATTCACTAAGCCTCAAAATAATATTGGGTACATAAAATAAAAAGCAGATGGAGAGTGATGCTGATCGCATCATCTCCAAACAGCAAAAACAAAAGTATATGGATGGAGCCCTACCTGATATATTTTGGAAACTTTACCTAGTATAAAAGTAACAAAATACTCAGCAAACTCTAAAATAAACAAACTTTCCTATGTAGCAGGCGTAACCTGCCCTAAATAAATACATATAGAAATACAGAACCAAAAATAGCATAGTGGAAATCAGTAAACCCTAATAATAATAATAATATATTCTGTGGCTTACATTTTAGCTATAAGTACTTTTTTAGTGTTTTTGAAAAAATTAAATAAATACTAAACTCTAAGTTAAAAATTTGTAAATGTATATATAATACAAAACAAAATAAATAAAAATTAATACGTACCCTGCAAAAAATCAGTAAAAAAAAGTTGAAAACATCTCTTTGTGCATCCAAAATATAATAACAAATCCTTCCTGACTGGATTAAATTGTGTTATTTGAGTAATAATAAGCCTAAACTTGTAAAATAAAAGGGTAGAACTTGTCAAAACATACCTTTGCATCCAAAATATAATTCAAAACACATCTAAATTGTGTTATTTGAGTAAACTTGGAGAATAATCCTGTAAACTTGAAAAAAAATCTCTCTCTCTCTCTCTCTCTCTCTCTCTCTCTCTATCTCTCTGTCTGTGTGTGTGTGTGTGTGTGTCTTTGAGAGTCCAAAATGTAATAAAAATGGTGCCTGAATAATATAAATAGTGTCATTTGAGTAAATATTAGGCTAAACTTGTAAAATAAACAAATAAAAGTTGAGAACACACACTTTGTGTGTCGAAAATGTAACTAAAAATCTTTCCTGAACAGATAGAATTGTGTTATTTGAGTAATAATAAGCCTAAACTTGTGAAATAAACAGATAGAAGTTGAGATCACACACTCTGTGTGTCGAAAATGCGACTAAAAGTCTTTCCTGAACAGATTGAATTGTATTATTTTGGTAATAATAAGCCTAAACTTGTGAAATAAACAGATAGAAATTGAGATCACACACTCTGTGTGTCGAAAATATAACTAAAAGTCTTTCCTGAACAGCTTGAATTGTGTTATTTTGGTAATAATAAGCCTAAACTTGTGAAATAAACAGATAGAAGTTGAGAACACACACTTTGTGTGTCGAAAATGTAACTAAAAGTCTTTCCTGAACAGATAGAATTGTGTTATTTGAGTAAAAAATAGGCATAAACTTGTAAATAATAAATTAAAAGTTGAAAAAATCTCTTTGTATATACAAAATTTAATAAAAAATGTTGCCTGAATAGTACAAACAGTGTTATTTTGGTAAAAATTAACATAAAGTTGTAAAATAATAAGTTAAAAGTTGAAAAAATGTCTTTGTGAGTCCAAAATTTAATAAAAAATGTTGCCTGATTAGTACAAATAGTGTTATTTTGGTAAAAAATTAATATAAAGTTGTAAAATAATAAGTTAAACGTAGAAAAAAATGTCTTTGTGAGTCCAAAATTTAATAAAAAATGTTGCTTGAATAGTACAAATAGTGTTATTTTGGTAAAAAATTAACTTAAAGTTGTAAAATAATAAGTTAAAAGTTGAAAAAATGTCTTTGAGTCCAAAATTTAATAAAAGTGTTGCCTGAATAGTACAAATAGTGTTATTTTGGTAAAAAATTAACATAAAATTGTAAAATAATAAGTTAAAAAGTTGTAAAAATATCTTTGCGAGTCCAAAATTTAATAAAAAATGTTGCCTGAATAGTACAAATAGTGTTATTTTTGTAAAAATAAGGATAAGCTGTGAAAATGTTTGACATAAAGTCAAAGTTTGGTAAAAAATAAACTCAAAATTAAGTTAAATAGCACACAGTAACATACATTTACTACCTAAATCAATAATCAAAGGGTCCTAGGTTCGTTACCCCGTGATAAAAGCAAATGGTGAAAACTGTAGGCCCCGTCCCTAATAGCTCTCCCTTCTTCATAGTACAGATAAAAAAAACCCTGCGCTAAAGCGTCCTGTGCCTTGGAGGCAAACCTGAGCGGAATATTAATTGGCGGCGGAAACCGCATAGCTTCAGAGATTTGACCCTTGCTGCGCATTCTCAGACATCCTTTGTTGTCTGGTTGAATCCCTCCCCTGCCCTACAGTATTGCATAGCTTTCCCCTGTTATTGCGTACTGGTTAACCTTGAAAAAACCGGTTCTGAAAATCTACCGACGCGTTCTCTGATTGGTCAATCAGGTTCTTCCTTTGTTCTGACGTTCTGACGTCATTTGACCTTGAACGCACTTCCCCCAAAATTCCTTTCTTCTCTACCTGCGTGGAATATTAATTCTTTCTCTCTGTCTGGCATCACAGCCGAGTCGAAATTCTGAGACAGTATTCTGTCTAGCGTGTTGCACCATCGTGTTTCATAATATAATGCAATTATTACATAGTACTAATTAATAATATTACATATCGCTGGTTCGAGTACCGGGACCGTCCCCAATCGTAATTGAACCTGTACCTACAGCCATTACCACCGTTCATAGCGGTTCATAAACCATAGAAAACTTATTTTCAATATTATAAACATTAATTATTATAGTTTCATACATTACATACTTTGCAGTAATGAATATAAAACCATATGCATAGCGTTTAGTACCTCTAATTACCTTCTATATACATATTTTTCATAAAATAAATAATTATATATTCATAAAAAGTTATAAACATGCAAATACATAAATGTAAAGTATTCTAAGTACTTGCTAATGAATTCTAAGTACATGCGAATTAATTAAAACCCGTGCAAATGAATTGCGAATATTAAACGCCCGAGGGCACAAACAGGCCTTGGCGTACATCAATACTACTGTTATCTACACTTGATGATTTCTGTAAAAAAATGTAATAGTACATTTTATGTACTCGCTAAAACATTAAAACATGGGTCTCTTAGTGTAGGATCCTATTTGCTTCAAGGGGAGACTCTTGTATCATTACTACAGACAATGTTGGGCTACTGGTTACGTTAACCACTTTGCAAAATATTGTGTGAATTGTGTTATTTTGTTGTTGAAATACATTAGTTTTCCTCCCAACAAGCAAATAGGAAATCCTTGATTGATGATTGACTTCTTGGATTACAGTGTCATGATTAATATTTCACATTAAGTTGCATATAGGGAAATTTTTTACCCTCTTTACATTATGAATACTATGTTCCTGTGGTAAGAAACCAACCATAATAAGGAGAGCGAGGTCTCTGGGGCGCTTATCGCCACCACTGAGCAGAAGCCTACAAAGCCAAACATGAGGGTTTGTTATGCTGATACTGGTTTCTGCCACAGAATGACTTAGGACTTATGAATAAAATGAGGAGTAGGACCGAGCCTATGTATCGGTATCGGAAAGCATCGGTTGGAATTCATCTATCCATACCCAGTGGCGTCGCGTGCGGTTCGCAGACGAGTGTTCACAATAATGTTTTGTACTGAATGCAGATTTACTCCTCTTCCTTGTAACTTCATCTTCAATTGAAAAAGTAAGAATAACAGTTCCATTTATTTTCAACATTTACCCCCAAAATCGCGCTATATTAAAAGTAATGCAAGAAGGACCTAGAGGAAATTGCCCCTCTCCCGCTTAAAATCTGCCAGGTTTAGCGAATTCTCGCTAAAGTTTGCAATATGTAACAGACATTTTTGAGTCCCCTAGACATGCCTTGGACATGCTGCACTCTGGTGCCGAATGTAAGAAGTATTTCAGCTTGCATCAGTGTTCGCACAGCGAAGTGAACATCTTCGGGGTATAGTGGCCAACAGCCCCTTAGCTGTCAGCTCTAAGCAACACGCACAGCAATTGTGTTCAACGCCCTCCGTGGAAACACCGTTGGAGTCAGGGTTACCAACTATCTAGAGAAGTTATCAGACGTGAAAGAAGTCGTGTCAGAGTAAATTGTGTGTGTATACTCGTACATCATTTATTCTATCGAATAAATATACGTATGTGTGTGTGTATTTAATATGTACGTAATTTAAGACATATACATGAGTGCAAGTGATCATGCGAACATTATCAGGCGATGCGCCTGTCCATACCAACCGATACTTTTCCGGCATTTTGGTCTTTAACGGACTCTGCTAAAATGTCGCACTTTTACAGAGTCTAATTATCCAGGAAATTGTGCAATAGTATTCAAACTTTCTCTTTATTTTGCACGAAAAACTATATTTTGTGATTACATAATATCTGTTTTAATATTCTGATGTAATTTCTTGGTAAATAAGAAAATTTACAGGCCAATATTGGTCAATATTTTGAACAAATATTGAAATTTCCAAGTATAGGTGGGAATCGGAAAGAGTATCGGTATCAGTTCAAAGTGGTATCGGCTCAGTCCTAATTAGGAGAATCCACTCCACAGCAGAAGAGTTGATATATTTTTTTGTCGAAAAGTTAAGTTGTGCCTTAGGTATTTTAATAAACGTGTTACAGACACAATGTAATACAAATAAGTAGTATATACTTGTAATTTGAGAGATTGTCAGTCGAATTTACGCGTTCATTGTACACATTAAGAACAAAGAAACATTTTGTATTATTATGGCACATACTCTTTCAGTTGTAATGATTCTGATTCGACAGCCAGTGGCGTATATTGGGTACAAAATCTGCAGCTTGCCGTGTCGCTTTGGTTCGAAAAGTTGCATTAATTACTGAGGGTTCGCTTTCAATCGACGCGGAGATTTCAAATCGAAGCGACAAGCAACTCAAGCCCTTTTATTCTAAAGCAAACAACTCATTGCGCATGCAAGAATAACATACCGAGGCGAGACGATGCATGGTATTAAGAAAACGGCCCAGTCCAAGTGACGTGTGCATGTTGTCGTTTCGATCCGGTTCAAAAGGAAGTGTTCAGATTGAAGCGGCACGTCTCTTGAATGGAAACCAATCTTCAGAAATAAACAAAACCTTCCGAACCAAAGCGACATGACATGTTGCAAGTATCGTTTTGTCGCTTGCGTGTCGCTCGGACTGGGTCGTTTTATCATGTCGCCTCAGTCTGTTGTTTGCGCATGTGTGGTGAACGGTTTGCTTTAGATTGATTGTCACTTCGGTGTGAAATACAAATATCGCTTATCGCATAGGCTTTCCCTAAATTCCCCAGGCGCAAAGGCGAAGTTCATAGCATTATACGTATTTACCAGCATTTGACTTAACTTCTGCAGATTTGTTGGCAAAGATTCTTTCAGCGTACATTGTATTATAACAATATCACCAGTTTTATAGCATTCTATTTCCCTCGCTTTTCCACTTACAAAATAATTGATTATATTGGTTTGAGTTGGTGTTTTAAATCCACTTTATGCACAATAAGGCTAATCGGGACAGGACCTACAGACCTCGTGTACAAGGCGACGACGCTACCACTGCGCCATCTGGGAGACCCAATTGAGGATTGATTTATATCTAAACTTTTGTACGTTTTGAGTTCTTCGTGCGTGTACTGCCCATGTTGTATGTCTGCCTGCATGTACAACTGGCGGCCACAAATACACGTTTCCCCCCAATAATCTGCACTGCATTTGTTCATCCAAAGAATTCAACAATTTCACTCCTTCATGGTAAAACTTTAACAAATAGCTTTCTGGACTATCGTCGCACAACTGATGAAAACAAGTGCTCATTTCTTACATCGTATGTCGGTGAATCTGTACTGGAAACAACGGGGACTGGTGTAAACCGGAAGTTCCGGGGGACCCGGACGAAGACGTTACCAATGTTTATGTTTATATTTTTAACACGGTCTCATATAGTATAATTTACACATGTTTGTTGGGGAGGGAGGTTGTAGATGAAGATCTTTCTCACCCCCACCAGTTTTCTCACCCCCACCAGTTTTCGCACCCTGAATAAGGGACGATGCCAGTAGCAGTCAATTAACACTTGAAGAGATGTTTTAAAAATGTAGAAAATGTAGTATTTGTCTAATATTTAAAAATTGTATATAATGTAATGACCCCCCGACACAGATAATTTACCTTCATTTTGTACTGTTATTTTTTTTTAAAAAAATTGGCTGATAACCCGTGAGCCACCCTGGATATCAATTCTAGCTACGGGCCTGATATGGGAAACAAAAAAACTGAGCAGTTCAAACTTCATAGCAACACATCCAAACAAATTAGGCATATTTAATACAAGAACATCAGTGTCTCAATTATTCTAGACAGGTCCATACCCAAGAGGAGAGGGCAATGGGAGCCCTCGAGTTATGAAAAATTTTAACGTGGATCTACAAAATCCTACGAAAATAACGTTGATAATTTTTCAAATTTTACGAGAATTTCGATTTTTTTCCTTGTCCTAATGAATGTGTTGCTTCTGGAGAGAAGCATGGTCCAGAAGTCTGCAGTCTGCAATATTTGGTAATTTTAGTGTTAGAACCATTGATGCAAGGCTATCAGACATCCCAATTTAGTCGGGACTGTCCATTTCTTTTAATTCATGTCCCGCCTATTTTTCGTCTCAGCCCAGATACTACTTGCTATGAAGGAAAGCTCTTGCGCTACTATAGACATTGTACTGGTTATGTATATCATTCTGTAGAACACTGTGTACATTTTAAACATTGTTTTGAACTTTTTATGAGTCAGAAACAGTTGTTTGACACGACAAATAGGAACCCCTTGATTTGGATGATTTCTTCGATTACAATGTCACTAATGTTTGACATAAATTTTCATACAGAGGAATTTTGTATACTTTTTACATTATGAAAAGGTTCCTTAATGACTGTAATACACAATCAACTATATGGAGGGGGGCAATTAGCTCTCCACCGACACCGCACCATCAGGCCCGTAGCCAGGAATTCTTAGTAGGGGGGGCAAAGTCAATCCCAGAGGGGGCAAATTTTTAATATATTGTGTCGCATTGGTAGATATAAGAAAATCTATAAGTAACGGGAAAGGGATGATATCTTGAAACTCTGACGAACAAATGAAGTTCGAGCAACGTCAAATAACAGTATTTCGATAATGACCTTTCCGGGCTGCCAAAGAATACAAAGATAAAATCTAGTCGGGACTGTAGCTACTTGATATTTACAGGTCGATAATGTTAATAGACGATTAATATGTATCAACAGCTTTGAGCCTCTCTGCAGAGCTGATTAAGGGAGCCCTTTATAAATCGTGCTTCATAATGTTTCCCTCTAGTTTCCAGTATGCAAGAATTTTACGCACAAAGGAATCTAATGAGAATCCAACTACATATTTTGTCGTTTTTTAACCATAATAATAAATGTGAAACACTATCACATTTTCATCATGTTTGATAATTATTTGACCAACTAAGCTGTCCTATATCTTCACCAGCCGACCTCTATGGTGGGATGGTTAAACAACACACTACGAAGCCAAGGGTCCCAGTTTCGAGCCTGGGCATGAGTGTTCTTTGTGAGCAGAGGCGCAACCACTGGCGTACGCTACAGTCCGCTCCGAAATTTTGAAAAATCGACATTTTCAAGTAAAAGCACCATAAACTCTGGAAAAACCAGAGTGGTAAATTCAAGCCCTACAAAATTATCCCCAGTTGACATTTTTGAGAGTGGAAAGTTGTAAATATACGATATATCTTATTGTGTATGCAGCCCACTAGAAACCAGTCAGGGATGCCAAATTGTGAAAAAAACATTGTGTTCTTATAAGTTTCAAAAATCTCAAATTCTTCCTTCCATGTATTATGATATTAATATGCAACATACTCGCTATTTTAAAAATATTATTTATTGATTTTAATACGAAAATATATATAACACGACAAATTATTAGGTGCTCTATATTCCCACTTATCCCTATAAGTTTGCGCCACTGAAAGCATCCACCTATACAATTACAGCCCCTCCAGAAAAAAAGATCCTGCGTTCGCCAGTGGGCGGAACCACGAATTTTTGTCTGGAGGGGGGCCAGTACCAGGACAAACGTGCAAATAATAATAATTGTAATATAGTGGTGGTAGCAATAATAATAGCATCAAAGACGTTATTAAAAATCACGCAAGAAGGGGTTACAAGTCTGTGCTAAAACATTTGTGATGGAACAAATGATTTGAAAATATTTTTCCAACACGTTCAATTTCACATTAGCTATTAGCTAATACTGGAAAACAAACACACAACTGTATTTTTGAAAGACACAAAATGCATGATGATCATAATTCTATTTGTACATATGACATGTATTACTTTCATGTACAACATATATTTTATTTATGCAACATGGAATAACGTAAAATAAGAAAATACATAAGTATGCAACATGTTAACGCTAAATTGTGTATGCATTCAAAGTTTCTGTAATATATATATATTAATGAGAATACATTAAATACATTACATAATCAATTCTTCCGCCTCATAAAAGAATAATACAAATTTTGTCTCCTTTTCCCCAAAAGAATTATTCGTGCATTTGAGAGAAACCTTTTTAGCAGCAACAGTCTGAAGTAGCTACATATTTGGTCTTACTTCTCTCTCGGGTAATTTAGAATGCATTACAGAAAACAATCATATTGGGATTTTTAGATTCAAATTTTTCAAACTGAAACTTAATAGGGTGTAAAAAATTTCACAGGGTGCCATGGAATTTTCTTTAACACATATTTTATTTCATTTAGACCGTTCTGCCCCATAGCTATGGCTCTCAACTTGGACTATAATAACAGCAGACATTGCGAGCGAAGCGAGCAAGAAAATTTTAAGAAAATTTGAAATCAATGGGGGCAATTTCCTGTGCCCCCCCTGCAAGTTCCCTTGGCCGTCTGGAAGAAAAAGCTAATTCCATCTTGAGTATCCATTTGTACTACTATTCGCGATTAAAATTAACCGATATGCCATCTGGTGGGACTTTCATGAATTAGTCTAAGTAGGATACGTTGTGTTGAAGTCGTTTATAGCATGGGGAATATGCGAAAGAGTAAGGTCTACTGTTCAGGTTTTTTTCTGCTCTAAATCGTTTTATGGGTCAGAACAAATGAAAAGTTTTTATGTATTTCCACCCCGTGGAATCAACAAAATGAAATTTGCAAATAAATCAGGGGAAACGTAATTGATTGAAAGAAGATTGGCATGGGGAATAATACTGTAATTCGGCAAGGAAATTACGAAGAATGCAAGAGTCTATTCACTTTATTTTTCGAGAGATTGCCATGAAAGTAAAGTTTTAAATTGTACTTTATATATAAAACTTTTTTTCTCTTTCGAAAAGTGATGAAGCGTCTTACCCAATGCATTCATGTATTATGTATGTGTGAAATTTGGAACAGGTGCAGGTCGATTAAGAGAGAAGATGAAAATAGTTTGAGAATGAATTAATGTCAAATGTAACAAGAAAAAGAAAATGGAAATGCTAATGTTGCTGCTTCATTTAGTACGATGTCCTTTTTCAGTGAGAATAGCCTGGTCATGAAATCTTGAATATTATCGAGAAAGAACTGCAGCGATATGTTCGCAATTTTCTTCTGCCAGCTTTTCAAGTATAGGTCAACTTGAATTTCTTTATTTTCAAATAATTTCCGAGAATCCCAGTTACAACATGAGGTGCAGATGATACAGCACTGCTTCGAAGAACCAGTGCGTATACATTAGTTTCGTGTGCGTTTTCTCTGTTATTTTTTTTTTCTTTTGCCTATCATAATTAAATGCTTCGTTCTCATCACAGCTTCACCTTCGTTAGAGTTCCTGGAATTCACATCGCATTCGCAATATTTAAAAATATCGCGTAATTTAAACGTTTCTCCTACATAGCAGCCATGATAACACGCTGCTGTTTCGTAGTACTGCTGAATGTAAACAAAGAGTTATCCTACTTAGAGCGGCCATATTGGAAGCGACACTAGCGCTCAGGTGGTAATTTTAATCGCGAATTCTTAGATTCTGCTAGTCTTGTGTTTTACTTAAGTGTTTGCCCTCCCTAGAATGGACTTCCGCTCAAGGTTGAGGGGACAATGCTCCCTGCTCCCCTGTGGTTGCGGCACTGTTTGTGAGTTCCTCTTCATCAATTTCACGTCATTCCTCATGTTCGCGATTAGCTAGAAGTGGCAGAAAAGCAAAGCTAAGTAACAAAAATTAAATATCCATTCCCCATCTCTACTGCATGAATCACTATTACCAAATGGTAGACTTGGTAAACAAAAAATTAAGTAGTTCAAACTTCATAGCAACACATCCAAGAAAAACATCCAAACACATTAGGCACCTTTAATACAAGACTTCTCAAAATGTCATAACTGTTCTAGATACTGAAAATTACGAAATAATTTCCCAAAGTCTGAATCCTAGTACGACATTATTTGGAATCCCACCCACCTCATTAAAACACAAAATGAATAAGTGTCTTTGTTATGTTGCTAGAGTAATACAGGATATAATTGTAAAGATTTGTGAGAATATCAGGTGTTCTGTATATTTCACAGGGGGGGCAAAGCAGGCTCCCCTCTAGCTACGGGCCTGCGCACCATGGTCTCTTCGCCACCACGGAGCAGAACGATAAAACACTTTATTTCCTTTCCCCAACGAGTTTTCCTGCAAGTGATGTCGATTCTGCCAGTCAATGGCTTACGATTAATGAATATAATTTAAATAGGTGAATCCACTTACAGCATAAGAGTTGATAGATATTTTGGCAAAAAATTGCCTGAAGTACTTTTAAGAGATACTGTTATTTTTTAAAAACACTAAAGAAATTAAGTACAATATTGTGTACGAGATTCTGTCAATCGGAATTTATTTTACTGCAGCTTTTCTTCATTTCTACTTGTTATTGTCTTGAACATAAATATACAGGGGGAACATACAACACCGACAACTTCCACAGTGTGCAGAGGACATGAAGGCGAACAAATTCGATGCTACAAGCCATTGAAAATATCATTTTCTATCCTATATATGTATGCAACTCTATTTAATAGCTCCTTGGTTGCCACTGGAATTTTACTTTTACTGTCGAATAAGATTCTAAAAGCGAAAATATGCCATGGAAACGATGTTATGCCACTAGACACACTGTCAGAGTTACCTAAATCACTTATCTTAATCGTTCCATTCAGACAATTCATGTACAGTGTTCCCACTAATCTGAAAATCCTGGAGTACCTGGAAAATAAAAACCAGGGTAGGAATAGGAAGGTCATTGAAAAGGCAAAAAAGCGTTCAGAACCTGTGAACACTGTATACATTTTAAAAGTCAAAATTCAAAAGTTAGTGGAATTAAATGATTTTTGCTTGCCAGGATTGGTAATCGAAAATACGTTTTGTTTTTTCTTCCTAACAATCTTCCTTTTGGGGTATTATTGCATATATAGAAACGTTATTTTATTTTTAATTTATTTTTCAAAAATGTTCAATAAAATTGATTCATTAATTTGCAAGTTAGATCCTTAGAGTTAGATAAACACACACACAACACACATCCTTAGATGGCTAGTCACTCTACACGTCCACTCCTTCTTCAACACACTTCCTTAGAAATGCTATATTTACACCAGGGGCGGTCCGTGATTTTCACAGCAAGGGAAGCACATGCCGTAAGAAATTAAAACAAGCATTATTATTATTATTATTATTATCATCATCTCTCCTTTATGAATTCTTCTATCACTAGATTGTAGAATCCACCTGCATTTTCATTTCAGTTTTCAGCTTCTTCTCAATTGCTGCCCATTGGTATTTCTGCAGAAACTCTGAATTCGGCGAAGTGCTGAAAATCACACTACCACTAGACACCGGAATTGTTGAAAACAACACATGTAACATGCAAGAAAACAGAAGACGACAAAGCACTTTTCTTAAAATAAAACAAAAGTTATTGAACTCCCTTCTAGATATATTGATGTGATGAATAAGCGACACTTATTTCCAGTAGCGAAGGGTGGACTGATGAAGGAGGCAAGCGATTAGAGACAAATATATTCAAATTTTGCTCCCCCCCACACCCCCAATTCATATTAAGGTAGCACTTCTGACTCAGGGGACATAAACATTACAATCTCCATCCAAGAGAAACACATGCATGGACGATGTACTCACTACAATAAATTCCAAACTCCTGTAAGAGTCGCACAAAGCCTCCATGAGATAATTCTTTGAAGTCAGGTAAATCGGATGTTGGTCGCCTCGCTTCCATGATTTTCATTTCTACACTTTTCTCCCTCGAGCTAAACGAAGCAGATATAAATTGCTAAATAACATACTCACTTCTTTTGGTTCCCGATGGCGTAGTGGTAATGTCGCCTTGTAGTCAAGGGGTCCCGGGTTCAATACCCGGTTGAGGCACATTCAACGGTAGTTCGGATCCCACATTAAACTGTAGGCCCAGTCCTGATTAACCTATCTGTGCAAAAAGTGAACTTAATAACCCAACTCAAACAAACAGTAAAGCACCCGCATTTTGCCGTATCAACTGCTCCCAAATTCATGTTCGTTTCAATTAATTCGGAACACAAACACCAGCAACAAACACTCACTTCATCACAGATTCTTTCCCCATCCAAACAAGATCACTTTGAAAAGCTCGGAAACAACAGAAAGTGGTACCAACCTATTTCCTCAATTTTATCACTCACGGGAGAGAAGATATATTAGTTTGGAGGTAGAAATTACGCTGTGGAATCAGAATCATTACAACAGAAAGATTATGTATACTATGTTTATGTAATAAAGTGCCATAGTAATACAAAATGTTTCTTTGTTCTCAGTGTGTACAATGTATACAATTTAGATTGTGATGTTTAAAAATATCAGAAGATAGTCCCTTTTTCAGAAACTATTTTTCCACCCCAATTTCTAATCAAAAGCCATCAATTTATTAAATTTACCTGCAAAATTTGTTAAACATTTCACTTGAATTACCGTGTAAATAATTTGACAGTTGCCAACACTGTAGCTCTTAACACTGGTGATGTAATTCGAACTGGACGCAGTGTGCAGCTGATATTCCTCTTCTCCGAAACACAAGCTCTCGCCCCTTCCACCTTTGCCTCAACCCCCAATGGCAAATTTTTGATGCATTTTAAAATTCGCGAAATACAAAATAATTTGTATTTTAAGTGATCTACATGGAATTTAGAGTAATGATAATGGTTTCTTTCAGTTATTTTATGATTTGTGATCATCTTTATGTGCTCATGAACACATACATTGGTTATTGGTCTGCTGGCAATGTTTCCTTCTGTTTCCGAGAAGCACTAAGAAGCTCAGCTTTTCTGTGAGTCTTGAGGCCCGTTTCCCCAACAAGATTTCATGCTTCGCCATATGATCCTTTGCGTGCATAGGATTCCCAGTGCTGGCAGCGCAAGCAGAGAATTTGCTGCTTGTAATGGGCTGCTGCAGGAGTTTGAGGGCGTAAAATCTTGTGAAATCGATTGCGATGGAAACTAAATAAGACAAACATGAAGTACATTAAATAATATTTTAATAGCGCAAGCAGTGCTTGTACTATATCTTCGCCACTGCTTATTTCTCTTCTGAGAGAGGGAAAGACAAAAATGTTGACCACTAACTCAATTTCTAAGGACAGAAAGTGTCTTCAGAAAAACTTTCTTCATGCTCTTTATATCATCTAGTTGTAAAAACTTTAACTTTTCATTTTGATTCCTGATCTCCAGTTTCCGCTGTTGACCTTGTTGCAAGTCTAATCTCAGTTTCATAGTTTCAAATGCTACCATCACATTTTCAGTGCGGATGAGAGTTTGAAATGCTCCAAATAAATTGTTCATCTCATCGAAACCTGAACTGCTCCACACACCCTCTTTATTTGAAAACCCTCTCAGGAGGCATAGTGGTAACATCGTTGCCTTTAATGAAGGGGTCTGGAGTTCGATACCCAGTGGAGACACAGTGATTAGATTCCCACTTTCACTGGAGGTCCAGTCCCGATTAGCCTATCTACTTTATGTATAAAGTGGACTTCAAAGAAAAACTCATTTGAAAATAGTATGCAAAGCCAACAGTAGAGTTTCAATGCTCTTCTGCAACCAAACTATTATTCCACATTCATCTGGATGAAACTGAACACGTCTTTTCTTCCTTATTACACTCGGTAGAGTTTAAATCAGGCATTCAAAACTTCTCGATCTCGGACCCTGGACGAAGAGTGTTTCCAGCACTCTACCTGAAGACTCAGCTGTTCTTTTAACACCAAGATTAACAGTCTGGAGAATATTTTTTAAGTTTGATTTAAGGCCAGTTTTTGCTCAAGAAAGGTTAATCGTAACTGGACCTACCTACAGTTTAAACCTATATTTGAACCACTCGAAAGGGGATCGAACCCAAGATCCCTGCAGAAAATGGGATTTTGTGTCTTTATTTATTAATTTTACTCCTCATATCTGATATATCTGATCATTCAGTTTACCGTGACAATGGATTTATGACAATAATTACATACAATAATAACCACTTATTTACAGCCATGAACCCTTTTTTGGGGGTTGGGGAAGGAAAGCTCTAATCTCTAGAACATCATTGGTTCCCGCCAACAGAACCATATTTATTTTTTTACATAAAGCAGTAAAAGTGCAGGTTAGACTGAAATTCGCCCCTCCCAACTGTAACTTCTGGATCCGCCACTGAACATATCTCCTATTTGAATAAAGGAAACCAGAAGGATTTGGTTGAACTATGTCATAGATATTCTGCTCTGAAACTTGTCCAACAAAGGTTGTATATCACTATGAAGAATATTAATGTGAAGTAAGTTAAAAATATATATTTTACCGAGATATTTATTATGCTTTTATAGACTTATGAAAGTGACACATTAACATATTCAGAATTGACCAACCAAGATCACAGTTCTCCACACTGAAAAAAAGCACTATAAAAACAACATTTGTGTAATAACTTACAAAACACAACAAACATTCTTGCATTGTTTTAATATAAGACAATGCATTACAAAAAAAACAGAGTATAATTGATACAATAAATATCGATGGAAATTCGTGTACATCAATAAGTAAGAAGTTTAGTTAAAACAGTTTTATAAACTTCTTACAAATACTCGAAAAGATAAATTGAAAAGTGAGATTTTTTTTCACACACATTTCATTCTGCTAGCCTTGACAAATAAAAATAAATTGTGTAATAACATTTGCTTCACATCCATTGGCCAAATAGAAATACAGAAAAAAATAATATCAGTGAAATTTCTTGTAAAAATGTTTACATCGTTACTAGTGATAAAGGTAAAAGGTAAAGTGCTCCCCTGTGCATAGCACCACGCCATGAAGCTAGTTACTAGTGAAGCTGCTCTTATTTGGGGTCAGCTACTCAATTCTGTCTCAATAGTCAAAAAACAGCAGTGTTGGGACTCAATACATTGTCCATGTGTAGTCCACTGCTAAGCTGTTTTGCTGGACTTGGCCCTAAAAGGGACATTGCACAGTTTTTTTTTAGTTTCTCCATCTACACGTATACGTAAAACATGATTCTGCATAAATTAAGGGAAATAAAAACTACATAAAAAAATGTTCTGTGGTGGAACTGCAGGCCTGTGCAGACCTGCGACTACTGTGCATTGTACTCCTGTATGGAATGGAGGGACAGGTGCATGGAGACTTTTGGTTGAAGGTTCTTTTCCTTGTAGTCGCTCTAGTATGTTCGTCATTGTCAAAATTATAATTTGAAAGAGAGGAAAAGAGAGGGGTAACTTCACTTTAAAATGAATTTATAAACATTTAATTAATACGAACAAGTGTTCTCGGGTTACCAACCAGGTTAAATTGGAATTGGCTTCCAACATTTCGTGGGCATCTCATCTTCAGGGAATGTAGAAATGTAGGTTAATATACATGACTATAATGTGGCGGAGTTTGGATTCTGTCTTCCTATTGGCTCTCTCTGGATCCTGGTCTTGTCATTGGCTGGTGTCTTGTTTTTACGAAGAAGTGGGTTCCAGGCATGACTGAGCTGAAGTCCCATGTCCCTGTTGAGATTGGTGCTTTCCCGTGATATGCCTATGGCTTCCTTTACCCGTTGCTCCCAGTAACCGGCACATTTGGCTATTATTTTGGTGTCGGCAAATAAAATCCTGTGTCCCTCGGTGATGCTGTGTTCAGCAAGTCCTGACTTTTCTGGTTGGAATAATCGGATATTATGTTGATGTTCATTCTGCCGCTGCTCAATGGTGTGTCCTGTTTGGCCTATGTATGGTGTCCCACACTCACAGGGTATTCGGTATACTCCTGGAATATGGAGTTCCAGGTCATTTTTGACTGAACGGTTTTCAGTGGCGGTCTGTGAATTGTCTTCACCCTGTACCTGGCACCCCTGACACCAGCCAATGAGAACACCAGGATCCAATAGGAAGACAGAATCCAAACTCCGCCACATTATAGTCATGTATATTAACCTACACTGATCTCCACTTCTACATTCCCTGAAGATGAGAGCAATGTATGCCCTCGAAACGTTGGAAGCCAACTCCAATTTAACCTGGCTGGTAACCCGAGAACACTTGTTCAAACCACGTAGCCAGGAAAGCTACAATTCCTATTTAATTAATAGTTAGTTTCCACCATTATGAAAGTACAGATATTGTGGATGTAAATGGTTAAATCATGTCTTGACATGATTGTTTTATTATGCTTTTGTAATAATTATTTGATTATGACACTTTTATAAAAGGTGTCTGAATTGGAGAACAATACAACCCTTCTATCTGAAAAGATATCAGTTACAGTGTGACCACTGCTTGTTGCATGACTTTTCCAATATCTCAATATCCTCACGCATTCACCCTACCTATGATTATGCTTTCATAAACAAATTGAATCAACTGTACAAGTATTTCAAATGAATATAGTTATTTGAATACTATTTAAAGATTTTGCACCCCATATTTTGTATACTCTATTCAGCGTGATATGACTTGTATGTATGAATGTAGGGCATGTGTAAGTGTGTGTGTGTGTGTGTGTGTCTGGACATATGAGAAACGAGTACATGTACTTTGTGCTTAATGTATTAACATATACTTTTATGTATATGATTGGGAGGAAGAAAAGCCTCTGAATAGCCTTAACTCTGCCATTGAAAATAAATAAACAAATGGAACGACATGTAGCATTACATCATGAAAACAATGGTTAGAGAGAATGCTCTTTCTAAAACAACGATACAGTGTATTCCTTGAATGTTTATTGAGATTCCATTGCGCTGGAAATTCATGGATAATGAAGTGGACAGTATGAGAGATATTTATTTAATGCTGTTTCATGAAATACAAATAATATTCATGATCATAAAGGAATGATAATATTTGGTACGGTCAATAAATAACCGGATAAATGCCATGAAAAAGCGAAATAAAATGACAGAGCGATGAAACTTACAGGATATGTAGGCCAGGCTGGGGGACGCCCCATATTTGTGAGACGAGTTCCAGACCACATCACTAGGTGGCAGCACTGGCAGGGAAGGGAGGTTGTGTATGTGCAATTTGCCTCCAAGGTGCCAGTTAGCCATTCAGTGAGGTGAGTCATGGCCTTCACAGTGTCAGGTACCACAAAGGAGGTTCAGCGATCCGTGATACAGTTTTTGACAGCAGAAGGCAACATACCAGGGAACATTTACAAGTGTATGACTGCTGGATATGGTGGTTAGTGCATGTCCCGAACACAAGTATATGAGTGGGCGGGTCGGTTTCAAGCAGGACACACAACAGCGTCTGATGCGGCATGTAGTGGGCACCCTAAATGTGCCATTACGGATGAGTCCATTTCTGCCATTGATGACCTCATACGGGAGTGTCGGGGGATTAGTCTGAACCAGATTGCAACCGAACTCGACATTAGTCATGGTACAGCATACACTATTGTTCATGAACACCTTCAATAGCAGAAGGTGTGTGCAGCCTGGGTGCCAAAGACACTCACATAGGAGCAAAAGACTACACGAATGGGGAAGAGTCTCACTCACGCATCTCCTGCGGTACTAGACAGAGGGCGAGGGTTTCCTGGAGCGCATTGTGGCAATGGATGAGATCTTGCTCAGCCGGTATATGACAAATAGAGAAAAATAAGTTGCTGCTGAACTTTATTGCAAGAGTAAACGTGACAGCAAGGAGTGGAAACACCCCTCGTCCCCATGACCCACGAAAAGCAGACAAGTCGACTTTGTTCGCAAGGTGATGTTTGTGTTTTTCTTTGACCATCATGGTCCACTTCTCGGTCGCTTCCTCCGGAGGAGTGAGAAAATGAATGCTGCTCTGTACTCTGACATCTTGCGAAACGAGGTGAGACCTGCAATCAGGCACAATCACGAGGTGTCATACTACAGCAAGACAATGTACATCCCCACGTTGCTGCACACTATGGACATGATCGCACAAATGGGTTGGGAATGCTTAGATCATCCCTCATACAGCCCTGACCTATCCCCATGTGACTTTTATGTGTTAATTTCCTTTGCCTCGGATGCACAACTGCAGGAGGCGGTCTTCCATTGGTGCTCACAGGACTTCTGGGACAGGGGCATCAAAAATCTGGTGAAGCAGTGGGATGGTTTCCTCAACAACGCAGGGGAGTATGCCGACCAGTATTAAAAGGTAAGTCTGTACAACATTCATTCCGGTTATTTATTGACCGTACCAAATATATTATTCACTGCTTCAAAAATGTTCTTTTATCCTCAATTCCTTGCTTTCATTAATATAATCTCATTAGAGATAAAAATTTGAAGACCATAGTTAATTACAGTGGATTAAATTAAACACCACTTTGAAGGCAGTTAGTTCTTGCTCGAGTTTTTTTGTTTTAAGTCCAGTTTAAGCACAGATGCACTCATTGGGACTGGACCTACAGTTTAAAGTGTGATCTGAACCACTCTGCCAATTAGTTCTTACATTCTTAAAGTTAGGCTAAGTGCTTTTTTAAAATTTCAAATGGGTAAATTGCAATGGGCCTACCATTTCTTTCTTTTTGATTTTGGCTACTTTACGTTACTTTTCTACTGATTGGGATAATCGCTACAGTAAGAATGGATAATGAACAGATGAAATGAAAGATGAAACATAACTTCACCAGGGTTTGAACCTGAGACCTTTGCCTTCATAGCACATTATACTGACCAGTCTACTACAGAGGCAGAATGAATCTAAAGTTTAAAGAATGATTGGAACTTTAGATTGCTATATCTCTCTCCCCCTCTGCCTCTCTCTCATTTGGGTCGGCTACACTTGATTGACATGAAAATAAAATATGGAATGGAGTGATAATGAAAATTCTCAATAAATACAAAACTTTATACCATACTTGTAACTAAATATATGTACATCATCGTATAGGTTTGGTGAATATTTGTCCACAATCAGATAATTATACACTGTGCAATAGATACTTAAAACATTATCTTTGTACTTTATGCATCAAAGCTAACAAATAATGAAATGGAGAGAAAATCCTCACACTAACTAACTACAACTGACAAAAGAATGCACATCCCCCTTTTGTATTTACAAAATGTGTTCAGTTAAATATTTGAAAATAGAAATAAGCAACTTAAAATTCTAAATCCCTGATTAAAAAGTCTGAGAATAACTCTCTGAAGTTTGTTTTCAGTTTAACTGAATGAAAGGGAATTGTGAAGTTTTCTCCAATGTGATAAATTTGTCCCCCATTAAAATTATGGTAATTAAAGTATAATATACATTTTGTTACAAATTAGTTCCTCGAATGTGAGGTAAATCCAAAGAGCACATACGCCCTGACATAACTAAAGATTTTTGAGTCGCACTGAGACTCTCATTTCCTAAACTTCCCAATTTACTCCATCATTTAGTGTAATATTTCTCCAAGATGCAACATATTTTTTTTGAATAGTCAGGAAAAATCGAATTTTTAATTTCATCAATTTAAAAATAAATTAAAGTTATAAAATTTCTTGAAATCCTGAAATTTTTTTTTAATTATGATTACCAATACCCAACAATACCCAAAATCAAAGGGAAATCAAGAAAACAAAATCAACGTGGGCATTCCATGGAGAAGAATTACATTCAGAGCTACAAAATATGTACCTTTAGAACTAACAACACTGCAACAAACCTGAAAATTGTGAAAATCAAACAACTTAGAAGTAGAAATAACTAAACTGAGGTACACAATGAAAAACTGTCCGAAAACTGTGGCTAACACAACCAGAAATCAAACTTGGGTCTTTAGCATCCAATGCCAATGCTCTACAACTGAGCCACCAAACAAACCTGTGCCCTCCCCACACACAATTTTCACACCTTAGATCCTTGCATAAATTTCTATAGGTTATAGCGGAGATTCCCAAAGTGTGCACTGCGGTGCTATGTCTTGCTTGCAGGGGTGCTGTAAAATGTTTAAATATTTTCACTGAAATGACACTTACTTGTTAGTCTACAAATGGTTATAGACATGATTGTTCCAAATATGTGTTTATTTAGTACTTTTTAGACATAAAATGTTCCTGAATTTGAAATATGTTCTTGTGTTTATTTTTAACTTACGGCAAGGCAAGCAACCTAACCACACTAACTGAGCGTTGCAGTGTTAGATAGGTCTACTTTCTGACTTGGGCACCATGGAAAAATCTTGAAACACTAAGGGTGCTGTGAAATGAAAGAGTTTCGGAACACCTGGGTTATAGTGTGCCCTAAGCTAATTCAGTAGAAATAACAACTTTCATGAAGTTACTGTGGAGGTTTAGGATTCTCATTCATGAGGACAGTCAACTTGATTACAGGCATGGAGAGAACTGAGTATTTTTTACTCTCAACTGATCAATTTAACACAGAAAGGGAAAATTACTGTAATACGTGTATGTTTACAATAAAGATAATTAATTATGCATTAAATTATGCTCATACTTAAAAAATCATCATAAGACAGAGGAAGGTGAATGGTACAGTGGAACCCCAAACTTTATGTTCCCGGATTTTACGTTTTCCTGCATTATACATTTCCCACATTTTAAGTATTATCAGCTTGATCCCCTGAAAAACGTAAAAATTAATGTTTTGCTGTATACATTTATTTGATCAACTCCAACAGGTGTAATCAAACCCTGAAGCTTATTGGGGTAAAGTCTCATTTGCTTCTAACAGTTAAGAAAAATTGCAAACCATGTTTCAAATGTTCTCTAAAGGCCTTTTTGTAGTTCTATCTTGTTATTTTTCGTTGCAACAACGAGGATGATTGATGGAACAGACACAATGGCACACCCACGTCTAACAAGGATTCAAACTTAGGACCCCTGGTGTTGTAGTGCATTGCACAAACCACTTTGCCACAGTGGTTTGCTGCCAAAGCTTCTTGACACCTTGTAAGGATTTGCAGTCTGAGTGATTTATTCAATAAAATTAGCAGGAAAATGACAAGAGCATGGTCAAGAAAAATATGTTAGAAATCTATCATACTGGACATAGAAAGAATACCCCCTCCCTTTATCTCAGTACAAACATCATGATGTGGAAAATACTATTATTATCCCTTAACTCCAGGAGCTTGAGACAGAGAAGCAATATGAAACGCAGGTTTATTTATTTATTTTTCCTTCTCTCACACTCGAACAAATAAAAATGCAATATATGAAAATATTAATAGGTGAAAAAAAAGTAATAAACCGGTTTGTTCTCTAGAAACCACAATGAGGTCCCTACACTTAAGTTTTTATTCCTGCTCCAAAACAAATGTGCCAAAATCTATTTACTAATCCTGTTAGAAAAAATTCTGAATATACCCATCTTCTGCATGATTACTGCTGTTATGTATGAAAAAATATTGAATCTCACCGACATTTGAAATTCTGCTCTGATTCAAATTAATTCCATTCACATCTATAGAGCTAATACACGCAACACATTGCCTACAATCATATCACATATTTACCATTTTTTGCAGGCAAGGAGAAACTTCACAATTACCCGACACTTGTTATACACTAATCATTCACATGAAAGCATGACTGCAAAGTAACAGCTCACTGCTGAAGTGTGATAACAATGATACATCTTGAGACAAATAACTTATAAGTAAAATAGTAACTTATTTGAGCACATGATAGCAGAAAGTTCTCTCTCTTAAGTCTCAACAATTTGTATATAAAATAATCTCTATCCTTTGTACACTATAACAGGACAACTTTACAATATGAGGTTGCCGAGAAAATTCTAGAGCTAATTTCACAACAGTCAAAAGATGATCTTCACAGGGACAGTATACGAAAAACAACAGCCTAGCGGTTTTGATCATTCAGTAGGATGAAGACAATTAGAGATATGTAATAGGGAATAACAGATAATTTATATTCACCTTTGGAAGAACTAGGCAAAAGTAAGCTTTTCTTACATTTACTTTGATCCCCATGTTCCCTTTCTTTTTCTTATCCACATTTTTGAATAGGAAAACATGTCAAGATCTCGGCTGCTTTCGGCAAAATAGCCTGTATTACAGGTTGGAAAAAAGAAGAAGTTAATACAATTGGAAAAAAATGTATGGCCTGAAACTGGAATTAGCCCCTGAACTTTCTGAACAATCCTTGATTGAATACAATATCTAGATGCACCACAAGATAAGAGCACAACATGGGACCCTGAACAGCATCATGGATGCAGGACCATTCATCCATTGTTTCACAAGCATCTTAGGACGAAATGCATGCAAGCGTAGAATGAACAGGTCCTTTGTTAAAGAGTTGACATAGCTGCTACAACACCGAGTATCTTCCTACAAGGAACACATGGCACTCGTCGCACACTCGAACAGGTTTCGCCGAAGATGGCAAAGCCATTGTGTTGTCTGAACATTTACTGCAGAAGATATGTCCACATTTCCGGCAATGATGCTGAAAAGGAAATAAATATGACAGAGATTACTTACGTTGAATCACAGTTTTTAAACACTTTCTTTCAAGCTTTAGCAGGTAAGAAAAATCTCTAGGTCAGTGGTTTTCAACCTTCATGAGACTAGGCCTTGGTAAATTATCATTCTTCTACATTAAAAAAAAAAAAGACTTGAATATACATTTCCATTTTTAACTTTACACATTAATTAATGTGTACTTATAAGTTCTTTCTCTCTCTCTCCCTTCCTTTTTTTTTTTTTAAAAAAAAGAAAAAGAGCACTGAAAGTTTTATTCCAACACATCTCTATTCTTCTAGGCACACTTTCCATTATGTATGACATTTATCCTCTTGCACAGTTTGTAATAAATCATTAACCAATTACATTATCATGTACATGTAAGACATTCAAACAAACTGCTATGGAGGGAATAATTTTACTTCAGAGTAAATTTTGATTAGTATATGCCGTGCCATATATTCACCACACTTCTATGTTGCATATCACCAAAGGACATGTCAGCTAAGTACATGCCTGTGCTCATTTTGTTCTGCTTCCAAGAAACTTTAAGTGTTTCTAATGGTCCCCCTTGCTGCCAGTTGCTTATATTCTAGGCTAGTTAGGCTATCTCCGAAGTCCAAACAAAAACAGAGGAAAAAATAGACTAGCAAATGTGACTGATGCTTCACTCTCACATAACGAGCGTGGGGAAAAATGATACTTTATGATCTTCTTTAAATTATCTCCAGACTTATGGCTGAAAATTCTTCCCCAACTGCCACCTGCTCAATCCCACAGGATCAATGCATGATGCATTTTAGCACTCATGTGCTGGAAAACACCTGTCTTCCATCTTCTAAGAGCTAGAACTTCTCAGTGCTGCCAACAATTGTAATGCTAACTCGCTAACCTGCATGGAATTTTCCCAGGAACAGGAAATTTTGAAACCAAACTATTATAGAAAAGGGAAAAAACGTGACATGTGTTAAATTGAAACTGTCCTCTGGGACAAGAACAACGCTATCCCATTGAACACATGCAGACGCGAGAGCCCATAGACATCTCAAAGCAGCCACAATAGACGCGTTACAATGGTGACAAGGCATTTTTGTTTTGAACGTGGAGGAGACTTGGCTGGTTGGTTTCACATTGTGTCAAGTGAAAAAGCATCGTGGGATGTTGCTGCATGGAATTTATTTTTTTGAATGATATGTACTGTCTTTTGTAGTGAACTAAAATGAGTGACATAATTAATGAACTGAGTTGAGTTGAGTTGGTGTTTTAAGTCAACTTTATGCACAGTAAGGCTAATCAGGACTGGACCTACAGTTTAAAGTGGGATCCGAACCACAGTGCCATGTGCCTCCACCGGGATAATTAATGAACTATTGACTAAACAATTTACTCCGCTTTTGTAAGAGGATAAGTTTCAAATCATGAAGATATGCAGGCCTGTGCCATCCCACAGAACAGAGAATGGATTTGATTTAGTTTTGTTATTTAGCATTGCTTTTCTGCCACTTTTAGCTAATCGCCACGTAGAGGATGAGTGATGATAGGATGAAATTGAGAGAAGGGACACTCACTAAGAATACGAATGCCAAGACTGGGATTTGGACCTAGGACCCTTGGAATTGTAGCTAGGGTGACCAGACACATACTTTCAAAAAAGAGGACAGAGCATGGCAAAAAGGAGGACAAAGCCATAAAAAAGAGGACACCCCCCAAAAAAAATGGCAAAACATTTGCCATTACTCATAACTTAATCAATATTAAAAAAATCTTACTAACATTTTGCTCATATATACTTTTCAAGTGATCTCTTTCAATAACTTCCTGTTACCTTTAAGCAAATAAAGAATCTTCTAATCTGATATTTAACAAATGACGAAGATTATCTACAATTTGAAGCACAGAATTTTACTCCATTTCTAATTCTTGGATATTAGAATGAAATATCCTTTAAAAGCAGGATATATTCTTGCAAGATCATTGTTGAATTTACACTTTCGCTTGGTTATTTCATGAAAGTAAATATTACTTAATAATCAAAATTCTCACTACGCGTTTCTGTATCGTGTATGTATAACTCGAAAAGGAACTGGCAGATCTCCGTGGTGGAGTGGTTAGCACACTGTGCCACAACGCCGGCGGTCCCGGATTCGAATCCTAGCCTGGGCATAGGCATTCTTTGTGAGAGTCCCTTCATCAAAATCATCATATCATCACTCATCCTCATCTTCGTGATTAGCTAAAAGTGGCAGAGAAGCAAAGTAAAATAAACCAAATCAATCAATTGAAAAGGAATTGCACAGACTACGTGCGTTCCAGCAATTTCAGAGGACGAAGCAAGTTAGAATAATACTAATGACTAAGGTGCATAATTTTGCCTATTTACGAGGCGCATCCAGAAAGTAAGTTTCCCTATTTTTTAAAAAAACAAAAACAACACAGTTTCAGGAAACCATTTATTGGCAACAGGTACAGCAAAGGTTCAGCTATTTTTCAACATAGCAACCACCAGAATTGAGACACTTGTCGTATTGTGGTATCAACTTTTGGATCCCATTGTCGTAGACCTCTGCCGCCTGTGAATGGAACCAGCATGTGACAGACGTCTTCAGCTCTTCGTCGTTGCCAAAACGCTCACTGGAGGACAGGAATTTCTTGAGGTGCAAGAAAACGTGAAAATCACTGGGAGCCAGATCAGGACTGTAAGGTGGATGATCAAACAACTCCCAGCCAAATTCCGTCAAAACAGCTGCTGTGCGCCAAGCCGTATGTGGACGAGCATTGTCATGGAGGAGCACAACACCTGCAGTAAGCATGCCACGCCTCTTGTTTTGAATGGCACGTCGCAATTTCCTTAGTGTTTCTTAGTAATGTTCAGCATTCACCGTTTCACCTCTGGGGAGGAAGTCAATGAGCAAAATGCCCTTCCTGTCCCAAAACACGGTGCACATCACTTTCTGTACCGACAGCGTCTGTTTGAATTTCTTCTTGACCGGAGATCCACTATGCCGCCAATGCATTGACTGCTGCTTGGTTTCCGGGGTGAAGTGCGAAATCCACGTCTCATCGCCCGTGACGATCCTGTTGAGGAAATCATCGCCGTCATCATGGTACCGTTGCAGGAATGTCAGTGCTGCTCCTGAACGTTTCATTTTGTGTTCGGGTGTCAGGTTTTTCGGCACCCACCTGGCACACAATTTTTTGAACAGCAGGCGCTGTGTGACAATCTCATGCAACACGGATCGCGATATCTGCAGAAAAAGGCTACTCAACTCCGTAATCGTGAAGCGACGGTTCTCTACGATGCGCTGCCGCACCAGCTCAACCAGATCATCAGTGATGAGGGACGGATGCCCACTGCGCTCTTCATCATGGACACTTTGACGACCTTCCAAAAACTGCTGACACCAGCGACGCACCATCTGCTTACTCATAATGTTCGGCCCATAGACCTCACAGAGCTGACGATGAATGTCAATTGGCGCAATGCTTTGTGCATTCAGGAACTTTATCACGGACCGAACCTCACATGCGGTGGGAGAAGGAATACGAGCTTTCATTTTGGACCACTGCTGCCTCGCTACTGGCATGCGGCGGGAGAAGGAATACGAGCTTCCACTTCGGACCACTGCTGCCTCGCTACTGGCGCCGGGCAGGATCTGTCCGCCTGGCATATGATTGATACGTCTTAGCTCTGCTGCGCATGCGCAATTTACACGGCTCATTATGTTTACTTTCACGGGAAAAAAATAGGGAAACTTACTTTCTGGATGCACCTCGTATATTCCTTTGTAGTAAAACATAGGCTTTAATGTCTAAAGTTCGTTTCATGGTGTTTCTAGTTCGAAAACGCATTTTTATATATTTTGCTTTATCGTGCTAAAAAATGGCTCTTCTGCAATTTTTGCATATTTCAGCTTTTCTTACGTTCCTTTGGCTTTCCCTACATTGAAGGATGGAAGGCTTTGTTTATGTTGAACTGACTGAAATCTGGTATTCGACATATTTGAGGGTCTCAATTGGAACATTGTATAAAATATTTTTTTTTTACAATGGTGCAAATGGTTTTTTCATCAATTGTTTAAATTCGCACAGTCGTTAGCACAAGCTCTTCTTGTGAGAATGACTGACTGACGATTCTCCGCAAACGTGAATTTCGATCAAAAGAGTATAAATAGTTTGTTAATTGTTAGCCCACTTTTATGTATAAACTGAAGTGCTAATACAGTATAACTGTGCATTGTAAAAAGAGAATTGAAGTAAGTTCACATTCATTGTCTGTTTTAATGTCCTTTTAAAATTTTAGGGTGCCTATTTTCGTACCTTTTCTAAATTTATAGTGTTTTTTAAGTGCCTATTTCAGAGGTTTTTAGTGCCTTTAAATCCGCACCCTACAAATGACTCAGCTGGGAAAGTGATTGTGTTCAGCTCCCCCATGCTAGGTGAGCATTGCTGGAATACTTAACGTGCCACAAGTGATATGCCTTAAATGAACATTGTTATGTGTTCTCTATGCAGCACATTTGCTATGGTCGATGCTATACTCGATCCAAAAAAAAGGAGGACATTTACAGATTTCTAAAAAATCCGCCCGGATGCCGGACAGATACCTAAAAAGGAGGATATGTCCAGATAAAAGAGGACCTCTGGTCACCCTTATCGTAGCACACTGTGCTAATAACTACTTTGCCATGGAGCTCGGCAAGAGAAGAATGGAGTTCCTGTTCAAATTAAATATACAAGGTAAGAACTTTATCATAAATTTTATTCTCGCACGTAGGCCTACATAAATATTTCACAATATGGGCCTCTATATTTAATAAATAACCATGAAATACTTGAAATCCTTTTCTTACTGTTTCTATTTTAATGATAGAGTGACATTTTCATAATTATTTGTAAGGTGTGTATTTTTAATCACAATGGCACAGCACTTCAAAATCCAAAAGAATTTTTGTCCATTCGAACATTATGATATGGAGAGAGAGCCCAGGTTTTGAACCCAGTATACACCATTGCTTGCTGCCATTAATTGTAAATTGAACAAAGATTGGTTGGCTCTACTTTCAAATAAATTATTTTAAAATAAGTGCTGACACTTTCTTGGCGATGAATGATGGCTATCGGCAAGGCGAGATCTGGAAAGGATTCCAGACATCTCCATCAGTGACATGGCGAATCAACCAGGAGAAATATAGCATCTTCGCATGACTTTCAGACAGAACACATACTCACAACACATCATCAACAAAACATTAAATCGAGTAGTGTCCACGAAGACCAGCAAAGCAAAAAACCTGCACACAACAGGAAATCCAGACACTTTAGGAAACCTGGGCAAAGCACAGAACCAAAAGATAGCCATCTTACAATACATCAGTAATGTTTTCAGAATTATAAGTCACATTCTTCCAAAACACAGTGTACACTTCGCAACATCTTATTTGACCGCCTCGAAAGAATTCTAAGTCCCGAAATCGTAAACTTAGCAACATTGCACTTCAGCTCCAGGTGAGAGTAGCCAACTTTGAGTAGGTTCATCCACTAGACGAAAAATGCTGCGGTGATAGGTTTTCAATTTAACACTTTCCATGAACTTAGAAACTATAAACCGCTATTATAATACACAATCAAACAGAAATAATAAATTGGAAAAAGAACCTTGAAGGATATTTACGATTCTGCTTGCTCGACTTGAAATTTGGGGGGTTTGAAACACTGAACAGAGTTTTTCTCCACCTGCAGGAGTTGATGCGTTTGTGAGGAGTTGATGCGACATTTTATTTACAATATCTTGCATAATATCGAACAGTTCTCAAAAACATATATTTTACACGACTTGTCGAGAAAATGTGCTTCAAACACACAGGGTGGCTACAAACAAGCAGAAATGAAATTCCCTGACTTTTCCAGGTTTTCCAGGACAAAATTTACATTTTTCCCTGACAATTACAAAGTTAACTAAATCGATTTTTTTGCAAATATAAATAATAAACTCACACAGATCCACGTATGGTTTTGTTAAGTACCAATATTATCTTCTATGAAATTGACTTAATTTCTCTATTCTCTATGATTTGAATTCAAACTGCAAAATAGTGAATTTGAAAAATCATTACAATTCACAAGCTAGGGAATGATTATGGAATTTTTCATATGCAGTAAGTTTAAAATAAAATACTTGATTATTTTTAAAGTTACGACTAAATGAGATAAGAGTGAAGAGTGATTGATTAAGAAATACAATTTGTAATTTATCAGTCTCCTTAGCTATACATTCTCCGTATTATAAGTTGATATTTCCACTGAGGTTTGGAACCCTCTGCTTGCAAGAACCATGAGTGCGGACTCATTTTTCAATGCATAAAGCTACTTCTCTCTTCCCTGTAAAGCAAACAACTTAACTCTTGCATATAAGTGAAACAACTGAATCTAACAAAATAAAGTGTGTGAAACTGACAATATGCAGTTATACCATTAATACTGACGAAAAGGGTATGTAGGTATTAGAAATTGAACAAGGAATTTATAGAATTGCATTCTATAGGTACCTGATTTAGCTAACCACACATTAAAACAGGAACACTCTAATAATAAAAGTTTCTGAAAGTTCATATACGAGGGGCATCCTGAAAAAAGCTCCTCCAAAGGTGCCTATACGCAGCACTAGTGGTCGGAGAGCTACACATCTGGTACAGTTGCAATGCAGCCGTTTTAGGACAGTTCTAGGTTAAAGATTGCAGCTCTCATACAGTCTCCCACAGACTGCGATGTAGCCTACATTGCACGCTCAGAATTTGGCACAGAGCCACCAGCAATCGTGTCAGGTGTGCAGACCGGACGTCGTGAGTGATAGTAAGGTCAGACGATGGTGCAGACAATTCACGGAAGGCCAATCAAATGTGCACAACCCCATACAGCTGAGTACACACGGGTACTTTGCATCACTTCGGACGAGAGATCTTGGACAACTCCCTGTACAGCCCTGGCCTTTAATGTACCGACTTTCATCTCCTTGTTTAACTGAAGAGGTTTCTGGCAGGCAAGGATTTGACAGCTACACTGCGGTAGAAATAGTTCCAGTCTTTGCTGTCAGACACATATGCCATGGGCATACAAAATTTAGTGCCATGCTACGACAAATGCCAGAACAACGGTGGTGATTATGCCGAAAATTAGGTTAGGACTCACTGTTACTAATGTAATAAAGTACAACCGATATTCTTGTTTTATTTATGCCTAATTGGTAAGGACCTTGATATTTTGTTATTTTTTTAAAAATTGGTGTATTTTCTTATTTTTTATTTTTTACTACACGGTGTTATTTCCCCCAAAATTCACGTTTTCATTTTAGCACATTTTCTGGCAAATATCTGAAATTATACCTTCATGGTGTTTTTAAACTACTGTTTCAAAGTAAGTCAAATGGCTTACGCCTCTTCATGAGAGTTTGATATCTTCAAAGTTATTTCAGGAAAGTTATTTTCCATACCCCTTTTTTAATTTTAAGGTAAGGATTTTAGATAATGGAATTTTCCCCGTATATACTGAAGGGTGCATAATGACCATAAGTGGCGACGCACCCAAAAAATTAAAATCAATCAATCTCACGTGACAGACACCGATATACACTATCTGGCCATTCGTTACCGGACACCTGGAACGAGTACTTTAATCCGGTTTCAGGCATCCGTCAGTATCGTGTGGGGCCACCTTTCGCAGCAAGTACAGCCGCAACCCTCTGAGGAAGACTGTCCACCAAATTGCGATAGGTTTCGACGGGAATCCTGCTCCATTCCTCTTGCAAAGCGGCGAACAACTCTTTAGTGTTTTTTGGGCGGTGTGGCCTGGCTCTCAACCGGCGCTCCAACTCGTCCCAAAGATGCTCAATCGGGTTGAGATCAGGACTTTGGGCGGGCCAATCAAGTTTTTGCACACCCATATCCTCGAACCACGTGTTGATCACACCTGTCATATGACATGGGGCATTGTCGTGCCGAAACAGATAAGAACCACTACCGAATTGTGCCCACAATGTCGGTAGCGCAGAATTGTCCAGGATCGTTTGGTATGCATCTGCATTCATGTTTCCACGCACTAACACAAGAAGACCAAGACCATACCAGGAGAAGCACGACCACACCATGATGCCACCTGATGGGGTGTCCGGTGACGAATGGCCAGATAGTGTATTATGGCACCAAAAATTGGCATTATCTTTTTTTCACTTGTTAAGTTGAAAAAATCGTGGGAAATACATGATTTAATGTGGCTGTCGGAATTATTCCATGTACGTATAACTCTATAGTTTACTCTTGAGTAAAATGTTGGAAACCTTGCATGTTCTACGTACACAAACATGGCCTACAAAAGACAAGAATGTTGGATTTCATGGAATTTTTCGTTGCTTTAGGACATTTCTTTAAAAAAAATCACTAAAAACGCCAACAATTCACATTTTATGCCAAATTCACATTATTTCGAACGGGCGAAAAATGTGTCCAGACATCATCACTGCACATTCCTAAACATAACTTCGCAGCAATTACCATTTTTCACAGTTTTCGCGTTTGCGAAAAATCAATGTCCCTACTAATTGGAAATTACTTTCTGGCCACCCCTCGTATAAATCAGTAGATGGAAAGTGAAAATTTAGCAGGGCTGGCAGAGAAAAGTCAATTCTTGAAGAAAGTGATTTGCTTTTATGATTGAATGATTCGAGTAAATATGATATTCAAATATTTACGTATCTATTATTAGTATTTTATTTCATAATATTGGACATTAACCTTACTCAGTGAGAGATTAATGACCATCTCTCATGAGTTTAAACAGACAGGAATTTACAGTGTTGCAGTAAATTTGAGGTTGGGAGCATGCACTTGCCAATTTTTATAATGTTCACTAATGCAGATTTATGTTTCACTTTTTCGTGATAGTATTCAATATATATTCCATTTGGTTGGATTCTTCTTGATATCTAAGAATAGTGCAATGTCATTGTAAACGTATGTTAACTTGTGCAAAACCAGTAATACGTCAGGACGATGAAAGAAAACCTTCGTAAGCACTGCTACATTAAATAAGGTGAAGTGAGCCAGAAGAGTAATAAAATTCCAGTAGCATATTTGCAGTCTAAAGCTCTTCTTGTTTATGCATTCGATTTTTGTTGGATGTTGCAGTCCATGCAATTTCTATCGCATGTTGTAGTGAGATACTTTGTCGGGTGGCGATATTCGACAAAAATCGTATGTATCAATGGAACCTATTTGTTTCCATGTTCCTTCAGTTTGCCCAACAAAATGCCTTACTACGACGTCCGACAACTATCGGACGGCGCCACCTGCTCTTATCCCCTCCATCTGTTGACAAGTCCTCTTACTACTCCCATACGGACAAGAAAAAAAATATAATTCAATGCATTTTCCACGTAATATTTAGAGGCTTAACATTTACTCCCCCGATGATACCGTGTAAGGCGTACTCGCCCGATGATACCATATGGTATCATGGTGCTGATTACGAAATGAATGTGTTTTTTGGACCTTCAAACACTTAAGTTTGGGTGGAAAGTCTGACACAGGTCTAGAGCAAGCCTGGGAAATTCATATTGATGACCAACCTCCCCCTTCTCTGCAACATATCCATGCCACATTTCCGAACAGACTTTCACATTTTGGCTCATTATTCAACTTGTATGGCACCCAGGAACATGAAACATGTTTCATTCTCTTTGGACACGTCCATTCTTTGAAGAGAATACTAAGGTTTACACCTTATCCCCAAAATAGCGGGAGAAGAGGGGGCAAACTTCAGATTTTTGTTTTTTTTCATTGAAATTCGGGGGTCGGACTCCCCCAAACCCCCTTCCTTGGTCCGGCGTTCTGAATTGTACACGGTTGTATGCTGTGATGTTCTATCTGAAAAACAAAACTTATCTGAAGTAGTGCCCGAGTTATAACTATTTACCTCTAAAAATTCAAATTACATATATTTCGTAAAAAAAACATCACATTTTGGCTTATTATTCAACTTGTATGGCACTCAAGAACATGAAACATTTTACGTGCTCTCGAGAAATGTCCATTCTTTGAAAAGAATACTAAATTTCGCGCCATCTCCCCAAAATAGCAGGGGAAGTAGGGGCAAACTCCAAATTTTTGTTTTTTCCATTGCAATTCGGAGGTCGTGCCCCCAGCCCCCCTTTCTCGGTCCGGCGTTCTGAATTGTACACGGTTGCATGCTATGATGTTTTATCTGAAAAACAAAACTTATCTGAAGTAGATTGCTCCCATAGTGCCCGAATTATAACAATTTTCTTCCAAAAATGCAAGTTACATATTTTTCGTAAAAATAAAAAATCACATTTTGACTTATTATTCTACTTGTATGGCACCCAAGAACATGAAACATGTTTCATTCTCTTGAGAAATGTCCATCCTTTGAAAAGAATACTAAATTTCGCGCCTTCTACCCAAAATAATGGGAGAAGAGGGGGCAAACTTAAAATTTTTGTTTTTTTTTCTATTGAAATTCGGGGGTCGCGCCCCCCAAACCCCCATCCTCGGTCCGGCGTTCTGAATTGTACACGGTTGCATGCTATGATGTTTTAGCTGCAAAACAAAACTTATCCGAAGTAGATTGCTCCCATAGTGCCAGAGTTATAATAATTTTCCTCCAAAAATGCAAATTACATATTTTTCATAAAAAAAAATTAATCACATTTTGGCTTATTATTCAACTTGTATGGCAACAAAGAACATGAAACATGTTTCATTCTCTTGAGAAATGTCCATTCTTTGAAAATAATACTAAATTTCGCGCCTTCTCCCAAAAATAGTGGGAGAAGAGGGGGCAAACTTCAGATTTTTGTTTTTTCTATTAAAATTCGGGAGTCGCGCCTCCCAAACCCCCTTCCTCGGTCCGGCGTTCTGAATTGTACACGGTTGCATGCGCTGATATCTTAGCTGCAAAACAAAACTTATCTGAAGTAGATTGCTCCCATAGTGCCCGAGTTATAACAATTTTCTGTTCCCGTGCAGAGTTCCATAACAATATCTTTAAATTAAATTTAAAAAAAGTCAATGAAGATGAAATTCCCTGACATTTCCCCGACTATTTTTGACACCTCAAATTCCCTGACTTTTCCCGGTTTTCCAGGTCTGTCTCCACCCTGAACACAGGAAGGTGGGAGTCTTCATAAACGTCAAGATGTTTTTAAGGTTATCTCGCCATTAAGTTAACGTAGAGCAGTTGGTTTAGGCGCTGCTATCCTTACTTTTCGTCAAGCGTGAAAAGTCGCGGGTTCAAATCCCACCCTCTCCTCTTTTTTTCATTTTTTTGTTTGCTGAACAGATACCGTTGATATTAGAATATTTGAAAAATGAATCCAATGCACACTTGAGGGACGTCCCTTCTGGGCATATTTCCCCTTAGAAGTTGGAGATTTCCAGGATTTAAAGTTAAAACTTTTCTTTTTAGTTATTGTTCATATGTTGTGTTAACACACACATCATGATTAATTCACAAATCACATATATGTATTCAGGATGCACAATGTAATGTTATTTAAGTTATGTATTGTTTGTTCTTCACTGACACCTAAAATATTGATTATTTGATTTCGATATACTAAAAAAAGATACACAGTTATGTTAAGTAGTGATGTAGTGCAGTACTGTAACGAAGCAGAGCGTTTAATGAGTTCACATTGCTAAGATTGGTAATTTTATGTCCGTTCCTTCGTAATGACTGTTGTCAATCCCCTCACCACCATCTTACCATGCGTCTAAAACTAATAGCTAATAGCTAATTAACATAAGTAAATTGTTATTGCGACGAAGGCCGATTCGATAAGAAACTACTAATAAGTATTTACATAGTGAGTGACAAACAAAAAATTCAAAACCTCATAATGATCGTTAATTCCTCACTGCTTTGTATCTAAAATGTTTGTCTTCTTTGAACAGAAAGTACGAGTATCAGATATAACAAACTTTCCGCACTAACTTTGCAATATTCGAAACCACCATTACAGACTTAGTTCTATGTAACTTGATTCTGTGCATTCCACGTGGCATGTGACTTCCTCCTATCATGGAAATAACTCTCTCTTATTATTTCCTTTCCTCTCGTGAAATACAGAGACCAATGTTAACTTCTTAGCACGGTGGACAAACTTTACACTCAACGATATAATAAATAAATAATCCGTTGCGCAACAGCCCATGAAGGGCCTAGGCATACCTACCGACTTCCGGTCTCCCTCCCACGCTTTCCTTCGTCACCTCTAAGCGTGGAGATCTTCAACCAGTATTGGAATAGTCGGGGGGTCAGCCCGACGTATCCCCAGCCGTTATAGTAGGTCTCACACCCAACGATATAGTCCTGAAAAAAATCCTGCCTAGGTGGAGAATCGAAACCTACGACCTCCCTCGTAAGAATCAAGCAAGCGAAAATGAGTCATTTGAACCAGACCCCGTGTGACAAGAAACTTCAGCTTTTTTACAAAGACTGTATGAAAAGAGAGAGGAAATGGATATTCAACGTATGAAATATAAAATATGTTTGAAATTATAACAATGGAAACCTTGAAAGATAATACTAACGAACTTCAAACTATGAAAAACATATTTTCGTGGTGGAAAACTCCAAGTCATTTTCGAAATATGAACTTGATTTTTTTCTGTATTATAAAGTGGAGATATGGGACGATACGATCCCTCAGCAAGAGAATTTTAAGTAAGCTACCTCCAACTTTTCAATGGTCATAATTACTAATTAGGGTCCGGAAGTTGATGAAAAATCAACTTTTTTTCTGACCCTTAAAAACAATGCTAAACCTATCATGTCCGTTTCCCTTCAGTTAGAGCCGGAAAAAACTTTCTATTTTACATTTTTCGGCCTTTTTTGGCTTTTAGTTTATTTGTCAGTATTTTTAACAGTTTTTGTTGCATTTTTACTTATTTTTGAGGTTTATTTTCTCCTCCCCTGTTGTTTCGTGCATTTTAAATGCATTTACTAGTAAAACTTACATATTTAGATTTCTTGACATGGTCCTTTTAGCAAATTCACCACGAATCGAAAATCCGGTCAATGGAAAAGCATAATATTATTCTTAACTGAAATGTTTGGCAATGGATTAAAATACTTTGTGTGAAGATCTACTTTGAGGTTCTTTTTCTGGACACTATTATCACTTTAATCTGTAGTTTTAAAGTAAAATTAGTCACAATATTAAATGCAATTACACTCTGGTGTACGCGAAGCAGAACTGTATTTTCGGATGCTGGCCGACTACAGTATCATAGAAGGCTCACTCTGAAAGGATGTGAATTGGTTGATTTCATAAATTTGCCTTCTTGCATTCAAATGTGACGGCAATTCTTTCCAGGTGGATGAGAATCTGTTCAGTGTTTCACAATGCACATACATTTTTCTATCTTGAAATATTTTCAACATTCGTATTTCTACTTAACATTTTTTTGTCTACTCATATATTTTATTACTGCTTTAGAGTATCTTTACTTTATGGAATGTGAAAGAATGAAAAAAATATCACGAGTGTTTTCATTCAGGAAGAAGAAATGTTGCAAAGTTGGCTACTCTTAGTTGGCTCTGAAGCGCTATGCTGCCAAATTTACGAATTCCGGACTTTGAAATTTTTCAGGGCGGTCAAATAAGATGTTGCGAAGTGTACAAACTATTCACAACCCACCACTGAAGATCAGGAGCCTGAAGAGTGCTGCTGCGAACACCAAAGTTAAATTAAGAATTTTCATCCAGAGAAGTGGACTAGTGTAACATTCAACCAAAGAAGACCATAGAATAGATTTCAGCAACACCCTGTGTCAGGCCTGAAGCCAGGATTTTATTTTGGAGGATGCTCATCCCTTATCAGCAGCCACCATCTAAAGGTGAAAGAGTTAGGGGTAGAAGCCCTGAAGATAAATTTGTCAGTGTATTACAACTTCTTACAAAAAATATTTAATCCTGCTAAGGAGTTAAATTTTTTACCACTATACACTATTTAAATTAGATATTGGTTGGATTTCGAAGGGGAGTGGCTTCAGCCCCCTTAGCCCTTCCCCTGGCTATGTGCCTGCTCTGTGTCTAAAAAGTTGAATGAATTTTATCAGAAAATAAATGATACAAACAAATTATCTTTTTTGACCTTCAAAATAATCGCCATCCGCCACAACACACTTTTGGCAATGTCCATAAAGCTTCTGGAAACTGCCAGCAAAGGCCTCTTCAGGCATCAATCGCAGAACCACTGTCACACGTTTTTGGATTGTCACCATAACTGCAAAAGGTGCACCTTTCATGATGCTCTTCAGGCAAGGAAACAGAAAGAAGTCTGAAGGCACGTTATCCTGCAGCAATATTCACTGTCCAGTCCTCTGTAACTCTCATCAAACACACTTGCTTGCTTGCAATTCTTTCCAGAACACACCTGGCTGATAGCCCGAGAGAATCTATTCGTCAATAAATTATTTTATGCATTCTAAATGTTCACATAACTTTCAGCTTAACTTAGCACGATAACTTACCTTTCTCCTCGTAACATTAAATTCTTTGTTACAGCCTTTGCAGTGGGTTGCATCCTTGTCTGATGTCCACTGCCCATCCTCCCTTGACCGACATGCTTCTTCTATGAGGTCAGCAACCTGGAGTTTGGAAACACTCAGTTGCGTTCCAAGTTCTTCAAGCGTCTGTTCATGCTCACTGCACTGATCTTTCAGTTGTTTGTACTCACTATGAAGTTGGTCATACCTCTACAAAAAGAAAAATTTACATTAATTTAAAAAAAAATATTATGCAGATTTATTGAAAAGTCCTTGATTAAAATAAAAAAAAATGGCAACTTTTGAATCATTATATGATTATTACACAATTAACTAAAATGTTAATCTTACAATGCTCTATCACAGAGTTATCAAACCAAGTACAACTTGTACAAATTGAACCTAATAACGTACTTTAAAGTTATTTTGTACAATTTATTATTGCCAGAAATATCACACAGGGTTCCTGCGTAGCCAAATGGTTAGCAGTCCTGTCTTTGGTGCAATCGATCCTGGGTTCAATTCCAGGAGGGAGCCCGCAAAATTTCAGTATTGATCGAACATCATGAAGACAATCAATGAGCTACTTGAAAAGAAGAAGTGCAGCAGTCTCTGGTCTCAAAAGCCAGAAAACAGGGGTGATGGAAAAACACCAATGAAAAGGTTGCTTAGCAGACCCCGTCTTTTAGAGGGCTGTTGAACCAGGGAGTTTAGTTGTAGTTTAGAAATATCACACAATTGCTGTTATGCTTTAAGAGCAGGATGCTTCAAAAAAACAGTGTGTCCATACATTATTCACCAGATAATTGTTGTCTATTAAAAAAATATATATCATTCAAGTATTAGCAAAATCCCACAAATATTCTTCTGGGAGCAAGTAGCCAAGTATTTTAGACGTAACAGTGGAAATTATACAAAATGCATGGACGTCTGGAAGGGGAGTGAGGGTATGCCCCCTGGAAAATGAGTCAACCAGAATGTACATATTTCACACATATAATTTTACCTCAGTCACAATAATATATGTTAATTATGGCAAGGACATTGCAGGAGTATGATAACTAGGGAAAGGAACTTTAGGTAAATAAATGTTTTTTCTGCGATAAGATAGAGACCCTCATTTTTGCCAAAATTCTTATCATAGCCTTATATGTCAACACAGCAAATTTTATTTTACATAAAAACACATATTTTCCAGTTTTCCGTATGTAAATACATATTTTGCGAATTTTCATTTTAAATACATAAAATCGCTCGTTGACTTCATCTACCTCGAAATCCTCCAAGGAAAAATGTTTATTCTCCGCACCTCTTTCATATCGAGAGTGCTAGGTTTGTTTTGTCTTTGAAAACGCTCGCTGGCAGACTTCTGGCACCTCGCCTACGATCCTATCGGGAGAAAATAGCTGTAAGTAGCTGGGGCTGGCTACACGTAACGATAGCAAGGCTTTTTAATGAAGCAATGCAGCTATTGTGGCCAGAAGACATAAAATTTGACAATGTTCTTCTCTTGACAGATGCTGCAGCTTACATGCAGTGGTCTTGCCGTTAGCTACCCCAAAATGGTGCACGTTACATGTGTGGCGCATGCGTTGCATAGAATATGTGAAAAGATAAGAGCTCTTTATCCCAATGTCGATAAACTGGTTTCAAATGGGAAGAAAGTTTATCAAGTCGCCTAGAAGAATAGACATTTTTAAACAAAAATGTCCTGAGGTTCCCCTTCCCCCTACACGATGCAGATGTTACGCGATGCAGATGTTATGCCCAGAACTTTGAAAAAAATTGTATCTGTTGTAAATGATCTCGACAAAGAAGAATTCTGCAAGAACTGTTGATGGAGCCCTCCTTAAAAGTCGAATTGGCATACGTCTCAACAAACCTGTCCATTCTCTCTAATTCCATATGAAAGCTTGAATCGTCCGCGAACACTTTGGCAGCTTCCATTGTGGAAGTCCGTATAGTAGAAACGAAACTGAAAGAACTCACTGGATCTAAATGTCTAAATGTACAGAATTTTTGGGGAAAAACCAAGGTTTTCAAACATTGTGCCAAATTGCATGTGTTTTGGAAGGAGGTGAAGTAGAGGAAGAGGAAGCTTTGGAAAACTTCAGCGTTAGTGACATTTCGTGCTTCAAATATGCAAGAATTGTTTCTTGTGACGTGGAGCCATCTTTCTCACAATATAAGATGCTTTTTAGAGATAATCGTCACAGATTTACAATGGAGAATTTGGAAAGAACTATGGTGATCCACTGCAACTCTTCCAAAAAATAGCTCGCTAAGAGGTAATCATTTAGAAACTAATTTCAGGTGTTTAAAATGCATGTTATATTTTGTTTTTGTTACCAAATGTTTTTATTTTTGTCACATATTTTCCTGTTTTTATCACATATTTTCAACATTTATGACACATAAAAAATAAATATTTCTGAGTTTTTTAGCAATAAAGTTCCGTTCCCTAATGATAACTTCAAACTGAAGCAATGTTTTTTGATGGGCAAATACTATTATGGAGGAAATGTGCCTCCTTTGCCCCCCTGGAAAAAAATACCTTGCTTGCTCCTTCCTGGAAAAAATCCTGTGGATGTCCATGTACTAGTTTTTCTTGTATGTACACATTGCTTGCATTATAGAATTATTTTCCTGTAGTTTACGGTTATTATAAGCATAAGTATCTTCAGTCAAAATGTCTGATGAAAGGAGAGTGTGTTCTCCTGAAACGTCACAAAGAAAAACTGTTTTCTTATGCTTGTAATAACCGTAAACTACAGGAAAATAATGTCCATGTACAGAAGTGATTTCCATAATTGTGAAATCTACTTGGCACGCTAATCTAGAACTGAGAATATCAAAACTGGCAGTGTGTACGTATTGAAAATAATGGTTGAACCAGAGCCTACCTACCGACTGCCGAGGTGGGAGATAATCCAACCAGTGACGGGTTATGGGGTGACGTGTGGTCAGCGTGATGACACTCCAGTTGTTGTTGCAGGTTTTCTGTGGCCAGGTTACGTTACTCATTCGTAGCTCCCCAATTTCCTCACAATGGTGGTGGCCACCTGTCCCATACACTTCCCCCAGGACACTCGAACTTGTGCGTGTCCCATAGCAGGAGCCCAAATTACGATGGCTTATGCATACAGAAGGCACGTGGAATTTGTTACAAATGTTCTGACCAGGATTGCTGAATATGGGACATTTTGTTGCAGGTTTTGCATGCAGTGATGAGGCAACTTGCTTTGTATCTGATATGGTCAATTGATACAAATGCAGAACATGGGATTTCCAGATTTCTCATGTTGTTTGGCAAAATGTGACAAGATTGCCCCAAGGTCTAAAACTGTGTGTCTTGCTCTACCATATGACCACGTGATTGGTCTGTTCTTCAGTGAGAAAGCAGTTACATCAAACAATTATCCGGCAACTGCAACTATTTCAGCCACAGTTAGATGGAGGTCAACATGAAGTTTTGCTCGGTGAATTTGGGATTTTATTCCAAGGTCAATTAAAATTTATCATTCAGACACTGCACATAGCCCTGCCTCATGAACATGCACTTTGCAGATGGCAATGCTTCTTACACTGTAAGATTTATAATTAGGTAAATGGATCAATTTCCCAGAGAGGGAGATTTAAGGAGACAACTTAGATTTGCCCAGTCTAAATCAGTGGTTCTTAATCTCGCAAGGGTTTGGAATGTACATTTAATGAATATAAAATGAGAAAACCAGTGCTGCATGTGGAATCCAAACAAATACAATAAATCTTGTCAATAATGTTACATCAACTACACCTACCTACCGCCTGTGTTGCAGACAAAGTAGTGTGTACATGCATAATCAGCATGTGATTTCTTCACTTACTATACAGTGTTAGTAGAGTTTGTTAATGTTTGTGAGATTTCTTATTTTCTAATAACAATTCAAGCTGCGGTATTTTGACCGTGCAAAGGTAGCATAATCATTACTCTGTGGTAGCTCAGTCGTTAGGGCACCTCACTACCAAGCGAGAGACCCAGGTTTGATCCCCAACGGGGAAGAACCAGGATTTTTTCCACCTGTTCAAGCGGCTGAGGCACCAACCCAGTGTCGTGTAAAGTTGGGACCTGCAGGAAACTCTGGGGATAAAGGCAGCCAGGGGCATGGTGCTGATCACATCACCCCCACCTTCGGCCATGATCAAGTAAGTATGGGGCCCTAACTCCACAACCGCTATATGCAGTGGCGTGCCCAGGATTTTCGAAAGGGAGGGGTTATATACACTTTTTCTGGTAGTCAGCCCACATTTCGCCATCTTTTCCTACCTTTGACGTTCTTTTTTTAAGGAATACTGGGCCAAAGGGGGGGGGGTTATAACCCTCACCAACCCCCCCCACCCCTTGGGCATGCCACTGGCTATATGCCTTCATGGCATAGTGCAAAGAACAGAGGAGCACTTTGCTATTTTTTCTAATATTACAATACTATCTTGCAATTCCGTCCCATAAACACAATGACATACAAATCACCATTATTTGTAGTGGTAAAATACTAGATTAACTAATTGTTCAAGCAATAACTTAGTTGTTTGAATTTGTTGAGAGGTCTCTGATTGGAATTCAGTTGTCTGTGAAAATGGGCAGCAGTAACGTCCAATGAAATTAAATTGAGCAAAATGTGAAAGAAATACACAGTAATTTTATGTTCTAAAGCAGCCTGTATTGTCAGTGCGACAGCTCCCCTACCCCTTCCTGCCCCAATCTTTGCATCATGCTTCTTCAGGCATTTCTGGGTTTTCTTCTTCTGCTTGTATCTTGTAGGTTCCAATTTGAAGCCATTTTCCCGATATTTTGCTATCTTGTCTCAGTGTATGCCTCACCCATTTCCATTTCCTGTATCCAATTTCTTTCTGTGCTTCTTTTTATCTGTTCTTATCCATAGCACATAATCAGTTATTGCTTCTGGCCATCCAATCCCTAAGATGAATGGATCTTAAACATCTATTTCTTTCCATGTTTCAGATTCATAAAGTAAAAACAGAATTTACATATGTGTAGAACAATTTATTTCTGTTCTGATACTTATCTGTTTAGGTCTCGATATTAACCTCTTCCCTGTGGCGACATTGAAGGGAAGTACGACCAAAAAAAATAAATAATATACTCTATGTGATCAAAAGTATCCGGATACACCGCGCAACGTGTGTTTATCATAGAGGGCAACACAGTACTGCCATCTACTGCGTGGAACACATAGTAAGAAAAATCAGTAGTCTGCAGACAGTGTGAGACAGCAGTATGGGATGGTCTGAGGAACTCACAGACTTTCAACGTGGTCAGTTGGTTGGGTGCCACTTGTGTAGGAAGTCTGTGTGAGATTTCCACCCTCCTAAACATCCCTCTGTCCACTGTTTCCAATGTTGTAGTGAAGGGATGTGTACAACCCAAAAGTGTGCAGGCCAACCTCCCATGTTGACCTCCAGAGACCATCAAGTGTTGAAGAGGGTCGTACAGCATTATTGTCAATCATCCCTCGCCACCATCACACAGGAATTCCGAACTGCATCAAGATCTACTCCAAACACCATTACTGTTTGGCGCAAGGTGCGGCAACTTGGTTTCCATGGCCGAGCAGCTGCCCATAAGTCAAACATCACACAGCCTGATGCCAAACGCCGCCTCGTGTGGTGCAAGGAGCATCGAAACTGGACCATAGAACAGTGGAAAACCGTTTTGTGGAGTGATGAATCACAGTACACAATGTGGAGATCCGATGGCAGGGTGTGGGTGTGGCGAATGCCTGGTGAACGACATCTACCAGCCTCTATAGTGCCGACAGTAAAATTCGGAGGTGGTGGGGTTACAGTGTGGTCATGTTTCTCCTGGAGGGGGCTTGGCCCCCTTGTTGCTTTACATGGCAATGTCAGGGCACAAGCTTACGTTGACATTTTAACAGCTTTCATGCTGCCTACCGTCGAAGACCAGTTCGGGGATGACCATTGTGTCTTTCAACATGACCGAGCACCTGTCGACAACAACGTCCCACTTATGGGCTGGCCTGTGCAGAGTCTTGATTTGAAACCCATAGAACATCTCTGGGAGGTTTTGGAATGCCGACTTCGTGCTAGACCACACCGATGCACATCAATACCTCTTCTCATTGTGGCGCTCTGCGAGGAATGGGCTGCCATTCCTCAGGAAACCTTCCGGCACCTGATTGAAAGTATGCCTGTGAGAGTGAACGCTGTCATCAAGGCTAAGGGTGGGCCAACACTGTATTGACTGCCAGTGTTCCCGATGGAGGGTTGCCCAAACTTGTACTTTATTTTCAGGTGGGTGTCCGGATACTTCTGATCACATAGAGTAGATATAGATGCAACCGCAAATTTGTGTCATCGCAAATAATGTAAAAACTAACTATAAAAAGTCTTGCTGCAAAATGAAGCTAAGGAAAACAATCTATATATAGATTATGCCGCAAATAAACATTGCATATTAGGTACTGTCAAAGGTAAGGTTCCCTCTGCATGCAGCACCATGCCTTCAAGGCACATTTAGGGGATATGGGCATACATATTCTCGGGCATTTTGGAGTTTATATGATCAGCACCATGCTCCGGGCACCATTACCCTCCATGGTTGGCCCCAAAGTACACATTGATTTGAGGCTGGGTAAGCCCCAGAGCCCCTTTATGCAGGGACTAGAACAGTAAAATTCTGACCTCAGAACATCCACCCCACGAATCGAACCTGGGTCATCTTAAACCTACAGCTTAAAGTGGGATCTGAACCACTATGTGCCTCCACCATGTACCAAACTTGGGACCCCTTGATTGCAAGGTGATGACGCTACTACTGCACCATTGGGGAGACCCTTGAATGATTAATCATTAGTATATTAAAATATATACCTAAATATTATTACTATTATTACTTTATTCCATAACATTGGACATTAAAAAAAATCAAGTTTCATAAAAGCCCTCATTTGTTGCCATGTTCCTTCAGAATGTCCCACAGGGGGTCACAGTGGGTGTGCCCCCCCAACCATCTTCCTCTGACAGCCACACCCCCTTATTACTCCCATACAGACAAGGAAAATGATAATTCAATACATTTTTAAAAGTGATATTTAAAGGTTAATCAAATGGGCCCAGTCCTGCCTGGCAGATTCATTGCATCACATCTGCAGTTCAAAGAAACATTTGTCGATAAAGACAAAATTCCCTAACTTTTCCTGGTTTTCCAGGTCTGTCGCCACCCTGGTGTAGTATTTATATACGTATAAAACTTACATGTAACATATTCATGATGGATAAGGTAAACAAGGTTTATGTATTACATACATGAAGATTCATGTTTCCGCAATGCACAACTGGATAGTTTTTTCCCCCATTGTTCTCTGATCGGGAAAAAACTATCCAATTGTGCAACACGGAAACACAAATCTTCACGTACGTAATATTCATGTATGTATATGGTTGAAGAAAAAAGCTGTACACAGACTTAACTCCACTATTTAAAATAAGGCAACAACAAAAATAACATGCTCTCATTGCTTTGTACTGCTAGCCTCACTGGCGTAGATTGAAACTCTCTCTCTCCACCAACATCCCACCAATGTTAGTTGAACAATAAATGCAGAGTGACTATCAACTCATTACCTTTAATTAACCACCAGCTCTGCAAGAAATACTATAAGTATGTGTACATTAGAGTACTGCAATAAGTATTATTCGCTCGAGCTGCAAATAGTTTGCACGGGCAACACTACATAGCATACAGAATTGATAGTTCTTCCGCTCGAGTGCAAAACGACCAAACGAGCGAAACACACTCGAACTCTCGAACCCTATTACTACACGTATTTCCGTAATTTGTAATGGGTCCTCAAATATGGATCGTGAAGCAAAAAATGAAGTGAGATTGAAAAATAAGTGAACATAGTCATCATCTCCATGTTAAAATGCAGTTTTGTACACTACCGACAAAAAGTTTAAGACCACCAGGAAAAAGTGCCAAAAATCAGTAGAAATGAATGTATTTCGTTATTAATGTACAAGAAACAGATGTAAGAATCTGCTTGGCAATGTACAAACATAGGTACATCCACTAATGTCACCTCATATTTTGCTTTCATCAATATGTCCGCCATGGGCCTTAATGACAGCAGCGCAAACACGTGGCATGCGCTCCAATAGTTTTTCCAGATAGGATGGTTGAATGTTACGCCAGGCACCGTTGATGAATTCCCATAGCTGTTGAGTGTTGCTGGGTAACTTCTTCTTGATGTCCCTATCGATTTGGTCCCATAGCAGTTCAATTGGTGAAAGATCTGCAAACTGTGGTGGCCACGTCATGAGAACTAATGCCCCTTCTGTTGCCTTGCGTTCCAAATACCGCATGCACAATTTGGATGTATGTTTGGGATCATTATCTTGCTGAAAAATAAACCCATTACCAACAAGACGACGACCAGAGGGGATGGCATGGTGCACTAATATCTGATGATACCTTTCTTTTATCAATGTTCCCTGAATTTTATGAAGGTCTCCCATCTGGTTTCCGGCAAAGATCACCACACCATTACACTTCCACCCCCATGTTTCACTGTGGGAACAAGACACTCTTCTTTCATTCTCTCGCCGACCTTTCGACGCACAAAGATTCGCCTATTGCTGCCAAATAATTCATATTTGGATTCGTCGGTCCAGAGTACCCGTTTCCAGTTATCCACAGTCCAACCTTGGTGCGTTTTAGCCCAGGCCAATCGTTTCGACTTGTTCACACGTTGTAACAATGGCTTCTTAGCAGCTATTCTGCCATGCAGCCCTTCTTCACGCAACCTATTCTTCACCATTAACACAGACACAGGCGTCACTGCTGTTATTCAGGGAAGCAGCGATGACTGGTGCTGTTAGGTGCCTGTTCCGATTGATAGTTACTGTAATATATCTATCGTCAGCTGCAGACGTTACACGAGCTCTTCCACTACGTGCACAGTCAGCATGACTGTTGGTTTTACGGTATCTGTCCAATGCATAATGAACACCAGTCTTGGAAATATTCAGTTTTCTTGCTATTTCGCGTTTCGAATAACCTTCATTTTTCAGTGCACATATCACAGCACGCTTTTCAACCGAAATCGCATGTTCCCCACGATGACGGGCCATTTCACACAGCTCCACTTACCTTGCACACCTCACACACAATAATGGGCTCGCAATGTCGCCTACATGAACAACAACTGACCCTAAGCCACAGATAAGGATGCACATGAGGCTGGCTACCGTACTGACCGGTTTCACGTACACAGCTGCAATGTTGCCTACTTCAGCAACGTTTTTGTCACATTCCATTTTGCCAACCACATGCTACACATTCGGAAAAAAATTGGTTTCACGTCTTGCGAGGTTCAAACTAGACTACACTGCATTTTCCATGTGTATCATAGTCACGTCTTTCTTGGACAGGAAACGTTGGTTCCATACAACACTCCATACTGAATTTTTGGCCGTTTTTCATGGTGGTCTTAAACTTTTTGTCGGTAGTGTATATGTTGCCGAGATATGTGAAAATGAAATAGATGGTTATGGGCTGAAACTACCAAGGCTGACATTTTATGTTTCTACGATTATTGTCACATTAAAATAATGTTTGATTGAATGTTATAACAGCATTTTATTATTTCGCAGAATATGATTATCCTTTTCGGTAAGTGAACAATGATGTACACGTACTTCTTGCACTGTGATACAATATTTGTAATTGCTTAGGCAGGTCTCTCGGCATGTGCATCCATTTTACGTTTCGGCCTGTAGATATTGCATATTTCATGTGTGATGTATTTGAATCTTACATAATATACGAAATTATTATTTAGAATTGTAATTGCATAGAGCAGTTCCCTTCCATGCATAGGTTTTAGGTTCACAGTGCTGCTTATTAGGCTCTGAAACACAGGACGTTGTCAATCATTCCACTACGAGTGCGGTACTTTCGAGCATAGCATGCTCGAGCATGGGAGATTCGAACTAGTTTGAGCAAGCAAACGTGGTCCGATGCAATACTCTAGTCTACACATTGGCCGTATCATGTCCAAACATGTCCCCTGACTTGAACAGGGACACCAGGTCCCTTTCCCACCTGACTCACATACCGAACCAACCGAAACTTCTGACAGCTTCCACCCTCCTTTCCTGCTTAACCATATAACTTGCTCCTCAACTACACTCTACAGCAAATATTCTAGATAAATGACCACTTCTTTGTATAACAACTGTCATCTTTGATTCCTATCTTAAACTTGCAATCTGATCAGTATTTTTTTTCCCTACATGCTGAAGATGCAGCCAGTGTCAAAGAGTATGTGAAGACTTGCTGGTGAGTGTTTGTTTCCTTCGCAATTTAATGCATGTACACTGGCTTTGTTTTTTTCTCAGTGTGTCATGCTGCATTTGGTAAATGACGATCTATAAAATTCTTACCTTATGATCTGGCACAAAGGAGATCTACTATGTAGAAATTTCAGTGAAAAATGCAGGCTCAACTGGGACTTGAATCCTATTCCACACAGTTAAAACAGCGACAGTGAAAAATCAGTTGTAACCAGAGCTAGTTATGTAGCTCACTTGGTATAGCACTGGTAAATTATGCCAGAGACCAAGGTTTGAGTCCTGGTTGAGCTTGCATTTTTCACTGAACATTCTACAGGGTCTGGCAATATATATATCTACCACTTTCAAAGGCTGGTGTTCCCTACAGCCCTGCAGTAGGGATGAAACCCAGCATTCTAGGTAAGAGCACGAGGGACACTATTTCTGTAGCAATGAAGCCTTGCTTGAAACACCTTCCTCTGTGGTAGAGGCATATTTTAAAAGTAACGTATGATAGCTACACAGCACACACTGACTGCCTGCAACTTCTTTCTCTGGGGGAACCTCAAGAGTCGAATTTTGAACACATGTCCCTAACTTAGAGACTCTGAAAAGAAGAATTAGGAAAGACGTCCAGCTAATTCCACCCCCAATGTTGGTGTCTCTAATGGATAATTTTGTTGACTCTTTGAATGTACAAACTGGAATGGTGGCTATCTACTTCATGAGATTTTCAAAAAATATGATGATGGGAACAGTGTTGTGTGTTATTGTTTTACAATATCTGTAATGTGTTACTATAGGAAATATATTAATATGGTAGATATATAAATATATAGATACTGAAAATATTGTATAGATCAACAACTAAGCAAATCTAATAGTGTCACTGGAAGTGTAACTATTGCTGTTCAATATATCAATTGCATGGGTGGTAGAAGTGTCCTTGAGAAGTGGTCAATTTCTTGAGAATAGTATAAGAAAAAACTATTATTAACTTTTATAAATTCCGTTAAAAAAAGGCTTTAAAAGTTAGGGCCAAATTTTACTCATAAAGTTTATATTGTGCGACCTCTCACAAAGAAAACTATGCATTTTGAGAGCTTGATTAAATGGATTTGGATTAAATAATAGAATATAAAAATATGTCCTGGTTCCTCTTTTACATACTAAACTTTTATCGATCTAATGTTTAATCCTGCTAAGGAAGTGAAATTAATTACCACTATACACTATTTAAATTAGATATTTGTAGGATTTTGGGGGGAGAACTTCAGCCCCCTTAGCCCTCTAGCCCTCCCCCTGGCTACGTGCCTGCCCACAAGGATTACAGGTAAGTGAGGCTCCACATGTGTAAATATATGATACTCCCTCTTGGCACTTCCTTCCTATACACAGTGGTAGCGTCATTGCCTTGTAATCAAGGGGTCTTGGGTTTGATACCATGTGGAGGCACATAATGATTGTATTCCACTTTAAACCAGTGGCGGCTGGCAACTAGTATGATGGGTAGTGCCAACGTGATCAAGAAATCAAAAAGTTTTCACTAGCATATGTCATACAAATCTAATGAAAGAGGTAATTTTAATGGAACTTTGTTTACTAAAATTGTAGACAAAAATTCAGTTCCTAAGATTGGTATATTTTACTTCGCATTTGTACTACTTTTGGCTAATTGCGAAGATAAGGATGAGTGAACACTCACAAAGAACACTGATGCCCAGGCCGAGATTCGAACACACAATCCCTGGCATTGTAGCATGCTGTGCGGAGGTCGGCCCGAGTTTCTAGGAAATAAATGCGACTATTAAAATGTCGACGCCTGTCACCTTTACCATTTTTTGGAAATTTTTAAATATAATTGATGTTTAAATCTGGCGTGGGACAGCCAAGTTGTTTAACTTTTAATTAAATATCGTATAGTACCTTGGAAAACGGTGTATGTAATAATGCTCTAATCTGACTCATCTTTACTAACTACCCGTCCTTTCACACACAATCGGACACTTTCACTTCACTAAAAAGAAAAACACTGAACAATTACACACAGCAAGTCGATCACGCCTTGCTTTGTTTATAATTTGCAACCCCAGCACAGCAGATGGTACATCAATGATCGGTGTTACTAACAACTGAAATATGATTATCTGCTAAATGAACTGTAGATCTACAATTTTTAGAATTCAATGCAATATATTGAATTATGTCTCCAAGTAAAATTCTTATACTGATAGATTTTCCGTGTGATTTCTTACAAATATTAAAGTAAAAAATCCCCTGGTGATGCGAATTCCCTTTGATACTTAGGCAATTCTTTTGTACAGAAAATGTCTTCAATGTTGTCAACGTCAGTTGCAACACATTAGTGTCTGCATGAGAGCAAGGGATATATCTTTTCTTAAGGAAGAAATCGATAACAAAAAAGTCTGGATGGCTCTTTAGATGCATCTATCTAAATGGTTATATACATTTGGGGAAGATATTACGTTTGTTCTTGCCAAGTATGCAGGAAAGTATCTTTCTCACGAATGACTTCTCCAACAAGTATTACAAATCGGTCAGGATTAGTCACTTCTCTTTGAAGTTAGCAACTATGTCAACACAATGCGAAAGCTCTCGCGTCGTGCCAGCCAAAAAGGGGCATGGCTGGTTATCTTATGGCTACCACTGGGCTACCACCTCCTCGCTCGTTAACTGCAGAGACTTTTTCATGCCTCCGCGCATGCCTCTGCACACAGGCCAGACTATGCTGGCCCAGAGCAAGTGAGAGAACAGCTGGGGATGCGGCACAGGAATTGAGGCGGCCGTAAGCTCAAACGCTTATGAGATTCGAATCTCCTCGTTCGTAAATGTATTAATTTAACTATATTTTGGCAAAGCAAGTGCTTTTTCTTTTTCTGAGGGTAGAGCCATGGCATGCCGGCTTAGCCGCCGCTGCTTTAAACTGTAAGTCCAGTCCCAATTAACCTTACTGTACATAAAGTGGACTTAAAACAAACTCAATCAATCAATGAACCTCCTTCCTATTAGTGCCTAATTAAAGCAATGGGCACAAATGAGCTTTCAGATGTCACAAACACTTTTTCTGGTTGTTTCGGTACAGCTTTGTGAGATATGCAACAAAAACTGTTTCTTTTAGTATTATGAAATCATTAATCTAATTATGACAAAGCTTGAAAAATGTACTTACTGCAGAAATGTCTTTCAAACGTACAACGTCTTGCTGTAGTTGAGAAATTTTTTCTCTGTCCTTCACCATTGTATCCTGCAAAGACTGACGCCACTCCCTCTCAATCCGAAGATCCCCTTCAATGCTGGAGCTTTTCACTTCTTTCTCTGCCACCTGTTGGCCAAGTTTACGAGACATTTCTTCTGCATTTTGCTTTTCGCTCTCGCATGTCAAGTACCTTTTTGTGGTACGGTTGTAAGTGGAACAAAATGAGGTGGAAGATGAAAAACAAAAGAAAGAAAGAAAATAAAAACATTAGAAAGCAACTAAAAGCAATTTAAAAAATACGTGAAACAGAAACTGAATGTGGCAAACGAGCAAAACAGACTAGCCACAATTAAATTAAACTCAACTAATTTTGGTGCACCACAAAAACAAAAATAAAATAACTGGTAATAATAATCGGGAATCTAATTTTTTATTTGTAAATGAAGGACACATCTTATCCTCTGATTATAACAAGCTTTTATTTTTCTTCTTTTGCAGTTTACATGCATGTAAGTAAAACACTTTTGTGTTTTCTTCATGTTTCACTTGTTTAATCAAATTATATAATCTGAAAGCACATGTTTTCAGAATAACATTAATTTAATTCAGACCAATAAAAACAAAGATCAAATGTTTTTATAACGATTTTTATCAGCATGTTTGGATAACAGAAGCCTGAAGAAATTACAGACAACTTTTACCACTAATGTTGTGCACATACACAGGTGGCTGCCTGTTAAGAAGGTTTGCCAACATCTCCATCTGTTTAATATACAATTTACAATAGGAATATAATACTTACAATAAGCCTTGAAATACAATATAAAATGTTTCAGTAGAATGCAGTCAGCATACAAAAATATCTCTCACACACACACAGCCATGCACACACGCATGTAACAAAGACTCAAGTACACCTAAGACAATAAAACTAACATTACTGGGCACTGTTGTTTTCTTACATATAGAAAATGAAGACAATTACATACCAATCTTGACATTTTTAGTCCAACAATGCTTCAAATGTTCCCAGTCCCACACAAGTACATAAATATGGATTTTTTTTGCATGTAATGAAAATTAATATTTATTACTGAAGTTCAACTTTAAGAATACCTGACAAAGACTCTTCTTAAAGATAACCGTATGATTTAAATATTCGAGACATGTACTGAACAAAATTTGTAGTAAAATAGCTTGTGGTGTGGGAATATGCTGTTCTTAAAACCAAGTGCTGCTGATATTATAATGTCCTCCCAACAAAAATGCACATTTGGACTCTTAATTTAGTTTTGCAAATATCCATTGTGACACTTTATACAATGAAAGAAAGAAAAGTTAGTTTTCATGTGAGCTGGGCTTACGTTTGTTATTTTATTGATGAATATCTTGAAAACAGTATTTGTGGAATTTTTACATAATGAATAAAATTACCAATCTACAATTTTGTCAAACTATTTGTACACTCATCTGACCCTGGGGAAATCCTATAGCCTTCATGTAGCTAGTTCTGCTGAATTAATTTTTTTTGTTGATTGTTCACAGTAGAAATGCAGCATGTTGGGAAGAAATGAATAGATTTCAGAAAACACAAAATAGATCTCTGCAGGGAAAATATAGTTTGTTACAAGTGTACACTCAATGAATTATTGCAAGAAAGTTGCCAATTAAATTTAAAATCTTCAGATCACTTTGACAAAGATTAAATAAATGGACACATAATACTTAGTCAGCACTTAGTACAGATCACATTTCAAACAATACATAGTAACAGTTCAGCAGTCAAATTGCACATGTAGAACCCTGCATTGCTATCAATAGCTACTCTGCAACTACAGAGTGTTCATTTCGAATTCAAGACGTTTACAGTATCATCACTAGAAACAATCACATATTAACCAAAAAAAACCCTCTTTATTTGAATGTAAGCACTGAAACCACATCAAGATCTCTTAACCAGGGTTGTTAAAGGTCCAGGAACCCACACATTGTAATGGGTTCCGAAACAGGAGCAGAACCTTTTTTCTCGCACAATTTAAATTTGGTCCAAGTTGCTTATTGTTTAATTTCAATACAGAACTTGGACCCTATTTAAATTGATCCAGAAAAAAGGTTCCTGGACAAAATTGAAATTCTTTAAACATAAAAATGATCTTTACGGTCTAAAACCAATTTACACCTGCTGATTTTCTCTCTCGGACAAGAATTGAATGTTTTTACAATTCCTGGACTTTTAACAACCTTGAGATTGTTAAAGATCCAGGAACTCATAAATTCTAATCGGTTCTATTGGGTTCCATAACAGGACCGAAACCTTTTCTCTTGCACAATTTAAATTCAGTCCTAGTTGCATATTGTTTTATTTCATTTCAGTTCAGTTAAATAGTTGGACCGTATTTAAACTGATCCGGAAAAAAAGGTTCTTGGACCATATTTAAATTGATCCACAGTAGAGGTTCCTGGATCATGTTTAAATTGATCTGGGAAAAGATTGCTGGACCGAATTGAAATACGTACTTTACAGATAGAAAGGTTCCTTACGGTTCAGAACCCATTTACGCTTGCTGATTTTCTCTCCTGGACTGGAATTGAATTCATTTGAAATTCCTGGACCTTTAACAACCCTGCTCTTAACACAGTGAACATATAAAATAACTACAGCAGGGATCCACTTGTGAGCTTATTAAAGCTACACTGTGCACTGAAAGCAATTTTGATATCTTATTTGTATATTCCAAATTTGTCTGTGCTGCTAAATATATTCTATTTTCTTTTGTAGAAAGGGAGGTGTCGAAGGTTAAGCATCTGTGAAACAATAAAAGCTGTTACTACTGCAGAAAATAGGTGAAGAGTTAAAAGAAAGCCTCTTGCTATTGTTTAAGCAGAATGATCTCAGAAGCCTGTTGTTTGATGCCATTCCTTGTTTTTTCTCATAACACTTTGAACCCTTATGTTAATTTATATGCAAACAATGTAACATAATTAATATGAAATTTGTAGTTAATATCATTCCAAGGAACAAGCATTGTTTCTCCTACTTGTATTATCCAGATTTCATCCGATATCAATAATTTAATTATTTAATTTAAGAAAAACATTTTGGTTGCTTGCGAAGGCATAAAATAACAAAGACTTTACTGAAATTCTGGCACACATTGAATTGCAGCTGCAGATAACTAAAATATGATTCTAAATTGAAGTGCCAAAAATTGTCTGATAATGTTGGTTAACCATATTGAAAAACTGAAATAAAATTAAAATGTAACGACAACCTTGGGGCCAGGTGTCCAGTCAGTAGTGCATCTGATTGCCATGTGAGAAACCTGGGTTCGACTCTCAGGGTAGGTGAACAGAGGTCCCTGCATAAGGCAGCTCTGGGGAGTTACCCAGCCCCAAACAAATTGGTACCTGGGGTTAAAGGTGGCTGGAGTGTGATGCTGATCACATCATGTTCAAAAATATCTAAGATAGAGAATGTGTGGGCCCTACTTCCACAGCTACTGAGAACATTAGATACTGTAATTATGGCCCCACATAAAGAAGTGAAGAAGAAAAATAAAATAAAAAATACATCTATTGAAAACAAATTCAATTAGCTGGCTGTATGTGAATGCAAAGGTGAAATTACATTATAAAATTATAATGATTAACAAGAAATTAATTTTAACTTACCAAGCATATGCATGTAAATGTTAATTTGGGACACACACAGAAAATTTATGGAGTAGCTATCACATCATACACCATATTACTATTACCTGCTTGGTCAAAACACAGGGAATATCTGGATAATACATTGTAGTACAATGCATGCTTGATTTTTTTTAATGTCTAACATTATAGACATTGCATTATGCAGTTTCTAACCCACAGAACAATATCACATAATGAAAACTATACAAAAACTTATTCAATACCAAAACTACAGCCAAGTATATAAAAATAATTATTAATTAATTATTTTAGCAGAAAAAAAAACCTGTTGTGTGTGTTCACATAATCTTTTATACGTATGTATATAAATTAAATCTCAGGCACAAGTAATGTTCTGTTTTAATAGTTTCAGGTCCACTGTATTTCTTTCTGAAATAACATGGACAATTTACTTAATGTGGATGTTAAGGGTTCAAAGTGTTAGTCTACAGCTTATGCAATGTTAATATGCCTTACCCTACTCAGTCTGAGGTACATACTTTTCATCCAATTTCTCTATTGCATCAGCCATCGCAGCATTCTTACTCTCCAACTTGCTGATTAATTCTGTTTTGTGTTTTAAAGAACTCTCACATTCCTGTAAATGCAACATAGGGGATACTCAGCAATTTTTCCATTGCTACTACATTTAAAAACTTCACTTTTAAAATAGAGGTAAACTTTGTTTTATGGCAGATCTTCCTTTGCTTGTGTATCTTACATGGAAATTGACTCCTATTATGGCCTGAGTAAAGCTCTTACATTAATAATTTTCTAGCATTATCTTAGTAATTTTTACATGTTTTCTTGCCATGTACTTCTCAAATAAGTCTCACATTTCTCTATGCAATTGTCAATTATCATAATTGCTGCTTTGAACAGTTGAACTGATTTGCAAGCCTTCAGGCACTTACTTTTAAGAATAAATGAACACTCACATATGATCTAATGCATTCAAGGTTTACTCTCTCAATACTGACGATGCTAGTATTACACAAATTAAATCCAGTCATTAATATTTAAGGCGTATGAGTATTCTTTGGTCCTAAATCTATATTAATTAGTTAAATTTCTTATATATATTATGAAAACATTTCATTTTTAGATTTAAAAAGGATGAACAATTTTTTGCAGTCTAAATCAAGCCATTATGACGACATTTCTGCAAAGTTTATTATGACACAAATCTAATATCCAATATATTTTCCTACTTCTTTTTAGTTTTTACCTCTATTTTAGCTTATTATATACTTGATCATTTACAAGAACAGTTTTACATAAAGGTTCAGAAACAAAATCCATGCAAACTTAACACATTATTCTTTATATGAGTCAAACATATTAATTTGAAATTCCTATTATAGCAAGGTAACAAAAATACTTTTTGGAATTAAAAAACACTCAACTCTCTTGCAAGTTGTGTATTTTTTTTTTCAAATGAAAACATTTGGGGTAATATCAAAATAGGAAACATACACAAACATATTGATTATTTTCTCCTCACATTACATAAGGAAATATAGATACGACCATGAGTTCCACAACAAATGAAATGTTCCAATTTATTTTTTGATACATCAACAGTGACACCAACTTACCTCTTTATCTTCCTAAAGAACAAATTAGCTAAAAAACATGTCTCCTGTTCTGTAACTTAATATTATCTACACTTGTTTCCCTATGCGAACAAGTTGTACAATTACCAAATAAATATAGTGCCAAGTGAAAAATCTTGAGTAAAATTACTAATTAGATTTTAAAATATGCACGTGTAACAATGTGCATTATTAACTTCCTTTCACAGTATCCTGACTTGCATTCTTATAGGCATGGGAAATTTTATGAGTGACTCTACACAAACATACTACTATTCTATGATCTGAAGGTTTCAAACTAAAAACAGATCAAAATATGTACCAACACTTTAAGAATTAACACGATGGTTCCTGCTAATTCTTAGAGTGGTGATCTTTTGATTGTGCCTGGAATTTTTCAGCATCTTTTAACAAATGGTTATATTTCTCTAAGTTGTTCAGGATTTGCCCAATCTGGTTAGTCTTAGCCTGCAGACGGCTGACCATCTCGCCTTTTTGAGTCAATTCTAGCTCACACTCCTATAAATGAACAAAATAATTTATAGTGAATTAAGGATTCAGAAACACTAGCAACAATATTACCACTTCCTGTTAAAGTAGCACATCATTTTCATAAAAAGAAAATACATTTTGATCTCACGGCAACAATGAAAGGGATTATGATAAAAATTCTGTACACAATATATTCACTCTCAGCCAGTTTCAAACTATAGCATTGACAACATTAAAAAATATGTCTAATAAAAAAATTATGATGGTTTTAATTGATTTATTTTATTTTGCTTTCTATCAGTATTTGGCTAATTGCGAGGATGAATGGTGGAAAGATGAAATTGATGAAACAACAACCACATACATGGACAGGACATAGTGATACTGACTCTGAGTGAAGATGTCAGAGCTTTGTTAGTTGGCAAGAATGCAGTCCACGGTGTACTATATCGAAAAGACATTACACCCCTTAGAAATAAAGTATTTTTTTTCTTTCTTTTTCTTAGTAATGTGGACAGAAGAGAATAAATTTTAAATCTTACTGGACATATGGCCTTTGAAAAAACAAAACAAGAGCAAATCTATATCATCCACAGAGAATATAGTAAGATTCGACAGAGGGTAAAAAGCCTTTTGGAACTAGTGTTGGACTGGCATGCTGGACAAAATTTTTGTGTATGTTCCAGAAAATACATTTAGCACCTTTTATTCCTACAAGGTCGCTTGGTGTGAATATTTTAGTGTTTTGATGTTATAAGCTATCAAAGTTTGGGTCGTGCAACTTTTGAAGCAATGTAGAAAAACTTCAAATAACAATACAGATAGTGGCAATCACCTTGTTGCCACACAATTTAAGAAGTGACACAGTATAATTATGAAAGCAATCATTAAGCATGTTTACATCATTCGTTGCTTGTCAAGAAAACTTCCAACAGTTTTGATACCAGTGCAATATCAAATCCGGGACCCCTTGATTACAAGGTGATGACATTATCACTATGCCATTGGGGAGGCACAACATTTTTACTTGTGGTACAACTGATGATTATTCGGTATTTTGTTGAAATGTTACAAAGAGCAGTTCAAAATGTTAAAATGAGTATAAATGTTGGTGCATGCATGGTTGCCTAATTTCAGATAATGATGTTTCTGGATTTTAGGTTATGATGTACTGATTTTCATCGTATAATCATTGCAATAGGATGCAACCATTATTTGAAGCTTTTTTTAAAGCTATGTGCTGCTATTACCAGTACTTAAAAATCATTTATTACTAAACTGTCTTTGGTGCAAGATTAGGATGCACGGAATACTCATGAATGCACAATAAAATTGAATAGTCCAAATCGATGCACATCATTTCTTTGTGACAGTTAAGTGAACATTTTTCTGGTCTGAAAAAGTTAACACATTAGTTATTATTGATTTGTGCATTATAGTCGAAATATTACACAAAATTAACTACAGTATTGCAAAGTATGGACTTACAAAATGTAATCTTCTGTGTTTGAAGATTCTGCACTGCTATCATTGATTTCATTATCTGTGACAATTGCGCGATGAAAGATTAACAAACCAATTTTCGGACTGAAAAAACAGGGTGCAATGATTATGTGGTGAAATATGGTGGTTAGCTCTTTCATTCTTACCTTCTATCATCGTAATTTTCAATGTATTGCTCAGATGATCTACATATGCTCTAAATCTTTAGATTTATCAACATAGAAACAATATCTCCTCCACACATCAACCATGCCCAGTGTATTTTCCAAAGCTTTTAAAATTATCTCACTGATTTCATTGGTCTGCAAAAATTAACTTTTTTTCTTTCACAAGAACAAAATTAACTGAATCTAAAAGTATTTTTTATGCTGAATGCGAATACATTTTTAGATTTTTTCCCATCAGGCAGGGTTCTTGTGTGACAGACTTATGAATTTTTATGAAATAAGTACTTAACGTAAGAAAGAAATATGGCATTCTGGCTCACTAAAACATTGAAGATAATGATTTGTGGACATATTTTGCATTTGAGATATCCCTCTTCTTGATCCAGCAGTAAGGCAGCATATGGTGACTATATTTGTCTTGGTGCCCTTTTTTCATTGTAGAAATCTGTTGGTGGAAACACTCCCCATGCTCATCTCTGAGAGCCAGAAGATTTTCTTTGTGGGAATTTATGAAGTGAATTTTTAAAGACATGCTGCATGTAATAGCTTTGTATGAACTCACAAGATCAGTCACTATATCACAATAGTTTTCTGTTTTATGACTTCCAAGAAAATTGCAACATCAATTTTTGAACAACTGCCAGGCTACTTTGTCCAGTGGATTTAACAGTTCCTCAAAATGTTCCTCAGCCATTAGTGATCTTATTTCTGGCCATATAAATATTCGTTCTTTCACTTTTGCATCATTCATGTTGAGAATATAAGATTTCAAGTACATATGATGCAGAAGAGTTTTTATCCATTGCTTTCACAAAATTATTCAAGACTTTCTGCAATGAAGGAAATATATTTTTTCAGGATTCACTAAGGGGGTTTGGCACATTTTCCCACCCAGGAATGAAAGATTTACGTTTAGGCCAGAATTTTCTAATGTAGTGAGACTTCTCATCTCTGCTGTCGTATTCAGACAAGATAACAAGAAGACAACAAGACAACATCAAAATTTAGTGTACGTATCCAAGTTGCAAACCAAGCATTAAGGCAATCACTTTTAAGTCTTCACAGATATTCCAGTTATATTTTCTATATTAGGTTTTTCCAGAAATAAAAATCATATTTTCACATGTCCCCACTATCCACTTCCCTTTCCTCTGCTTTCAAAACTACTGAACACGTCAGAACATGCATAAACCTACACAGACTTGATTTCCTGATTTCAGCATTAACACAACAACTATACATTTTGAAAAGAAACACTACATATAAGTTAAATACAAGTTAAAGTATCCCATGGCAGGCCATAAACAATGCTACAATTCAATTTCAAAAAGTAGCTGTCACAGAAAAACTGTGCCTGATGGAAAAATTCTAATTACATATTTCAATTCAGAGGAAAGAAATACACTAGACCTGCAATTTAGTTTTCTTGTGAAAAAAATCATATTGACCAGTGTTTCAAGAGCAGTCCTTCAAAATATATGCCTGCTGTCTAAATTAGAGGTTAAAATATCTAGTTTTGGGAAGTTGGTGTGGTCAGAACATTGATGATTTACTGCTCCACTTTGGCCACTGATTCTCACCAAGAATGTACTACAGCTAAATATCTTCATTATCTAATGCTTAAGTGATGCCCTAAATTGCTACAATATCAGAAGAATTTGACATTCCTGAAAAGCAGGAGAAAATCGTCCCAATTGTAAATTGTAGTCCCTGTGCTCCTCTTAAATCATACATTATATTACAAAGTTATGATTAATACCACACTGGTTAGCATAATGATTTCTTTCCAAAGATGCACTATGGGGTAGCACTTGATGCAGGTTTGTAAAAATAATGAATAACTTAGTTGTCAAAGTTGAACAACTACTTAGAAAACAGGTAGCACATGTTCAACCCAGAAGGGTATTTGAATAGTAAATTAGTTTTGTGCAATGGGCCTTCAAACATTGTTTTCTACTTTATATTCCATATACATGCAAGCTCCTGAAAAATAGATAATCAGGATTCCTTTGTATGCCTATTAATCACATTGAAACTGGTGTTATTTCATCTGAAACAGCATTCAAACCCATCCGAGATCAAAATTATTTTAATTTCTACAAACTGTCATGAATCAGAACTTGATTACACTAATTCTTCTTTGTAGCTAATCAGTGGTGATTTATTTATACTAGTTTTTGGACTTTTAACCACTGTTATTTTTTAAAGAGATTTACTATGTTTTGGAGGCTGAAACTGCCTCCGTCTTCAGGGTAGCGTGTGGTCTGTTAGATCATATAAATGGTTGCCTTGGAGGATTATTCTTGGTGGCCTAGGCTCCACCGCGTCTGTCGGTCACAAGGACCTCTATATACAAAAAGTTGCCAGGTAGGATTATCAGTGGCTCAGGCTCCACTTTGTCAGATGACCACGTCAAGGTCATGATCAAGGCTTCGTGTGGCACCGTTAGGTTTCCACCTTGATCTCCGGGGCACTGGACCACCCCGGATTGCATGTTGACGTAAAGCGGGGTTGGTGTGCAATGTGTATGAATAGTCTATAGAGACTATGTGTGTGGAGGGATAGTATCCGAATTGTGTACCCTGGTCCCATTGTTGTTTGTGATTTTTGTAGTTTGTATTTTTGTACAATTTGTTCACTGTTTTTTACTGTTTTTTTAGTGTTTATGTTGTGTTCTGTGTGTAAATGTATGACATCTGGATGCGTTGGTGTAGTACTGCCATCTATTGTTTTTTGAAAAAGTTTCTGACTAATGGTGTCCATATTGGTCTGATCTCTAGGCTGGGTTGGCTGATCGGTTCTGTTCTTGTTGTCATATGCGATGCTTCCTTGAATTTTCTGCTGTACCCATTTTCTTCCCTGTTTATTATCTGTGTTTTATCCCATTGTATTCTGTGGCTGTTTTCCCAGGCGTGGGTCGCTAGTTTGGATCTTTCAAAGTATCCCAGCCTGAGGTTTGTTTTGTGTTCCCCACCCTCGCTTCAAGTGTTCTGCATGTTTCCCCAATGTATTCCCTCCCACATTCACATGGGATGCTGTAGATTACGTTTTTTGTTTTTATATCGGGTGTGTTGGGTCTAGTGTGGACCAGGTTGAATCGGAGTGTGTTCCTGGAGTGGAATGTAGTTCTGGTGTTATATTTATTGGTTATTTTTTTGATTCTTTCTGATATTCCTTTTATGTGTGGTGTGTGGATCGTGGCCAGTGGTTTATCTTTTGGAAGTGGGTCTGTTGTTTCTTCTGTCCATATTATGGGGTTTATTATTTTGTGTGGGTAGTTATTGGTTTTGAGATCTTTGTAGAGTGATTTCTTTTCATTGGTAAGGTTCTGTTCGGTTTTACATATGGTTTTTGCTCGGTGCACGAGTGTTTTTACTATGCCGGTTTTTATGGACTTGGGGTAGTTGGAGAGGAAGTTTAGATATTGTCCTGTATGGGTCAGTTTTCTGTACACTTTTGTGGAAAGGGTGTGGTCTTGCCATGTAACTAGTACATCTAGAAAGGGTATAGTTCTGTTTTTCTCCACTTCCAAACATTTATATGACCTAACAGACCACACGCTACCCTGAAGACGGAGGCAGATTCAGCCTCCGAAACGTAGGTAAATCTCTTTAAAAAATAACAGTGGTTAAAAGTCCAAAAACTAGTATGATTACACTAAGTATGTGCAAATTATATGTTTACTAACTTGTTGCAAACACACTGTCCAAATCTTGGGATAGCTTTTACTTACCTGAAGTTTCCTGTACATTTCCAAGTTAATGAGTTTGATGTCATCTAGCTGCCTCCGTAAAGATACAATTGTATCTTGTTTTTCGTGGATATCCTTCTCCAGTAACTTCATCGCAACTTCCATTTCAGCTTTCAAGCTCACCTACAAGGGGTAAAATTTATACATGTTCAGTTTCATTACATAAACTAAGCAGTCTGCAGTGGTGAGATGTGAAAATAAACATGCATTGCATAAAACCACAAGCGAAAAATGACAACACACGTATTGTCCACATTCTTGTCAACTTCGCCCCAGTATTATCAAGGCAAAAAACAGAGGCTAAAAACTAGATAAACAATATAACACGAAATGGATGGGATATGAGGATTTTACAACTAAACAGGCAACCTGCTAAGCACATCTGTGTAAACAATACAGCAGTTTTTGAGTGGAGTTGTTCAACATAAGGATATTTCCTTCTCTCTATTCAAGATTTTTGTCTTGCAAACGTCTACAAGAGGTGGATGAAAAGTCAACCACAATTTGTAGTAGGGATGGGGCGATACAAAATTTTGGCTGATACCGATAAAATACTGATATAAAATTTACCACAGGGTCATTCCATGCCAAATCAACAAAAAAAAGTGTCATTTCTGACCCGACCATCTAGGATTTTTCTGAAACTCTACTATTTGGTAGTCTTCATAAAGATATGAAATCCTGAGAAATTGTAGCTTCCTGTGTGGCGTAGTTATGGAGTTTTGGGGCTCAAAAATACAAAAAATTGTCGATTTTTAGTTTGCGCTCGAGACTTTCATCGATAATTGCTCTTACCCTAATTGACGTAGAGAGCTGGTTATAGTCTTGTTTGAAAGGACATGAAATAAGCTTTCCAACGGTGTATCACATCACTATATTTAGAATAAAATCTTTTCAAGGTTTGATCTTTTTTGACCACTTTGACCTTTGTACCTTGAACTTTTGAAGATGCATATCTGCGATTTCCTTGGAACTGAAATATATTGTTAACACAAGGTTACGCTATAACATAACCAAATTTGAAGTTGGGACGATTATGGGATAATTAAAGAAAAACAATTTAATTAGTATAAGTGTATTTTTTCAGCCGGTCATTTCTAGTGGGAGTTTGCAACACTGTTGATATTTATTTTTAAGAATAATATGGTTATCTACAGTAGTGAAAAATGGACAAGAATGTTTGTTTCCTGAGAAATAACTTACATGCACCATAGTTCACAGGTTGTTCTTCAGTATTCATTCAGTCTTTGAATGGCAAGCTGGTTTTCGTCCGTTGTTAAAGTGTACATACTTCTTGTAGCAGTGGAAGGATCTACTTTTCTTAGAACATTGCACGTTGGGACCCAACAAATGTCCAGTTGAACAAAATGTTTTTGTTTAATTATCCCATAATCGTCCCTACTTCAAATTTGGTTATGTTATAGTGTAACCTTGAGTTAACAATATATTTCAGTTCCAAGGAAATCGCAGATATGAATCTTCAAAAGTTCAAGGTACAACGGTCAAAGTGGATGACTTTGAAAAGATTTTATTCTAAATATAGTGATGTGATACACCGTTGGAAAGCGTATTTCATGTCCTTTCAAACAAGACTACAACCAGCTCTCTACGTCAATTAGGGTAAGAGCAATTATCCATGAAAGTCTTGAGCGCAGACTAAAAATCGACAATTTTTTGTATTTTCGAGCCCCCAAAACTCCATAACTACGCCACACAGGAAGCTAAAATTTCTCAGGATTTCATATCTTCTTGAAGACTACCAAATAGTAGAGTTTCAGAAAATTCTGAGATGGTCGGGTTGTGAACTTTGTTGATTTAGCGTGGAATGACCTTTATTTTAATGATCTGATATAAAATTCCAAATGGTTCTTGAAGAACCTGAATGGATCACTGACCTCCTAAATAAATGTGTGCTTCGAGGTGACTCCAGTGCAAATAAGTTGTATACTTAGACATTTAATTTTTTAAAAAGTAGGGCATGGAGATTATTCATAAAAACTATAACAAAATGGCAGAATTTTGCATTAAATTATAAGATTCTTCTTTGTAGCTGATTATTGGTGATTCATTCATTTTGAGTTTTCTTTTACTTTTAACCACCATATTAAATCTTTACCTACGTTTCGAAGACTGATTCTGTATCCATCCTCAGGGTAGTGTGTTATATCTCGACCTCGAATTTTAGGTTTTTAACCTATTCTTTTCCTTTACAGGTATGTAAGAAATAATAAGTTATGTCAGCATTTCATTAAAAAATGTAACAACTGATAAAGTTTTATGGTGCCTAAAAAACTACTTTGCTTGATAGAACCTATTTTAGGTTTATGCACCTAAATCAAGCCTTTTTTTTAGGTTTTTATATATTTTTAAAGGTTTTACAGGATTTTTATGTCACATAGAATCATTTGCTTTGTTTCGTCACGAAAAATTCCATGACGAACGTGTTTGAAACGTACTCTATCTCGATTTCCCTTCGTCGAAGTCCATGGTGATTTTTCAAAACTGTAAACAAAGCAAAATGTCTGGTGCCACTATTACCTGTACAATCCAAACTGGTCTGATCTGTGTGGTCTTGCTCACTTTCGAGTCACTTCGGTGCTTTGTGGCATTCACGCCTTGCAAACTAACATTTTAACATTGAAGTTTGCACCACTGACTATGTTTTTGTTGAAAGATATTTTCAGCATATAATATGATCCTCACAGACAAAATTGCGAAGTTTAACGGTGGATAAAATGAAAAAAGATGATTGCCTAACTATACGGCGAAGAGTGGATTTTAATAGCAAATTTCCAATGGTAAGTTCTGCCATCGCATCACCGTAGGGTTAGGGAACAAACATAATGTTGTGCAAGGTAGTGCATATTTCAGGATAGGAACCTAAATGCACACTTTTTAGAACTTAAGAATCCGAGGTCTAGTTACATCTAACAAATCATTTGTTCAGTCCCTGGAAGAAATGTGTCTATATGTGGAGTATAAAATCTGTTGCCTTGGAGGATTACGTTCAGTGGCCAAGGCTCCACCTCATCTGGTAGTCACGCCAAGACCGGTTTTTATGTGTAAAGTGCCATGGACGATTATATTGTGGTGGTCCAGTATCCATCTTGTCGGAAGGTTAAGGGTTGATAATGTTAGTAATCAACCAGATTTTTTTTTTTTTTAGTTAATCTCCTTCAGTGCTGCTTATGTGCAACTGTCAGACCCTGAATTGTTGTGGGCATACAGTTCTCCCAGTGCGTGTGCTACACTGATCCTCGTTTGTATGCTGCCTAGGGCTGAGCCGATACCACTTTGAACCGATACCGATGCCGATACTTGCGTAACATCCCAGCTCGATATCGTGTATAATCTTGCACAAACTTCTACAGGGTAGAATGCTACGCTTGCATAATTCTAAATTTAAAATATAACCACCGCCTACACCATGCCCTGGTCAACTGTAGATATCCCTCCATCCTGGTCATGAAACAAATATCGCAAGCTGCCTCACACACTACTACCACCAAGAAACCTGCTGCCACCAACCCACCTGCACTCATCAACCAATATCATCCCCACCTCAACAAAATCAGGCACACACTACACTCTCTTCTTCCCATTCTCTACAGTGATCCTCAAACCAAAAACATATTTCCCGACAAGCCCAGAGTGGTTTTCAAACGCCACAACCTCCAAAACATCCTGGTCCACAACACCCCTTCACCACACAACCAACACCCCCTTCCAACAAATGCAACCGCCCTAGGTGCAAAACCTGCCACACACCCTCCAGGTGCACACGGCCACTGGCAAATTTACCCTCCATCCCAAAGGGACCTGCCACGCCTCAAACCTGATATACATCCTCACCTGCAACATCTGTGGTGATTTTTACCTAGGGGAAACATCAACGACCCTCAACCTCAGCATCAATAACCACCGCTCCTTCACCCACAACCTGGACTTCACTGTCGCCGTCCACACCAACCACCACAACATCCCTTTCCACGACTGCTTCCGGGTAGCGATCATAGATCTCCTACCCCAACCAGCCAACGCCTCTGTGCGCAAAAGATGGGAGAGGGCCTATATATCGGCCATGAGTGCAACCACTCCACCTGGCCTGAACAAGGCCACCCAGTAATGCCCGCCCCTCCCAAGCCATCCCATTACTCCCACCCTCTCTCCCAACCCATCTCTCACACACAGAGTTTCCGACGAGCCTGGTGACGAAACAGTGTTTCTTTCGTTCTACGCACCACTTCTTCTTCAACGGGGACCTGGCAACTCTGCAGGGCCCCAACTTCCGGTTCCGTCTCTTTCTCCTCACACCGATGATGCTACGAAGTTAGCGAAAGTTTTGAATTTTTCCACTGTCCGGTGAGTGTAGCCCTTTTGGCCATCCTTGCTTTTTCCATACACACGTGTGTGTGTGTTTGTGTGTGTGTATATATATATATATATATATATATATATATATATATATATATATATATATATATATATATATACTGGGTGATTTTTTTAACCTGAATCAATTGAATATCTTGAAAATAAATTATCCTACAAAAAAAAAGTTCCAAATAAAAAGTTGATAGTTTGGAGGGGGAAGTTTAGTGGTGCAACAAAAGAACACCCCTCCCCTCTTGTAGGTGGGGCAACTTTGAAATTTCAAATGGAAACCCCTATTTTTTATTACAGATTCCGATTTTACGGAAAAAAAATACATAAGTTTTGTCTGAAACATTTTCTTCGATTTGTGATAGATGGTGCTATAATCGACAAATTTTCATTTCTTGAATGTTTACACTTTAAAACCAATGAATTTCATTTCGCAATTCATTTAAATTCAAAAAATAAAACATTCTCGTGCATGAACTTTGTACTAATTCTTGACAAATCTTTTGAGATTTCATTAAGCTGGTAATTCGCCTATTTACAACATTCAAAAGTTAGATTCGATATTTTTTTTTATTGTTGTGTCAAAGATGCTTAACAAAGCTACAACAGGAAAAAAATAAAACAATGTCAAGAAACAGTTCCTTTTTAGACTTTTCCTGTTAAATCATTGTTTTTCATTGTTCTTTAGATCACAAGAATGCTCCGAGCGATTAATTTGACTAAGCTGTTGATACTTTTTAATATCAATGGATGTATTAACTGTAGAAGAGAAAATTGAAATGGTTCTCGTGTATGGGGAATCTGGCAGGAATCTCCGTCAAGCTGTCATTGTTTATGTTCAGCATTTTACAGACAGGGTGCGTTCTTTCGCTTCGTTTCAACGTACAGTCAATCAATTTACTACTGAAGGAAGTGTTAAACCTAAACAAAGAACCCGTCGAAGAACAGTTACTGGAGAAGAAAAAGAAATTAATGTGTTAGCTGCTGTGGCCCATGATCCTCATGTCAGCTCACGAGAAGTAGCTCGAAATTCCGGATTGTCCCAGAGCAGTGTTTTGAAGATTTTACAGCATCATAAATATCATCCATATCATGTGTAATTGCATCAAGAACTTCATGGCGATGATTTTCAAAATCGAGTGACGTTTTGTCAGTGGGCACGTGAACAAATACAAATAAACCCAAATTTATTTCGTCTGGTATTGTTCTCTGATGAGTCATCTTTTACCAACCACGGAACGGTCAATCGGCATAATATGCATTACTGGAGTGTCGAAAATCCGCACTGGCTGCGCCAAGTTGAGCATCAGCATCCATGAACTGTAAATGTGTGGTGTGGAATTATTGATGACAAACTCATCGGTCCCTACTTCATTGATGGAAATTTGAATGGTCAACAGTACCGCGACATTCTTCAAAATGAACTGCCAATATTACTAGAAGACATTCTTCAAAATGAACTGCCAATATTACTAGAAGATCTTAACCTGGAACTGAGACAGAACATGTGGTTTCAGCAGCACGTGAAGTACTCGACCGTGACTTCAATGGCCGATGGATCGGCAGAGCTGGTCCTGTAATTTGGCCTGCCAGATCACCAGATCTTTCTTCACCAGATTTCTTTTTGTGGGGCTACCTAAAAGATAAAGTGTATCGAGAATTGCCAACTACTCGTGAAAATATGATAGAGCGAATCCAAAACGCTTGTGCCATAATTGAACCAGAGGTACTTTTGAGTTGTGTACATTCATTCGAAGCGCGGATCAATAAATGTATTGAAGTTGAAGGTCACCATTTTGAACACTTAATGTAATTGAGAAGTGAATGTAGTTTACTAGACATCGAGATATCTAGAGCTAAAAATTGTCGAGTAATTTTGTATTTTCAAAATAAATTTATTAGTTTTACAACAATTTCAAGTCCTGGAACAAAAATGTTTTATTTTTTGAATTTAAATGAATTGCGAAATAAAATACATTGGTTTTAAAGTGTAAACATTCAAGAAATGAAAATTTGTCGATTATAACGTTAAAAGTTATGTATTTTTTTCCGTAAAATCCGAATCTGTAATAAAAAATAGGGGTTTCTATTTGAAATTTCAAAGTTGCCCCCCCCACCTACAAGAGGGGGAGGGGTGTTCTTTTGTTGCACCACTAAACTTCCCCCCTCCAAACTATCAACTTTTTATTTGGAACATTTTTCTGTAGGATGATTTTTTTTTTCAAGATATTCAAATGATTCAGGTTAAAAAAATCACCCAGTATATTATATATATATATATATATATATATATATATATATATATATATATATATACACACACACTGCTCTCCATAAATTAAGCAACAAATGGTGAACATCCAATAGAATCAAACACAAGGCCGGAGGGTGTACATATTTTATTTGTAACGAAAGTGACCGTTGTCTGACACTAATAAAGGATATGATCCCTAATGCATTCGTTGCTTTCTTTCAGCGTGCCCACCACTCTTCTTCTCTTTTCTCCAACTGTTTTCTCTTTTACCTCACATTTTCTTGTTGTTGCTTAATTTCTGGAGGGCAGTGTATATATATATACAAGGGTTGGATAAAAAGTAATGGCAACACTGGTATAATTGGTA